>NC_089800.1:14064583-14414583 GCF_029633855.1 Hoplias malabaricus
ACCCACGCAGACACAGGGAGAACACACCACACACCTCACAGACAGTCACCCGGAGGAAACCCACGCAGACACAGGGAGAACACACCACACTCCTCACAGACAGTCACCCGGAGGAAACCCACGCAGACACAGAGAGAACACACCACACTCCTCACAGACAGTCACCTGCAGGAAACCCACACAGACACAGGGAGAACACACCACACTCCTCACAGACAGTCACCCGGAGGAAACCCATGCAGACACAGGAAGAACACACCAAACTGCTCACAGACAGTCACCCGGAGGAAACCCACGCAGACACAGGGAGAACACACCACACACCTCACAGACAGTCACCCGGAGGAAACCCACGCAGACACAGGGAGAACACACCACACTCCTCACAGACAGTCACCCGGAGGAAACCCACGCAGACACAGAGAGAACACACCACACACCTCACAGACAGTCACCCGGAGGAAACCCACGCAGACACAGGGAGAACACACCACACTCCTCACAGACAGTCACCCGGAGGAAACCCACACAGACACAGAAAGAACACACCACACTCCTCACAGACAGTCACCCGGAGGAAACCCACGCAGACACAGGAAGAACACACCAAACTGCTCACAGACAGTCACCCGCAGGACTCGAACCCACAACCTCCAGGTCCCTGGAGCTGTGTGACTGCAACACACCTGCTGCACCACCCTGTGGCCCACACAAGAAACAATCCAGCTTTATCTTTATTTATATATTTATTTATTTATTAATTATTATTTTTATTTGCTGTTTCAATTAAATTATTTATGGTGTAACTAACTCCAGATTTGGGAGACTGTAGCTAACTTTGCATGAAAATAAACACAAACCATATGTGCTAAAATATTAAACAGCTCTTGTTACGAATGACTTTCTGTGCTAATTCAAACAGTGCCTGTGGTTATGAAAGGTGGGCTGCTCTGCTTATTGCAGTAGACTCACTACTTGCTAGACTACCCCCCTGAGCAAGTATGAAACATCAGGGAAGAAAGCGGAGCCAGAAAACGGAAAGCCGTGGATCTCATCAGACAGCCTGCACTAATCCCGGCTGTCTGCTTCCAGAGCGAGTGAGGTGGCGCTGTGTGCACAGCTGCAGGCCTGGAGCTACCAGCAGCGAGCGCTGGAGGCGGAAGAGATGATCAGTGACAGCTAATCCCTGGCTGGTGCGCGGGCCGCTGGGTCTGAGACAAAGACACACACTCTCAGCTTTGCCCTGTGAGTCAGCAGGAATACCCCCCACCCACCCACTACCACCCCAGCCACCCCCCAAACCGCCCCCCCCCCCACCTGCCTCTGGCTTGCTGCCTGCTCGGCCTGGCTGCTGGCTGCTTGATTTCAGCTTGCTTATGCTAGTATATATCAACAGAGGGCATCTGGCTTATGTGTAATTTGCTGTTACTGTTTTTTTTTTTCTTTTGCCCGTGCCATTGTTGCGCTGAATTATTCATAGCTGTGTGTTGTGTTGTTTACCATGGCTCATGCTGAGAGGAGGAGACGAGAGAGTGAAAGAGAGAGAGAGAGAGAGAGAGAGAGAGAGAGAGAGAGAGAGAGAGAGAGAGAGAGAGAGAGAGAGAGAGAGAGAGAGAAACATGCCCTTACTGACATTCTGAGGTGTTTAACCTTGCCGTGTGCTGTGCTGAGTGGGTTATTATTTGTGTGTGTTTTGGGGCCTGATGGGGGTAGCATGGTCAGATAGAGTCCAGCAAATGGCACCCCCATCCCCACCCCCCCGCCCCCCCAAACACACACACACACTTTACCCCTGTGGTACATGTCCTCCTCTTGTAATACATTCATATAGAAATCCCAGCACACACTAACACACCAAATTATGCATGTTGTGTATAAAATAGAATTTGATGACAGGAAAGTTCAAATTACTATTATGGCCCTTTCTACAGCAGGCATTGGTCCTTCATCAAAGGCCAGCACGGAACTGTGTGCAGCTAAAGCATTGGGCTTTGGAAGAGTGGAACTCTTTTCTCCAACAGTTTGAGTCCAAGAACACGTGAGTAAGTGGATTGTGTGGTGCACTGTGAGGCAGTGTTAATTTCACTAATGGAAAGTATTTGTTGATTATCTATTTTTCACAACAAAGCCTAGATGGGAGCTGAGTAAAAGTAATAATTTGAAATAAGAATATTTTGCACAATCTGAAAATATGAAAAACTGATAAATGACTTGCCATTTATGGAACAGGAAAATGTTTCGCGATAAGAGCAGCCTGGTTAACCCTATAACTCCCAAAGAACTGATTCTTCTGGGAGTCTGGGAGTCACTCGTATCAACTGTTGGACAATGATTCATTGTTGAATCGCTCGACTCGTCAGTTAAAATGAAGTGGTAATTTTGAATAAATGCAAAGCGTATTTGAATAAAATAGTCCTTAAATATTAAGTAATCCTTACAAATTTCTTCAATAATTTTGAATGAGGGCGGCACGGTGGCGCAGCAGGTAGGTGTTGCAGTCACAACTCCAGGAACCTGGAGGTTGTGGGTTCGAGTCCTACTCCAGGTGACTGTCTGTGAGGAGTTGGTGTGTTCTCCCTGTGTCCGTGTGGGTTTCCTCTGGGTGCTCCAGTTTCCTCCTACAGTTCAAAAACACACGTTGGTAGGTGGATTGGCGACTCAAAAGTGTCTGTAGGTGTGAGTGTGTGAGTGAATGTGTGTGTGTCGCCCTGTGAAGGACTGGCACCCCCTCCAGGGTGTATTCCCACCTTGCGCCCAATGATTCCAGGACCCACCGCGACCCTGAACTGGATAAGCACTTACAGATAATGAATGAATGATTGGGTATTAAAACTAATACCCATTTTAGTCAAAAGACTAAGACGAAAACTCAATCAAAATCAGCATTCAATGAATCCAAGAAACTCTGGAATCACTGTGACCCTGAACAGGACGAAGCATTTACAGAAGATGAATGAATGAAGCCATCATCCAACCTCCATGCTTCCCTCTACTGCTGAGTGCATTCAAATGGTCACAGAGCTGTTTACATCTAATTGAATACATTGGCTGTCGTGTCAACTTCAAAAAATCAATGCAATATTCCTTTATTCAAATAAAAATGCAGAACAAGCTACATTTGACTGACTTTCAAATCTCCAACAGCTTTATTACCCCATGGCCTTGAGTTATCTTCCCCCTAAATCCCTTTCTTCTGGCTGAGTGTTCCTCTCCATTCTTACATCAAGAAATGTCCGATCAAAAGAATCGTCAGAGGTTAGGGATAAACAGCAGCCCCTCGTTGTAAACACTGGGCAGTCATGTTTTAGTCTACTTCACTGTCAGCTAGCGTCTGATTGACAGAGTTGTTCACTCTTTTCTGAAGTGGGGGCTTAAGTGTGGCTTTGAAGGGCTTTTCTTCTGCTTTGTTGATGTCTTCATCATGAATCGTGGCCTCTGAAGTTCTCCAGTAAACTTTTATAGGACCTGAGGGTGGTTAGCATTAGGTCAATACTGTCAGAAAGATTGTTACTGCTGTGGTAGCATTCCTTGTCAATGTGGTGGGACCCTATATGATCTTAATAAAAATAATGGGTATAATGTTTTGCAGAAATTCATTAACATAAAAATGATTAAATATAAAAAGGATAGCATAAGTATAAAAATGAAAATCATCATTTTAAATCAGAAAATCGTAAATAAACAGGAAAAATATATTTTATACATAATAATAAAAAAAAAATAAAAAAGTTATAAATTAAATACAATATTAAAGTGGTTTAAATTATGACTTGATGCATTTATTTGAGAGAATGTAACTCTCATAAAATATGTACATTTTATGCACTTTAATTTATTTCATAAATATCATTTCAACTCCAGACTTTAATTTTACTGGCTATTAGTGTTTATACAACTGGACATTAAGGCCCCTGCTGTACTTTTATACGTGGTATGGATCTAGAATTTGCAACAATTCAAGGGCATAGAAATAGCATGGTCAACATCTCATTAACCTACAGGTGCATTCATTCATTCAATCATTCATTCATTATTCAGGATTGCGGCCTAGAGGTGCAGAAAGGGTTAAATCACATACTCTGCTTGAGTCCTACCTCCACGTAACACATGGCCAGTGTGATTGGCTGTGCCTTTCTCTGTAGTTTGGTTGTCAGCAGCGCCAAAACTGGAAGGAAAACTTTCCAGTCATATGTGAGACCTACTGTGGAAGACTCAGGTGTATTGTGTGTGACACACGGGTGTCAAAAGCGAGTGACGATGGCAGAAAAAGTGAAGAAGTTGGACATAAGGAGCTACTTTTCTATTTAAAGTCAGGTTCGCTAATGAAATGAGTCCATCATAATAACAGCTGGCTAAAATGGTCTGTAGCTATGAATAACATGGTTTGGATATTAACTGCAAAACAAACTGGCAACTGTCAGTTCTCTTTAACGTTAGTTTAACATTATATCATTCATGAATTTAAATTATGAATTGTTATTCAGAATAGTTTAAAAGCACATAGAATGGCATGTGTACTGTATCAGTCCTTTATCGTTTTATCACAGAGCAAAGAGAAAACAACAACAACAACAACAATAAAGCAGGCAATGTGAGTGGGGGTGGAGGATTGTGGTTGGGGGTGGGGGTGGGGGGGGTAGATTCATATATCTCCACCAATGTCAAAAGAAAACCTATGCACTTGTATCTTTTACAAACAACAACATACCTGTAGAGGACATTTTTTCTGACAATATGGAATTGTCTTTTCATCTCAATGGGATTTACCCTGTGGTGCATTTACAACTGGAAGTGTAGAGTGAAAATGAGCACTGCAGGTATTCATTCCACTTGTACTCGAAGACAAGTTCCGTTATGTAATATTTGTTATGTACCTGGAGATTTGTAGATAGAGCACTGTAAACTCTGTGGGAGAAGGTTATTTTAGCTCTGCACTTTTTTGGTTTTAGCTGACACTTGACATTGGGCGTATTGACCTTACATTTACAGTTGTATATGTTCCTCTGCGGTGATTTACAAGATGTGTGGTGACAGCTGAACCTATGTGTCCAGTCATTTCACTTATTCTAAAGGGTTTCTATCGGGTTTGGGCATAAAGTATTGGTTTTTACTCTCTCTCACGCACACACACACACACACATACACACACACACACATACACACACACGTATACACACATCATCCACTCGAAATGTAATTCCTGCCGCATGAGGGGTCTTGTCTGCATCGGTCCGCCTGGTGTGGAGAGAGTGGTCAGGCAGAGGTCAGCGCTGACAGTTTAATACGTGTTGACCTGCAGTCGCCCGCTCGAGCCTCCCGGTTCCATTCAGCCATTTAATTAATCAGAGGCACAGAGATGGTCGACTGTAGCACAGCCCGGGGACCGGAGAGAGGAAAGTGACCCGATTCATTCCCCTCTCATTTGTCCGCTAATTAATACCACTCCAGCTGACCCCACCGTCCAACCTGAGAGGCTCGTTTTAATTGGAGAAGCTCCGATGTGTGATCCCAGTTCAGAAAGCAGTGTTGTGTTTGATTTGTTGTGCAGTTGAGTCGGGGGAAGCACAATATGCTACAGCAATAAATCCTTGGGCAAGACTCCTAACACTGGATTAGCCCAACACTGCCAGGGGGAATGCATGTAAATCTAGAAACACATGGTGTGTAAAAGTAAAAAAAACTGGGCAGGGGCGATTTGATGATTGTAGATATTGATACATACTACAGCACTCATAGACCGCCATTCAGTCAAAAGAGAAAGTAGGTGCAAGTTATTGATTTTTAAGAAGATACTGCAGAGTTTATATAAATACAATCTGCTTGACTTTGGTCACCATGCTCAATGCCAGTCATTGGCTGAGAAGTATAAAGCCCCTCCATATTAGAGTCTATGGTGATGGAACCATTTTTGGAGTTGGAATGGCTTTCATGATCCAGAACTAATGCTCCAACATCCAACATCATCTCACTAATGCTCTTGTGTCTGAGTACAATCAATTGCCCACTGAAATATTCAGGAAGCATTACTCTTTCTGATAGATACAGCTAAACACCTCAAGGACAACAAGAACGTTAAAAACAAACAGGGAGGTGGTCATCAAGGGTCAGCGACATTGTGTTACTAGTCTGAATCCAGAACTCTCTACTCTTCCCTTCACATAACAGAACCTTCAAAGTGGGCGGAGTATCTGGAGGTTTTGGTCATGTGATATTGATACAAACAGCAAACACAACAGTAGCAAAAATCAAGCAGCTTCAGTTTCTGATTTAAATTTTGCTCAGTGTTTGGGTTTCTTTGTAGTCACTGGGTTTGTTTGATTTGATTCTTTGACAGTTTCATTAAACCAATCAGTGATCAGCATTTGATTCCAGCTGCAGCCGTGGTCCAGGTCAGGTTTGGTACCCTGACACAAGGAGCACATTCAGCTTGTGTACTCAGGTATGGCCCAGGTCTTTGGGCAGTGGAAAAAGGGAGCAAAGATGTGGTCATGGATTTGAAACCAGGATGGACTGTGCTTGTCAGTAGGGACACAAACAAGTTTTCAATTCTGAGTTTGCATTTAGTTCGTTGTTTTTTTTCCTCAGGGAAAGTTACACAGCGCCCGAGCTGAGCTTGATACAGTGTCTGTGTATGAGGAGACTGAAGAGAGCTGGGTGTTTGAGAGGAGCTGTTTGCACACGGCTTGATCTCTGTGTAATCTCCATTCTCCCAGGGCCTCGAGCGAGTTTTGGAGGGATTTGAAGCAGAGTGGAGCAGATGAGGGGTTAATAGATACCATACTTTCCACACACACACACACGCACATCACTGAAAAGAAAAGGAAGTAAAGGAATGAGCAAATGGTGATATTTGTTTTTGCTTAGTGATCACATGGAGTAACGTGTGAAGCACTGAAGGCTATTTCAGACGATGTTTATAACATTGATGACAAGGGCTTTGTCTTTTAGTCAAAGAGGGTTGTAATAGTACACTTTAAAAGCTCTTACTGAGCATTATAACATTAATATAAACATTGTAATAAATCTCCAATGATGTTATAACTATAAGCTGGTTTTAACACTATTATAATATTTAATACATATATTATTACTATATTATATCATTGTTGTTTACATTATCAGGACAATAGCTTGCAATTGATTACTTTATTAAGTGGCAATGCGAGAGTATTTGAGAGCAACTTGGGTGAGTGGGTGACTGTGGGAAATTGTTCACAGATGTGATGTGAGATGTGAGTAAATGTGTAAGTGAATCTACTGCGCCCCTGAACAGAATGAAGCAGTTACAGAAAATGGAAAAAACAGTGAATGAACACTGGGTGTTTATTGGGGTTCAATAAAAACCAAACTAGGTCTTTCATAATGCTTTATTCCTTATTGTTTTATATCTAATAACATAACAGGAAGTCTGATATGAGGAATCTATAGCAATTCATTAGATTTATGCACAGAAAAGTAATAAACTGTTTGTTAAATCCTTGTTGTTTAAGAAAATGAAGCAGACCAATAGCAAATGGTGATTGGATCGACTCAGTGGAAGCGAGGTATGACTGGAATGAAGTGGAATTGTTGTTCTCTCTCAGATGCCTAAGCTGTAGTTACAGAGTAGTGTTCTGAGAGTTTTTTTTGGACCCTAAATGGCTTCCTTAGGACACATGTTGGAAAGAGTGACGCGGGATTGCTCGGCAGGGTGTGCCTCCGCTGTGTTTTTGACATTAGATGAATCACATTCCAAACAGAAGATGTAAATGTAGATTATGTGGCTTTGGGAACATGTTGGGGACACAAGCATGTGTCTTTTCTTTGTCATGGTTCAATAGCATACATTTCAAAAGCCATGTAAACAGAGTCATTCAGAGGGTCCTGAGGGTCCTGAGTGTATTATAACTTTATGACACAGTACACAGTTAGTGGAACGTAGTGTTAAGAGAACTGAAGCCCAGTTTGTTTTGTAGACAGCAACATTATTGCACACTATAGTTCACCACCCTCCTAAAAAAAGGGTTCTTTGGTTCTTTAGTTACGATGGCGCTTTTAGTTAGAATCATGTGTTGAATAGAGAACTATTCTCATTATGATATGGTTCTTTCCCTGATGAATGGTTCTTCATTGATGAGAAAAGTGTCAATATGGTTCTACATAGCACCATATACACCACATTCTCCATGTATCTGAAAATAAAATCACCGGGTTGAGTTGGTTTTATACAGAACTTTATACAGTACCTCTTCATTTGAGAGGTTAACTTTATTGCTACAAATTTGCTCATAACTATTTCTCTTATTATTTCTCAGTGGTACAGTAAGAGTTAATTTGGTTCATCTTCAGCTAGGAACAAGGTGTCCCCAAACTTTTGATAGATGGTGTGCTCATTCAGTGTCTTGGTAGTCCCTGTACTGCATGCACACAAAGACACACACACACACACACACACACTGGTCCTTTACCAGTGTCCAGTGCAATAATTTCTCAGCCGGGAACACATTTTTTAGCTCACAGTCCTTTGACACACCCTTTTTGTCTCTGTCTCCCTCTCCCTCTCTGACACACACACACACACACACACACACACACACACACACACACACACACACACACACACACACACAGAGCGTCCTCCATGCAGTTGTCCAGGGCCTGGCTTCATAGTACTTTGATGAATCAAGCCCCGTTCTTTTTATAGCGTCTCCCTGACAACATATCAATATCCGTGATCCCTCCAGATACCAGTGGCGCCCAGTCCACGTGGAACATCCTCTCTCTGCTGCCGAGCCCTTCTTAAAGCCCTGCAAAGCAAAAATAATAAAACCACTATCCATCTTTGCTTACAGCCTCTGACCCCTAACCCTCATACGGAGCTCCTAACGGAACAAAAGGTGGCCGTGATCACACAATATTCCTGGCTGCTCTGACCTCACGAGTCCTGTGCCCTTATCTCCAGACTACCCAGCTCTGCCGGACCTCCATTGGAATTGCTAAACCTGACCTTCAACGAGACATTTAAAAATGGCCCAAGATTGCCTCCCCCCTCCTTCACCCTCTCCCTCACCCTAGGATTCTGTGCAGTGTGGTCTTTTTATGGACAGTGCACTGACCACTGCAGCCTCCTGGACACACAACAGCGTATAGTAGAATGTGTTTAGTACAAGCGTTTCAGTTTAGAGTAATGTTATAGCGCCTGGAAAGATTTGAGGGACAATCAACTGTTGACTATTATGATGTAAGATATTCTCATGTTAAATAAGAGCATTAATAATGTGGGTTAATGTTTTAATTATCATTATAACAATGTTATGAAGTATTCTGTTTAATAAGCGCATAATAAGTTGCTATAAAGTGGTTATTAAGAATTATCAAGCCAGGTAAACTCGATGGCAGGCACATACTTGTAGTAAACATGCTTATTACTTGTATGATTGGGTTTGTTAATTATTTATAACTTCTTAATTACATGATTGTTTTTTGTACTGAGCACAGTAATATGTACAACTCTCTCTTTTTCTGCACTGAAAGCTTTCAAAGCATATTCATTCGTAGCATTTTCACTTCTTTCCTGATGTTGCTTCATACAGGGATGCATCTGAATGTTCCTAAAGCCTCTGGTTAGCGTAAGGAGCTTCCACAGTTGTCGTAGTGTCAGTGTGTGTGAGAGGATTACTCTGGGATGGGTGTTCGGCGCAGAGCACGCACCATTTAACTCAAGTTCTTCCCTAATGCCTTTTCTTGGGGGGAGAAAGGGAATCAAAAAGCGGAGAGACAATGGGCGGAACGGGAAAGGAAGGTTAAGAGGCTTTGGAGGGGACTTGGAGAGTGCGGAACAAGAGCGTCCGTCACGTACGCTTCACTTAAGCCCCCTTTTTTGGGCTTTGTCCTCCGAACAGAGGGATAAAAAAACCGTTAGACATCAGCTGTTCTATTTAGGTATGATCTGATCCTGGGCTGGAGGAACCAGTGCGGTCCAAGCCCGATGCTGTGGGCTGCTGTATTTCACAACCTAATGAAATAGACAGCATGCTGCAGATAGTGCTCAGACAGTCTATGCTCAAAGCTAAACCAAAGATAAGCACCTAGATGCAGGTTCTGACCAGAGCAGGGGGCTCGTCGTTCTTCAGATAGCAAGGAATAGGAATTTCCTGTGACCCCCAGGCTACAGCCTTTTTATTTTTCAAACTTTAGGATACATAACATTAATATGACTTCTTGGTTTCTACAATCAAACACTGCACTCGTACACTCATACAACAGGTCAGTTTTTGCAGAATGACAAGTGCACCTATAGGTTAATTAATTCATTCACTCATTCATATTCTGTAATCAATTTGTCAAGTTTGGGGTCATGGTTGGTCTGGACCCTACCCGGAATCATTGAGTGCAAGGCAGAAACACACCAGGCCTCACTCATAGATATGGGCATTCAGAATCATTCATTCATTCATTCATTATCTGTAAGCGCTTATCCAGTTCAGGGTCGCGGTGGGTCCAGAGCCTACCTGGAATCATTTGGCGCAAGGCAGGAATACACCCTAGAGGGGGCGCCAGTCCTTCACAGGGCAACAGAGACACACACAAACACATTCACTCACACACTCACACCTACGGATACTTTGGAGTCGCCAATCCACCTACCAACGTGTGTTGTTGGACTGTGGGAGGAAACCGGAGCACCCAGAGGAAACCCACACGGACACAGGGAGAACACACCAACTCCTCACAGACAGTCACCCGGAGCGGGAATCGAACCCACAACCTCCAGGTCCCTGTGCCGCCCATTCAGAATCATAATTGACCTAATATTGCCAATATTAATGATATTGATTTGTAATTTTAAATCTGTTCATCAATGCGCCAAATAGAAGCAACAAGGAGAACCTAAACACTGAGGGCAACCGAGCAACTGGAGCAGAACTAATGCTATGTGTGTCGCTTTGACTTTAGTGAAGATGACATTGAGCATAAACTCATGCAGACACTAGAAGAACACACAAAATCCTCAGGACCCTGGAGCTGTGCGACTGTGACACTACCTGTTGCACCATGTGCAGACCCCCTGTATGAACAACGGACCATCATATCATATCATATGATGTGAATGATCACACGTTCTTATACTCTTATACTGAACACATACTCTGGACCCTTTTCTGGACTCTGTTCCCATGTTCCCAGGCAAATCGGATTGAGAGAAACACTCCAGCACACGCACCCTTCTTCCTGTTCCAAAGCCTCTTTGCCTCGCACAATCAAACCCCAATAAACACTGTCATTATTCAATGCTATTGAAATTTTGACGACCTATCAGTTGGCTTCTGGAGCCAGGGCTGTGATTGCAGCGCAGGCAAAGACCCAAAACCAACAAATCCAGATGAATGGAGACCTCTTCCCACCCCCCCTCTTACCTCTCCCCCCTCAAAACCTCCCCGTCTAATTTGATAGTGAGGCTTCTCCAGGTTCCAGGAGCGAAAGAGCTGTGATTATGCATTGTGCGGCCGTGGCTGGAGACAGGGTTTCATCTTGGTGTCGATGGAAACACTAATGAATGGGTCCGGCTGAGTCCAAGCAGCAATTTCATCCATCGCTGAGTGGCGTGTTATTGAAAATTAGACAGTACAAAATAGAGAGATGTTCTCTGAGGGAGCCACTGATTTATCAAAACATAAGAATGTACTGATTGGGACACAACTGCAGCTGAAACAAGGGAAACACCCAGGACAAAGTGTGCACAGGAAAGGAAAAAAAAAAAAAAAAAAAAAAAAAAATATATATATATATATATATATATATATATATATATATATATATATATATATTTGGTGGGTTCAAAATCACTAGGCGCAAGGCAGGAACACACCCTGGAGAGGGCACCAGTCCCTCACACTGTTGGGTCGCCACTCCACCTACCAACGTGTGTGTTTTTGGACTGTGGGAGGAAACTGGAGCACCCGGAGGAAACCCACGCGAACACAGGGAGAACACACCACACTCCTCACAGACAGTCACCCGGAGCGAGACTTGAACCCACAACCTCCAGGTCCCTGGAGCTGTGACTGCGACACTACCTGCTGCACCACCCATCACCCAAAATGACTCAGTGTAATTAATGACAATTATATATTGCATTTATTAAATTCTTCAAAATGACCTGAAATACAATCTTTTTACATTACATTGAAACTTAAAGTTGTACATTCTCTTGTAAAGCTGTTGTTGTTTGAAGAGTGACAATATGTAACTGCAGATTTGCAATACTAATGTAATGTTTTATACGTGTGCAATTACCTATGTGTAAATAAGCTTGCAATGCACCTAAACCCCAGGTAAACTTTGAAACGAAAATATATTTTCTGTATTTTATGAGTCAGAATGTACTTGGAGGGCGGCACAGTGGTGCAGCAGGTAGGTGTCGCAGTCACAGCTCCAGGGACCTGGAGGTTGGGGGTTCGAGTCCCGCTCCGAGTGACTGTCTGTGAGGAGTGTGGTGTGTTCTCCCTGTGTCTGCATGGGTTTCCTCCGGGTGATTGTCTGTGAGGAGTTGGTGTGTTCTCCCTGTGTCCACGTGGGTTTCCTCCGGGTGACTGTCTGTGAGGAGTGTGGTGTGTTCTCCCTGTGTCCACATGGGTTTCCTCCGGGTGCTCTGGTTGTCTCCCACAGTCCAAAAACACATGTTGGTAGGTGGATTGGCGACTCAAAAGTGTCCGTAGGTGTGAGTGAATGTGTGTGTCACCCTGTGAAGGACTTGCGCCCCCTCCAGGGTGTATTCCTGCTTTGCACCCAGTGTTTCCGGGTAGGCTCTGGACCCACCACGACCCTGGACTGGATAAGCGGTTACAGATAATGAAGGAATGAATGAATGAATGAAAGTAATTGTTCCTGACATTTTAGTTAGCTCTGTCTACTCAGTTTCTTCTCAGAAACTCAGACTAATTATTTTTTTCTTGAAAATACACACACACACACACAGACACACACACACACGCACACGCAAACACAAAAACAAAGCTCGTGGTCAAAATATGCGCGCTGGCGATTGTGGCAGGACCGTGATGAAAGTGCCTAATTCTAATTAGCCACATATTTGTTTTTGCAGTGAATTAGAATCCCCCAATCATTACGATGTATTTGCTGAAGCAGTTATCACACACAGACACACACACACAGACACAGCACACAGACCCACACACGCGCATAGTGATTTGTGGCAAGCCAAAGGGAAAGGAGAATTTCTCCTGCTGTGAGAGGAATAAAAGCACAGCTGTAATGACTGGGAATCTGCTCCTACCCTCTTCCCATTATTAGCTGTGGTCGTTTCTCTGAAGTGGGGGGCTGCGTGCAGGGTTCATCCAAATTTTCCCCAAATCTACAGCACTTTTCTTCAAAAATAATTGGCAATTGCTGGGATTTCAAGCCGATTTGTATAAATCCACTGCCGAAAGCATGGCTCTTTGGAAAATGCTTTGATACATTTGATGAAGCTCTTCATTCCCTCTGGGCTCCAGTGGCACAAAGGACAGGCCTGTGGCTGAGTGCAGAAACAACAAGTGTAGCTTATTATTATTATTATTATAATGTTGACATTGTATAAGGTGGTTTAACGGCATGTCGGCGGTCCCATCAGTCACTGTGGTGATACCCTCAAGGTAGAGTTGGTGAGACAGTGGATCCCTTGATACAGATTACAACCACTTTGCGTAAGAGTTACAGGTGCTGCACTGAAGTGGTTCCATGTGTAACTGGCTCGACTTTAGATGGAGAGATAACACAGGAGAGGACGGAGAATGTGATGCAATACATAGAAGAGCCAACGCTGTTTTTACTGCTGGAGGTAGCACAAAAGTTTAATTATTTACCAGCTTCATATTTGAATTTTCATTTCCACCTTAACAGTAGAAGCATCACAAGGCTTTGGCCCAGTCAAACCACTCCGTACGTGATCGCTGTGCCTGACCACTCCGCACCAAAACCAACATGGCGCTCAGGGTAAAGTTCAAGTGTTAAATGTGTCACTTTTGAGGTTGATGCTGTCTTCTTTATTGATTTCTTTCCCTTCCACTTTAAAGACGATGTTTAGGATTCTGATCTAAGTTTTGAGTTCTGATTACTTAAGCTGGTGCTGACTCTAAAACACAGCATGAAAGTAAACACAAACCAAAAGTGCTACAAAACTAAAAACCCTAGATTTCTGACAAGTTTCTGTGGTAATTCAAACTGTGAATAAACACTTCTTTCATTCATTCATTCATTATCTGTAACCGCTTATCCAGTTCAGGGTCGCGGTGGGTCCAGAGCCTACCTGGAATCATTGGGCGCAAGGCGGGAATACACCCTGGAGGGGGCGCCAGTCCTTCACAGGGCAACACAGACACACAGATACACATTGACTCACACACTCACACCTACGGACACTTTTGAGTCGCCAATCCACCTACCAACCTTTGTTTTTGGACTGTGGGAGGAAACCGGAGCACCCGGAGGAAACCAACGCAGACACAGGGAGAACACACCAACTCCTCACAGACAGTCACCCGGAGCAGGAAACGAACCCACAACCTCCAGGCCCCTGGAGCTGTGTGACTGCGACACTACCTGCTGCACCACCGTGCCGCCCATAAACACTTCTTATTCACTGTTAAACTTTGTGGAACTTCTGAACATAAAAAAGCAGAGAGAGCAGCAGTTCCACATAATCATGTTCGTTGCATTTAAAAGTCAATTTAGGAGGGAGACGTTTGCTTCTCAAGGCTATTTGGAGGTGTGTACATCTCCATTGTCTGTTCACCACATTCGCCTCTCAGCTCCATTGCAAAAACAAGGATGGAAACCTCAGCCGTATCCGATCCTCTGATCCACTGTCTACATCTCAGCACTGAACACACAGATTAGAGCATATGAGCGCATCCCAAGGACCTGCATGCCTGCGGTTGAGTGGGTGGAGAGAGAGAGGAAGATAGATAGCTAAATAGAAATAAAGAAACAGACAGAGGAAAGAAAATATTTGGGCATTTTGATCTTCTCCCAAACAATTCACTCCAGGAGGCAGACAGGTTTAGATGTGCTTGGGTGTTTTTTATAAGAACTCATAAGCGAGCCTTTGGAGAAAGCAATTTCACGCTTGAGAATACGACGCTGGAATCGGGCATTGTCCCTCTGATTAATTCTTTCCCCGCCATGCCGCAAACAAAAGCGTGACAGGTAGGGAAATTAATTACCTACGCTAATATGCAAATAAGTCATGAGCCCCACGCGGTGGAGGCGAACAGAGGCCAATGGAGATGATAGCTCAGATAGACCCAAATTGCAAGGCTTACAACAGAGCAGTAGAAACCCCGTGACAGAGCTGGGAATACTCCCAACTGCATCCGATATGATGAGCCAGTGGTGTTTTCCAGGCCTAACTGGAAGTGAATAAAATTTTATTTAATGCAGTATAGCTAGAGTTATGAGCCGTCCGTTCTGACCGTAGCTGTAATGAGCTCTTGTCGGTCAGGGGAAATGAATCATAAATGCGTGAGTGGCAGTTTTGCATTTACTTCATTTATAAAAGCCGCATTGCCACTGTGCTTTGGGGGCTACAGTTCACAAGGCCAGATTTCTAAGCCTTTAAAACCACAATATGGGCCTTAACCCAAGCAACTGCTGACCATTGGGCCCTTACTGAGGTCATTGTTAAGACCTTATTTAAAGGCGAAGTTCACAATTGGTCAGGTATGCTAGTCTCTCTCCATCTCTCTCTGTTCATGGCAAAGGCATATGAAGTTAGTTTTAGACAACAGAGAGAACTCCAGAGGCTAAAAAGCATGAAACGAACCAAGAATATTGCTCTATTCCTGCTCCATATGTTGGTAATATTGATTTATTTTTGCTGTTTCATATCACTTGTGTCTGGAAATGTCTCCAAACTCGGGAGACGGCAAACTGATTACAGAAAATGCAACAAAACTAAACTCAAGTTACAAATGAGTTTCTGTGGAATTTCAAACAGTGAATAAAAACTTAGAGAACAGTTACACTTCATCCACATACTGTTCCTCCTTAAAAACACTAAGCTTAAAGCGGCATTTTCCTACAATTGATCCCAAAATCTGATCACTAAGGATTTACACACCGCCTCATCAAAAATATATTCTTAAATCCATTATATTAATAAGGAGAATAAGCTTCTCATCTTCTAGAACACCTCTGTGAAGATTTGATGATCCACAGGGCATTTGAGAGATCAGAGAAAACAGTTTCACAGCTCCAAAAGCCAATGCTGGGTGGCTTTATACCCTTCCAGTAAATGCTTGTCTGTGGGAATGGTAACCACACACGCACACACACCCACCCACACACACACACACACACACACGTAGCTGCTCAAGACTCTATACTTGCATTTGAGTCTCATGCTTTTTCTGCTTTAGTCACATTTTCGGGACCGAGTCTCTGGCTTCACAGTGCAGCACAAATGTAAGCCAGTGTGAAAAATGGATATATTGACCCTCCTTTCCTGTGCTGTAAAGGGTCTCACAGCATTTAACAACACAGAAGTTCAATGTATACTTACATCAACGTGTAAAGTTATCCCACTGTGTCTGAAAAAAGTAGGAGAAGTGGGGAAAGGCCATTATACACTATTAGCCATATTAGCATTTTTATCATAAAATGTAACTGAAAAATGTCAGCACCTCAGTCTCCTATGCTTTTCTCTGCACTTGTGACCAGCTTTAGCAATTCTGTTATTCCACCCATGTATTGTTTCAGTGTATATTCCTTTATATTTGACTTTAATGCCTGAATGAGAACTAAAATTTGTGAAAGACACAATAAATCAATGTAAAGGTCACAATTTATAGTTGAGTCTTCAAATTAGCAGCTAATACACACAATGATGTCAAGTGAAATGCAAAGATTGATATTTTACAAGGTGTGTGTGCATCTGAACAGCACTGGGTTGTAAAGTAGTGGAACTGTGTTTTCTGGCGTGACACAGCAGCATTCAGTACTTTTGAAATAAGCTGGAATGGCTTTTGTGATCAAAAGTTTCTAACATTAGTTGTGATAGCTTAACTCTATCAGATAAATCACAAACATATTCCAACGTAGAAAGTAAAGCCTTCTCAACCAAGACAAAATTCCTATTTATTCCTATGATCCCAGAAGAAACGTCTAATGACCAGGTGTCCATAGCCTGAGTGCCAGTGGTGAGTGTGGAATAACTTCAGAAGGAGGTTGCAAAGTTTCCAAATGTGTTTGAGCTTTGTAAATCATATCAGTAACTCCTGCCTAAATTCCACTTTACCCTCCAGGTCAGTGGTGGTTAGCATACCAGTGTCTAGCATCAGATTTTTTTAACAGATCCCTCCCACAGATGGCTGATGACTGCACTGTTGGTGTGGGAGGAACTCGGCAGCCGTTTGCTGATGTTCAGCCTGAGGCAGGAGGAGAAAAAAAAACTTTTATAGTCAGAAACATACAGCACCAGTTTATTCCATTCAGCCAAGGTAAAGTGGTAAAGTGGTCTCTAACAACACAGTGTCACTTCTTCTAAAGAACCTTCTTCTAAAGAATGCAAGTTCATTTGTTGTGTTCTTACAGAAAAACAGCCCTTGAGCTTTTCTTTCTTTTCCAGATAAGGGTCTTAACCTCATAATTGTTGGAGTAAAAATAATGTCCTGAACTCAGAAATTAGGAATGCATGTTACTGCCCTACACTCCTGTGCTAGACCTCGTTATACCCCTTAATCTAAGGGGTCAAATTTTTTATCAAATTATTTCGTGAAGATGTATGGTTTTTCCACATCCACTGAAATGTTACTAATTCTATTATATGAGGTTTTTGTTCCACAGTTACCATAATATTACTATGTTATTACACACTTATTACAGATCTGTGAAATGCTATCATACATTTCCTGTGGCTTCATACACAATCACATGTAGAATTACTACTGCAATGAGTCGGATTAGAGCAGTTGTGATGTTCTGCTAACCTCTCTCCCTATGGCAGCTTTAAGATTTCACTCTGCACTGCCATTGGTGAATAATCCCAGCCCTATCTTGCAGTTTCCTGATCTATTTATGGGGAAACATATTGCATTTCTAATTTCAGTGTATTGATGTTCATATAATCTCAGAAAACAGAGTGGCATCAAGGTGTGGATTAGTGGAATTTTTAATATAAGGGAGGTACCAAGACACCCGTTTCAAAACTGATAACGACGGCCCACAACAAAATGCAATTCCAGTGAATATCAGCTGAAACCTGTGAGAGCAGATGGAAAAGCAGGTATAAAAGGAAGCAGGTTCATCTTTTAAAACTTGCTTTCAGCTCTGCTACACATGCCACACTAGCTCAGATAATGCCCCTGCTTAACCAGAGACTTAGAGGCAATCTTTCCATCTTTTAATTTCCTCCTTCTCTCTCATCCACAATTTCTCATTCAAATGCTACGCTCAGTCCGTCAAACACAATCTGGGAAATGTTTGGGGGGCATTTGTGGCTTTTGTACGAGCTTGTATATATATTGTAGACTGGGGTTCTTACCTCATATGTTTTACAAGGAGTCATGGGAGAATTCACCAATTCATGATCATTCTTTATTTATCTATGATTTGAATGTATTACTAAGAATTACCAAATGTCTATTATTAATATGCTACACATTAATAACTCAAAACCTGCCCTCAGAATGGTAAGTTTCAATAGAACACAGACAGTTCCAGCTTTTCTAATAGACATACATCTGTTGTTTAAACAATTTGGAATATATTTCATTTATATAATGAATTTGCTAGAATTACTGACACTAATCTGCCGATATAAAACAAAACCATAACCATAACCGGACATGTAATTCATTAATACGTTTCTTACAGTCAGACCGGCTTTGCAGAATGCAGCGTTAAATTAAGTGTGTAGCAAAAACTTGAATAAAGTAATTGGAAGAATAGTTAAAAATGAATAGCAAAGACAAAGAAAAAAAATATTTTAACCCTTTTTTGTTCAAATGTTATTTGGTAAATAACGTGAACAGCTTGGTCTCAAGGTTCATTTGTAGATATTTTTACTAAAAGACCAGGATTCATACAATGTGTAATAAATATAGTTACAGGCACTTGTAAAAGGTGTACAAGTGTACACTGTAAAAAAAAATCCGTAAAATTGACAGTAAAATACTGTCAGCTGTGGTTGCCAGAATTTCACTGTAAAATATACGGTCATGTTTTTGGCAATCATAAATTTTACATTTAAGGACTGTTTTGTTTACAGTACATTTCTGTTAAAAAACAGATATACACTGTAAAAAACATGGTATTTACATACAAATAACAAAGAAACATTGTTTTGCTATAAAATTAATGTGTAAATTGTGTGACAAATTAGAGAAAGGAGACTGATATATAGCCGTATTTAGATATAGCCAAACTGCATCCAGTATTCAGCCCTTAAAGGAGATATTGCTGAAAGGACTAAAGAAATGTTCGGTATCTGGGTGCCACACGCGGAACACAGGCTGATGGTGAACTTCCCTGACTGAACACATGTCTCGACATAATATGCACAGAAACACCAACACACACAGTGATCACCCCGATGCAACCCAAAATCAGTAAGTCTCAAAGACAGAAAAAAACAAAGAAACACTGAATATCACAGAAAATATGGAGAAGCAAAGCATGCTGGGAGCTCCCTATTGAGTCTCAGCTCCTCCCAGTCCTAGGACACTTGTACCGTCCCTAATGGTTTGTGTGTTTAACAGTGAAATAATGTATTTTTTAGAGTAAAAAGATGTAAAAAATTGTATTTTGGCTGATAAAAGTATTTACGGTAAAAAATGGTTTTCAACCTTTTTAGAGTTTACAGTCGTTTACTGTCAAGGTTTTACAGTTTTCCACCATAAAATTCACAGACATTTTTTACAGTGTCTGAATGTTTGGCAACCCAACCTGAAAAAATAACCCCATTAAAGTTCTCCTAACCCTAAACCCATCACTAGCATTAAAACAAACCCTAAACCTTACTGTAAACATATCTCCACATGCCATTTTTTAGGGGAGAAACAACTCTGTTTTGTAGCACATCTTCAGGATCATAACAGTTTGCCTGAATTTTGTAGAATAGCGCCACCAGTGAATGGGAGCTCGAATAATGATTGTATTGGTGAATAGACGTCAATCAGAATGAATCACAGATGAAATATCTGAACATCTTGTTGACATCAACTCAGGAGAAGTCTTGTTCATTGTGTGGAAACTTCAGGAAGAAAAGACCAACAGAAAAGCAATGAAATGACTTAGTGACACACAGGATTTGTGGCTTATTACTCACTGAATATTTCTGACCTAAAAGGTGGCATAAACGTTGTTTTATTTTTAGGTCTCGATCCAACCTTCCGGTAAATGAGAGGAAACCGGCGCTGGGTTGTCATTCTGGTAATCTGTGTTCTGAGGTCAGGGACATTTGCGTTGGCGTTTGGCAAATGGACGCCTAGCGGATGTCAAACAAAAACAGAAGCGGCTGCAGAATCCCTAGCGAAACAGACGCCCTAAACGCTCCTCCATTAACTGCGAGAGGACATTTATCAGGGCTAATACCCCTGTCTTAATTATATGTGGAATGAGGGAGAGAAAGGCAAGGCGCCCGCAATCGCAGTAATTGGTTTGCAGCGCTGTAATTGATATTGTTCTGTTGCATTGTGACTGGAGTCATCCGCTTGTGAGAATGTATGTAGGCTCAGCTTCTTTCATTAAGCTATCAAATAGACGGAGCCATTACATGCTCAATTATAGAAGGGTATTGGGAGGGTTTTTTTCCGTCTTCCTTTGGTGGTGGGGGTAATCTCTTCCAAATAGAATGGGTGATAAGTAAGGAAGGAGCTGAAATTGACTTGGCCTTTTAGTATAACAAATTAGAATGGTGTCGGGGTTTGGTGTCCAAGGAGAAAACTCCTCAGGAGACGGCTGAGAAATCACTCTGACTGAAATACTCTCCATCCTAGACAACACTAGGACTAGCCAACGGAGCACTTGTTTTCAAAGAGAACCCATTTTGTGGAGAACTCGTGAGATAAACAAACAAACTGGTGTTACTTGTTCCCCCAAGAACTTCATAAAGACATTTATAATGCGTCATATATCATGTCTTACACCTTATTATACCTGACATGACATCAAAATATCATTCAAATACTCTTCTGTGTGTAGTTACAGCTACTATTTAGCAATAACAGGTCTATCCATGCATTATAACATGTAATAACTGTCCTATTACATTGTATCATTTACTCTATCTAGCGGTCTGAACGCAGGACTCATGGGAAGTGCTGCCAGGAGCTGTTATGAAATCTATGATGCATTCAGCTGCTCTGTATTCACTGTTTTCCCTTCCCATCTCCATTTCTGAAACTACAGCCCACTCTGCGCCCTTAAAAAGGATTTTTTTTTTTGATTGGAGGCCATCAGCACTCCTCCCACCTGCGAAGGTCCAGCCGCTCTGCTGCCGAGCTGGAGCCGGACACCGAGGAGATTTGTGGAACTCGGAGGAGCCGCCCGCTGTGGGCAGAACTGACCTCGGTCCACCTCAGATACACGAAGACTGCCACCTCCACTCCCCCGCTGTAGAGGAACACAGCCTACAGGGCTTTCCTCGTCTCATCTTCTGTCTCTCCTCTACTTCCTCGTGCAAGTGGATTCTCATCTGACGTCCTCAGAAATATCTACAGAGAAAATAATTGCAGGCTGGTCTCTGATGTGTGGACAGGGCTGTATGGTTTCCTGTACACATTCTGGACACACACTCACCATCAGCTTCTCCTCTTACACTTGTTCACTATGTGTGTGTGTGTGTGTGTGTGTGAATGTTATATGTTTCCCCAGCAGTGCTCATTAACACAACACACCTGCAATCGGGCAATGGACTTTCTCCCTCTCTCTCTATGTCTGTGTGTTTGTATATACCCAGCAGTCATTTTTGTTCTGCCAACCACCAATCAAAACAACACCAACACCCCCCACAGCATCACCAACCAACCCCAGACCCCATCGCCGAAATCCTCTCATGGCTTGGACAGACTCCAATCTTCTCCAGCTGCTTCTGCTTGTTTTGGCACAGATTTGGCAACGACGGCATGGAGATACGCCCCCTGTTCTTGGCCTTAAGTCTGTCAGGCGGCTGGGAAAGGGGTGTTGACAGTTCTGTGAAAGTAATGAGACCCCGTCCAGTCCGTCCCCTTTGGACAGTGTTTTAATCAGCAGAGTGTTTTATCAGTGTTTGTTGAAAATGGAAAGCGCTGCACGGAGGACGAGTGGATGGAAGGGGGTTGAGCGGGTAATTAGTCAGTGAAGGAGCGAGCGGTGGGAATTTAGGAGTGGAAGTTTAATGTCACTTTTTTAATAATTTAAAGAACTATTAATGAAAAGCACAGATCTGAGGGATGGGAATTTGGCACTGTTTATTCAGATGGGGAAGTGTGTGTGTGTGTGTGTGTGTGTGTGTGTGTTTACTTACTCACACTGTCACATGATGGGGACTTCCTTTCCTTTTGAAAACCACAAATTGCTCCCCAAAGGATTCATCATTAAAATGTTAAGGTAAAATCATTAAGGTTAGTGTTAGCTTTAGATTTGATTTAGGGCTAGGGTTAGGGTTGGACTAAGCTCAGTGTTATCAGAGTAAGATTAGTCTTATCATTATAATACAGTCACAGCTGCAGTGTTGAGCTGCTATGAGTGGATCAGACGCAGCAGTGCTGCTGGAGTTTAACACTGTGTCCACTCTGTTAGACACGCCTACCTCGTTGGTCCACCTTGTGGACGTAAAGTCAGGGACAGTACGGTATATGTGCATGTGCTATTTTATTTTATTAATTTATTAATATATATATATTTTAAAACCAGACTATGGTCTAACTATGCCCGATTTAACCCCATGAAATCTCAAGATGTAAACTTACAAATACACAAAATTAACTGTGGGTGAATTTAAACCTGAATTCACTCATCCAACATTTAAAATCAAACTTTAAGAGAATAAAAAGATAAAAACATAAATAACAACGGGCGGCACGATGGTGCAGCAGGTAGTGTCGCAGTCACACAGCTCCAGGGACCTGGAGGTTGTGGGTTCGATTCCCGCTCCGGGTGACTGTGAGGAGTTGGTGTGTTCTCCCTGTGTCTCCTCCCACAGTCCAAAAACACACGTTTCAGGTGACTCAAAAGTGTCCGTAGGTGTGAGTGTGTGAGTGTGTGTGTTGCCCTGTGAAGGATCGGTGCCCCCTCCAGGGTGTATTCCCGCCTTGCGCCCAATGATTCCAGGTAGGCTCTGGACCCACCGCGACCCTGAACTGGATAAGGGTTACAGATAATGAATGAATGAATGAATGAATGAATGAATAACTGGACTAAAAATCGCTGAAATAAGCTGTGGTTTATATAGTAACCCAAAAATATTAAATACTACTGGGATGAGTTGGGATGGTGTTTGTGCTCCTGAACTAATCACATAACAACTATAAGTGACCTCACATACTGAGCATGTAAAAGGTGAAGTCTCTCCCCTGAAGAGTAGAAGCTCTTATTGTGGCAGCAGTGATGTCATCTAAATCCCTTCATTTCAGTACAAATATTAGACAGTGGGACCGTTGCATGTCTTAGTCCTGACCGTACAGATCTGACCACAACACTCACGCTGGTATTTAAAAGAAAAAGGCCTTGAAAGGCAGCAGTGACCGGTTCATGCAGATTACCCTGCGCACAGATTTTTACGAGCTCTGATAATTAGTTGAAGGCGGATGAATTTTCATGACGGCTCATTGCATCTTTTTACAGCAACATCCCAGGATCCACACTTGGGGCTTTCACACTGCTGTCAGCACTTTCCGCTCACGTTTACGTGCGTCAGGCCCGGCCCGGCCCGACATGCCCCAGCGATTTTGCGTGGACAGTGGACTGTGGACATGCTGCAGATGTAATCATAGCCTGGGTGTATTCCCTCAGCGGTTGGCAATGGGCTGCAGAGGTGTCAGTGTGTTTTGTATTTGCTCACTACAGCAGACCGATAGCCTTCTGTAATTGGTGTATTCTACTGAGAGTGCATCATCTCGGCTATGCTTGCAGGTGGGGTACCGTCTCTGCTGTATGTGTGTGTGTGGGTGTGTGTGTGTTTAGCTCCACTTCTCTGCTGGAACAATATTAGCAAGTGCAGGGAAGCTGCTGTCTCACAGGTCGCCGCAGCGAGAATTAATGATGGGTCCAGAGTCCTGCATGTCAGCCAGCAGCGTGGGCGGAGGCAGGCTTGGTAGGAGCTTGACAGGGAGGGACAACTACGTTGTGTGTGTGTGTGTGTGTGTGTGTTTGAGTGTGTGGTTACAGTGGGGGTCTGGTGATGTAGCGGATAAAACCCTGATGTGTGAGGGCATCCTGAAAGGTCACGTTGCCAAGGAGGTGACGGATCTGCGCGAGGCGAGACAAATTTGATCCCAGCCATGGTTCGTCGACTTCGATCGCATGAGACACTGGAAGAAATCACGGGGGAGAAAAATGATCACGAGCCCTGGAACAAAGGGCTGTGAAATTGAACATGAGCAGGCTGAATAGATGCCCTCCCCTCTACATTCACCCTAAACTGACCTGGGATTCTTCCTTTTCTGCTTCAGTACATGGGTTGCAGTCACGTGATTGTTCAGCAGGTTGTCTGGTTTCAGAGTGCAGCACTAAAGTAAACAGATGGGATACATTTATTTCTCCACGCTCTGCGCTGGAGAGAGTCTCACAGCACTCAGAAGCACAGAACGTAGGTAACGCAAATCCTAATATATCCTACAAGGTTGAAAAATGAGAAGAAAATGACCATTATTCTCTGTTAGCCACATTAGCATTTTCATCATAGGTTCTAATGGAAAACTGTTAGCACATCAGGCTATAATGTATAATTCTCGTGTTTATATTTAGTGTGTAAGAGACTGCAGACACAAGCAGCATATTCTTTTGATTCACATTTTCCCACTGTTTACAGGTTAATAATCTGATCCTACTGTCCCAGTGCTCTGAGAGGAGAACAGATTTTTGGAGGATAATGTGAAATCGCGACTGTCTGCTTAATTATTTCTCTGATTTGGCTTAAAGTTTAATAAAGGAGTTCTCCTTCTCTGAATGTGTGAGTGATCTGTAATATCTCCTTTTAGACCTTCTGTATTACATGGTGTAGGTCGTAAAATAATGTTTCTGCATTGTATGTCATAGGATTGTAATGTGTTGTATGCTTGATGTGCACCACAGGGAGTATGGGGCTATTTGGGGCACAGTCCAAGCTCCTTTCTGACAAGGGGAACAGAGCTCTGTTCAAAAACATGGTGTGGATACATGAGTCAGGGACCTATATCTATATTTCTTTCATTTTAACATCTAAATGAGGACTAGAATTGTTTAAAGCAACAATGAAAAAACATTAAAAATAGAGTTTTTATTTGAGTTGAGTGTTTGAGTAATGAGTAGGTGCCTAATATTGTGTGACATCATCTGCAACCAATGGATAGACCACCCATAATCCATTCACTGGCCAACTCTGCTCCCTTTATGCTCCCTAATCCCTTATGTTCCCTCACACTCTCCAAATATTGTCTCATGTTGTTGTTGCCCTACTTTTTTATATTCTGCTTTTATGCTTCCTTTACACTTCTCACTTATCCCCTATTGTCTCCTAGGCATTCTACCCTAGTGTTCTGCCTGTCATACTATGTTCCACTATGCTCCCTCTATGCTGCCCAGTATTCAGACTTTAGCCCTTCCTGCTCCCTCAGCGTTCCATCAACTCTCCCCCTCGTCTTTGTGGTTTATCCCTTCCCTCCCCCTACACTCCCTGTCCTCATCACCTGTCCTAGTGATGCTCTCAGTCCAGACTTGAGCTAGTCCTTCCCCAGAATCGCTTTGGGCCTTCACGCAGGGCTTTTTCCTGCCTGAATGATAGAGTGGGCTGAGTTATGTTGAGAGAGCGATTTCCACACACTTAGATAAGACAAATGGGCCGCAAAAGGATGTGCCTTCCACGATGCAGCGTGGTGGGGGACAACGCTGGAGCCGGAGCCTGAGCCAGAGCCGGAGCTGGAGCCAGGGCGGCTCTTGCATTGCTATAAATCTCACATGCCATATGCTGAGGGAAATTCCGTAATCCCGAGATTTCGTGGAAGGAAGTCATTTTTCTTCGCTCGCCTCTCGCTGCGAGCCTGGAAAAGGGAAAATTAAAAAAGGACGGTGAGGCAATTTATCATCGCAGGTGTGCCAGGCAAACTGCCACGGGCTCCTTCTCCTCCTCCCCACCCCTCCCTCACAGGGGCCAGGTGCCTGGCAAAATGTGATCAGCGTAGAAAAATGCAGCCCCACATGTTATTTACATATAAAGGGGGCAGTACAGAGTTGTGGAGTTGGATGTGTCAGCGCTGTGCGGTTGTGCAAAGGTAAGAGGGTTTTCATGGAGTGCAGGAGAAGTATGCGCAGTTGACTGACTATACTTCCCTGTGAGCTGCGCAGTCAGTGATGTAGTTCCACCTGTGATTAAGGAAAAAATGGAATAACGGTTACAGGGTCCTGAGGTTGTGTTCAAACCCTGCCTCGGGTGACTGACTCTGAAGAGTTGGGTGTGTTCTCCCTGTGTCTGCATGTAATTGTTGTTTATAAGGTGATGGAAAGGCTTATATTTCCCTGACTCAGTTATAATGAATTGTGTAACTAATATGTAATTACATCATTACACACATCTATTATCGCATAATAAATGCCAGGACTGTAAATCCTAAAATGCAGCGCATGTCTTTGTCCCTGATAGCTGGTTGTGAAAGTAAAGGCGGCGTAAATGCTCAGCAGAGAGCGATTCTGGGTTTCTGCGCACGGAGGTGGGCCCCTGGGAGAGTATGCGGATTATGCCGTATTAATTTCGGCGCGCCTTTTGTCGCTCATTGTATTCGCTCGTGTCTCTTCGTGCCTTGGATGTTCTCTTCCCCAGCCCTGATGTATTCTAAAAGCCCGGGGGCATGAAATTATTCCCGGCTCTTTTGGCGGTGTGTTACCCCTGATATGTGACAGCTTGCATTCTGCCAGCAATTAAGTGGAGGCCGGGTGTGCTCTTCAAACGTGAAGCCTGTCAGCCCCTCGCTGAAGCATCGCACAAAAAACACAACCTGAGAAAGCTTCAATCAGTATTCCTCACCGCCCGTGCAGTCGTCTGCAAGCAAGGTAACTCGCTTCAAGTGAACAGTTCCCCAGAGTGCGCTCAAAAATGCCAGCACCCAGCTTATGCCAACAAAGTGGAGCATCTTTGTTAAACACATCTCACCGAGTAAATCTGCGGAGCTCTGGCACAATGCGCGATGTCTAAATCTAATTCATTCTCATAAGACCACAGTTAATCATTATTTTCTTCCCATGTTGTTTTCTTCTGCATACTATGACTAGGGCTCTCATGAACTGGATTATCTCATTCATACGTTTTAAAAATGAATAAAACAGTTTTCAAACTGAACTTAATTCACCCTCTGTAACAAGTTCACGAGGTTAAGGGTCGTGCTGGGATCAAAGACTTCACAGGGCATCATACACTCACCCACACTGACCTGTGGACAGTTTCACACAGCCAAGCAATCCTTGAAAACACACCATATTCCTTATAAAACAGTGACCAGGGGCAGATATATATATCCATGTCAAATTAATAATAATAAAAAAGATAAGATTTGTTGGAATTTATGATCAAAAGAACTTTGATATTTAGTCAATGTCTTTTCAACCTTATCAACCATATACTGACCTTGATGGAAAGCTGAGCTTCTTGCCATAAGCCTTGTATGAGGAGTGGGTCCTATCCTCAAGTTTGAGTATAGCCCTTTTCCACCAAAAGAAATTTTAAAACCTTGGTGCTCTCCAGTGAAGGACAAAGTCATGCTTTTTCCATTGATTACAGCAGGTCCGGGTCAGAATGAGATATGATAGGTTTGTGGAATCGATCTTGCGTTCTGAGCGGTCCTGTAGAGCTTGTGGACAGTGAGAAGAGTGGAGAAAAGTAGCCTATGTCGCTCGAGTCTCAGAAACACACAGTGAGAGCATTTTCCTGTTTTTATTCCTGTCTTTTTTCTTTCCAAATCATTCATTCATTCATTCATTCATTATCTGTAACCCTTATCCAGTTCAGGGTCGCGGTGGGTCCAGAGTCTACCTGGAATCATTGGGCGCAAGGCGGGAATACACCCTGGAGGGGGCACCAGTCCTTCACAGGGCAACACACACACTCACACACACGGACACTTTTGAGTCACCTGCAACGTGTGTTTTTGGACTGTGGGAGGAAACCAGAGCACCCGGAGGAAACCTACGCGGACACAGGGAGAACACACCAACTCCTCACAGACAGTCACCCGGAGCAGGAATGGAACCCACAACCTCCAGGCCCCTGGAGCTGTCTGACTGCGACACTACCTGCTGCACCACCGTGCCGCCCCTTTCCATAATAATAATAATAATAAGGTTTTTAATTTTGACATTTCAGAAGAAAGTGCCCTCAGACCTGTCTGCTTCGCAGTATTTTTGCCCTGCACAGTTTAAAGGAAAATACATCATGCTGCAAATTATTTGAGGCTCTGTGCTCTTTCTGGAGCTTCCTTTAGCTCGACACCCCCACAGACACCGTCACGGCTTGTGCTGAAAAACGTACTATTCTTTCGTTCCAACTATGAATTTTTGTGGTGGAAACAGGTTGAATGGTTCCAAATAAGATTCACAAACAACAACTGAACTGACTTGGCTAGAGTGAGCAGTAGTGGCTACCAAACAGATGCTGTAGTTGGGAATTTCTGCGTCCTGTAACTGGATCAAAAAACTGTCCATTGTACATGTCAACAAAAGCAAGCGACCGGACCTCCTCCTTCCCTTCCCCCACCAGACCCTGCTCCTTCTCCTCATCTCCAAGACGACGACGGACAGGAAATGGAGTGCCAGCCGCGCTCTCTCTGCAAGTCGCACATATATCAGCTTCAATTAGCAGAGCAGGCCTTTATGCCGGCAATAGGTTTTCAGAATGAATTAGCCCAAGTTGCTCAGTGCTGCTTAACACCGACTGTCTGATTTTCCGCTGCTTTCTTTTGCACTTAATTGAAATGGCTGTGAGAGATGATTAATGGGTTTTTGTTTGCCTATGATTTCATCTGTCGCTCTGCTGCCATGTTCAATCTGCTGACCTTATCAGCGCTGGCCTGGCATAGCCTTCACTTTCTCTCTTCCTTTTTCATCTTTCCATCTTTCCTCTTCCCCTCTCGCCAGTTCTCTCTGAGTTGTGGTTTAAAGCTGTTAATATCGTGATGAATGGACCAGGCTCATGGTTGTGGGTGGGCCCCAAGGGCAGTTTTGATTGCTGTGCCTAGAGTCTATGAACGCATCAAGCAACTAGATATTACATTCACAAAGCCATTATAAACCATGCTATGGTTTTTTTTTTCACTCTCTGACCATTAGTTATCCAAATGTCTTCTGAAATGAAGGGTCTTAATAGTGAGTGAGTTTCCTTACTTCACTAACAGCTTCTTCTCTGATGGAGCTTTACTGGATGTTGGAACACAGCGTTTGATGGTCTTTAGACATTAGAACGTGAGTGAGGTCAGCTACCAATGTTGGAAATAGTTGGAAGGCACAGGCAGATGGATCCATGGGAGTTGATACAGGAACCCCCACCCCAGTCTTGAGGCTTGTTCTGGAGGGTGGGATGGGTGTGAGGTCATTGTTTAATGTTTGTCTAACTGGGTGTTTTTTTTAAGTATCTCTGAGTACAAGACTTTTCTGTATGCTCATCTGAGTCAGGGATCGTGCTGAGGAAGGCCTCTCTCTCTCTCTCTCTCTCAATGTTGAGAAGGGCATTAGTCATGTGATGTGATCAGTGAGTACGCATGGGGTGGGCTAGCCATCTGTGAAAAGCCGTCTGGAGCTCTGCCCACACACTGTTTTCCAGAAGCCATGACCACTGATGTGGAGAGGATCAAACTGAATGCAAAACACACACACACACACATACACACACACACTTTCACACACAGACACACACTTTCACACCTGCCTGGTTTTAACTTAATCTTCACCTTAATCATTATTTCTTTTACCTTCTCCATATCTTCAATTCTCTAATTTGTTGTCATTAAGTCGTCAAATATTCCTTCTGAAATCAAGAGTATTAGCTTTTAAGCTACATCCCAATTGTGCACTTAAGACTAACTAGTGTTTCAGTACATAGTATAGGTACAAATGTCAAAGTTGTGCATTATAAAAAATCCACCACCCAAAGGGAAACAGAAAGTGAGGAGCTTCTCACAATGAAAACAGTGCCCTAATCCCTATAGAGTGCACTTCACAGATTATAAATCTATACCTACTTCACACAGACAGTGCACTAAATGTTAGAGGAATGTGAAGCTTACACGACGTATTAATGGTTTTATTATCTGAAATATAATGCAATATTTTAGTGCAGAAACCACTATTATATGACATACACTGTGCACTACGCAGTGTGGAGGGAGAGTTTTCTGAAATAAAAATGGCAGCTGTAGCTTGGTTGTCATAGCAACAGATAAACATGTCCTGTTAGTTAGAAATGGTGTGGTATATTTATATTTTTTGGAGCCTGCCTCACTCACACTTTTAAAAGTTATGTATAGTATTAGTTTATATTTTAATTGGGACACAACTGTCCCCTTTTACTGCTGTAAAAATCTCCACTTCTCTAGGATGGCTGTGTAGATAGTGGAATATTGCTGTGGGATTTTGATGGCATTCAGCCATAAATTTCAGAGGTCAGGTGCTGGTGATGGATGATTCTGTTCCAGTTTATTACAGAGTTATTAGATGTTGCTCCATCACTTCAGAGACTGCAGTTTCTCGCTCCTTATCGCAGTACTGGGAGGCAGCAGCTGATGTATCTGGTGCTGAACAGAGTGGCCTTAGGATCATGCATGGCTGCTCCAGGAGTGGTCCATTATACTGGCATTGCTTTTCTAAAGAGATGGTACAAAAAGCCTTCCACAGAATACAGTCTGACCTTCCCAGTTTCCATCTATGTGTATGTGTGTACTGCAGGTATGATGTCAGCTGTTTATTTCTGCCACAAGGGGCACTAGAGGGTCATCAGAAACTGGACACTGGCCTTCCTGCATGGTTTACTATCAGAGTCGCTCCAGTTTCTTCCCACTATTCCAAAACACCTCATTAGCTGGATGGACTGTGTGTACCTGAAAACAAGTGTGAGTGTGTGAGTGACTGGATGAGTGTGTGTGAAGTTGTCCCCTGGTGTGAGGGAGCTCTGGAGCCACCGTGACCCTGAGCAGGATGAAGTGGTTACAGAAGATGAATGACCGAATAAATACATTTCAGAAAAAAACATTGGCTGAGCAGCTTTTCACACACATTTGACGGTGGAGTGTGTAAATGCAGTGTGTTCTCTTACCTGCTTGTCCTCTGTCGTTGTGTTAAACATTGCAGCAAGGTTCAGAGGGAACAATAGTTTGTTCTTGGTTCAACACCTGGCTGTCACTGGTGACAAAGCAGTGATAACAAAGGATGACTGGAAACAGACGCATGAACAGACACGGGGCTATTATTAGATAAAGAGTGGGCTGTTTCATTAACATGATAAATCTGGACACCATGTGATCTGAACTGTTTTGAAATGGTCTATTACCTTGATTTGATTCTAAATGTTGTTTGTTTAGAAAGAAATAATAGAAATAAATGGTATATTCATGGCTTTTCCCCCAAATGTAAAATACTTTTTGTTTCTGATTCTACACTACAGTACCAGTCAAATGTTTAGACACGCCCACTCAGGGAGGTTCTCCCTTGGTTTTGGGCCATTTTCCACACATTGTGAAAGTTCAGTACCAGTTAAAGTTTCTCATTTAATGGTTTTTCTTTGTTTTTTATTATTTTCTACATTGTAAATGAATATGGAACACATTAAATCTATGAAGGAACATATGGAATTGTGTAGTAAACACAAAAGTGTTAAACAAACCAGAATGTGTTTTACACTTTAGTTTCTTCAAAGTAGACCCCCTTTTCTTTGATGACAGCTTTACACACACTCTGCGTTCTCTCAGTCAGCTTCATGAGGTCATCACCTTGAATGGTTTTCAGTGAACAGCCGTGGCCTGGTCAAGAGTTCATTTGTAGAACTGCTCCCTTCTTAACAAGTTTGAGACCATCACTAGGGTTGTGCAGAGGTAGGGGCTGGTACACAGTTCTATACAGTGAATAGCCCTATTCCACCAATGAGGAGATGTGTCCATACTTTTGACTGGTACATCCAGTATTTTTTTTTAAATGTACTAAAATATTGCCCTAGATATTGGAACATTTCTGTGACTATTTGATTGTCACAAGGGCCATTAGTCAGATCAGGTAGTGATGTCACATGATTAGTTTTGGACTGCAGAATCACTCCAGCTCATCCCAGTGGGTGTCAACGTGGTGAGAGTAGACTGATTTTGTGGGCAAAGCATGGCTGATTTTGTTAACCTGCTACATTTGGACTGGTGTATGCCTTCTTACACTACTACCGTTTGCCCCTATGGCACTTATTAGTGCACGGCAGTTGTGATTGAGTGGAGAAACTTGAACCCAGAGAAGATAAACATGATCTAGCTAGAGAATGGGGGCTGAGAGTACAGAGGGCTGGCAGCAGAGTGGATCCCCCATAATCCCCTGCACACACACACGCATATCCCACACCTGCTTAGTCATTCCCCACCATCTGTACCAGGACACAGCAGGCTATCACTCTCCATCGCCTCTATCTCTATCTGCCCTTCCACCAGAATCGGCTTCAGCACATTTACATACAGACAACAGCTGGCGGGTAAGAGCGTGGCTTGGATCTGTTCGTGTTGTTATAGTCGGAGATTGTAGTGTTTAAAGTCTTGCCCAAGGACTCTTATTGATGTAGTTTGATGTGGTGACCTGAGTGGGGCATTGAACCCTAAATTGGTTCTCTGTATATCCACTTTACTTCCATTCATTGATGCTGAATGTGTTTACTTACAGTGACAGTCAAAAGTTTGGACACACCATGTCATTAGTCATTGGTGGAATAGGACTATTCACTGTATAGAACTATGTACCAGCTCCTACCTCTGCACAACCCAAGTCATGGTCTCAAACACCATTGAATGGGAAGATGTCCGGACATTTGTCTGGTACTGCACATTCACAATGTGTGGAAAATGGCTCAAAGCAAAGGATTGGATGTGTCCAAACATTTGACTGGTACTGTAGGTGTGTCTAACAGAGTGGACAGTGTGTGGAAACACTATAAACTCCAGCCGCACTGCTGTTTCTGAACCATTAATGCCAGTGCAACACACACTAACACACTGTCACCACGTCAGTGTCACTGCAGCGCTGAGAATGATCTATCACCCAAGTCATGCCCATTCTGTGATGGTCCTGTGGGGGCCCTGACCATTGAAGACAAGGGTGAATGGGGCTAAAAAGTATGCAAAGCAACAGATGGACTATAGTTTGTAAATGTAGTCCCACAAAGTGCATCTGTATGGTCAATGATCCTGGAGGATTTACAAACGAGACAGAGTGAGTGAAAGAAGCTACATTTTTATTGCCTTTGAATTTTGGCTCGTGCCTTTAATGCTAATGTTGCAAAAAATTAAAGGGAAGTTCATACAGTGCTAATTAGCATCCAACACATTTGCATCATCACACACTTGGCTCAGACTTGTTAAGTGTCTGAAACAGACATGTTTACAGGCTTTCTGACACTGTGGCACGGTGTTACCTATAAAAATGGATGAACGTAAGGTCTATATGGCCTAGCTTAAAACAGCAGTAGCATCTTGAAGCCTCGTTTTTGTCCATTATCTTTGTCCTTTTATAAATATAGTGCTATATAAACAAGTCGTGTTGAGAGCACTTGACAAGCTGACATGGCTGGAGGCAAGCGGGTGACAGCTTAGGTAGGCAGTGTGCACAGTGTTAATTGGTGATGTAGGTTGGCTACAGCAGCCTCGTAGCTGCAGGGAAGAACCAAAGAAGCAAACTTAACACACCGCACAAGAGAGTGCTGATTGAATAAAGGCAGTGGCAACTTCTGCCCCTTTTCTCAGGGGGGCAGTGGTTGTGATGATGGGTATGGTGACTTGTTCAGTGGGTAAATAAAGAGCTAGCCATTTAGAAAACTGGCAAACTGCATTGAATAAATGAATCAGGAGACTTACTTGAAACTGTCATGTATCTTTGAAGAGATTTATTTTTCTGGTCACTTCATAAAGCAATACATGTAGCAACAGCATTTCTCTCTTTGTCTACTGGACCATATTTGTGGATAGCTATGTTAAAGGGTCTTTCCTTTAGTAAAGTTACTTTGCCTCAACTGAAAATCATACACAAATAAACTCTCATTCCGTCACCCTCACAAATATCTTGAAGAAAGACAAGTTGGTTTTATCATTAATCACATACAATTTAGTACATTTTTCACTCCCATGATAATTTTGTTCAGTCTTCAGATAAGAATTATAATTTAGGTGCTGGAGATTTCTCTGGATCATTCTCTGGACCATACTGACCAAATGAATAGCTGCTCCAATTATGAGTGTGCCCGAAATTAATAATTGACTACTGACTATGTAGTGCACTACATAGTAAGGAATGTAGAGAATAGAATAGTAGTAATTGGGAACATGCATTAGGCCACATATGATGAAACCATGTCGGAACAAGCCCTCCTGGAGCCCATCGAGAATGAATTGAAGGCTCTGCAGCTCGATAAAAAGAATGTAATGTGGCAGCTCACCCAGGGGTGGATTTGAACCCCAAACCCTTGGTTTGGCAGAACTAGAGTAAACAGGGTGAGCTACCAACAGTGTACTAGAAAAATAGGTCTCAAGTGCAGAGACACACAAATAACACCTCTGAAAGTAAAGAGTGACAGGAAGAATGAAACAAGAGAGAGGAAAACATAAGATATCAGGGGCTCAAACTGAAAAGCTCAAAATTACTGAGCAAAAAGAAAACAAAGGCAAGAAAGTTTCCCCAAACAAAAGGGAGGGAAAAGAAGAGACGAAAGAAATTAGATAGAACCCAGTCACTGGCAAAAGAATAGGAGGGGAAAAAAACAACTTATTTTATTGGTATTTATTTATTTATTTATTTATAACAAAAATGGAAAAAAAGAAAATATTGAATCCCAAAGAGGAAAACCAGAGAGACCCTCAGAGAAAACTCATAGGGAAAGTTCTGGTGGAGAACCAGAAGACAGAGAGAAACAGAGACCCAGGAGAAAACTCTAGGGACTTTACCAAATTACCAGCCAGGCTTGTGTGGCACTCTGAAAAGAGAAACCCAAGACTGAGCACTGCAGTTTTCCCTTAAATAGGAGTGGCCCAGGTGGAACTAATTGCCCCAAATTAAAAAAAGAGTGTTTCTATGTCTCCCTCTAGTGCCTGGGGGTGGCTTAGCAGGCAGCCTTGCCCCAGCCGCTGGCAGACCTCTTACAAAGAGCTATAATGTGAGAGTCTGTTAGAGAAGTCTGAAGCAAAACAAAACTGGACCCCTGTATTGGGAATGTTTCACTGTGGTGGGTTTCCAAAAATCATTTGGAGAGACCTTTCAAGCCTTTCACGACATATTCCTCCAAAGCTCAGAATTCCACCGAGTCTCGGAATATTCCTGATCAAGAGAGAATGGAAAGAAGGCCAAGACTAAACACCCGTGTACATCGGAGAGTTGCCGACCAGCAGTTTCTTGTCTGTCCTGTTTTTGTGAATCCTCGAGTGGTGCAGAGTGTCTCCGGGGGGTCCCGGATGGTGGAAAAGTGTGTTAGGGTGTGTGTGGCATGGCGTGTTAGAGCAGGGTGCTAAGACCAATTAGTTGAGTCAGGAGGGGCCCTCGGGGGGCCTTTCTCAGTGTGACAATTATCACCTTCTGAGTAATAACACCAGCTTTACTGGCTCTTTTTCAGGGAAAAACAAAATGGTCGTTCTGTGCATAGACTGGTGGAAATCTGCCAGCTTTAACACAGTGTAGTTTGTCACTGTCCAGGTGATGTATGAACACACTAAAATCTTTACACTGTCCAGATGACACAGTGCAGACACAATGCTGTCCAGAAGATCAGATGAGACTAGATAATCACCGGTTAAGACTGATTGCCTAACTTTTTGGCCCCACTTGGGGAATTTGTAGAAGTCCACTGGAGCCATGACAGAAGTGAGTCTGTTCCTAGCATTGTAGGAAAATATCAGGGTTGTATATGTGACGTGAGAAACTACTGGGAGCCATATTTGATATATCCTAGCAGTTTGTTTTCTTCCCAGCTTTCTTTTGGAAAGCGTGAATGAGCCACTCCAGGGGAAAAGTGTGGAGTGACACAACTGTCGTGTCTAAGCTTAGAGTCACTGCCTCCCAAAAGCAATGGCACTGTTGTCAGACAGATGAAATGAATGCATAAGAAGCAGGACACACCTGCTGAGAAGATTCAAATCCAATGCAGATTCAACTGCAATGGTCTACCTTTTTGAACCCAAGTATTTAATGTTTTGAAGCAGAAATCATCACATACTGGGTTCAGCTTACTCTACTAAGAAGGATCTGAGCCCCTACTGCCACTGCATACAGTAGTACTGCTCACCTACGACAAGCTCTTGGGTTTTAACACACACAGCACTTAAATAAAGCACAGTTAAAATAAAGAAGCTTCATTTTACTTAATAATGAAGCCAAACATGCTAACTTTGTTAGTATATCCCAGGCCTGTTTATGTACGAATTCCTTCATAGCAGCATAGCACACACACAAAGGAACTGCTAAATTTCTCAGGCTACAAATTTTCAGGCGGTCCGTGTTCCATCTGAAACCAAACTCACATCCCCCTTCCTCCCACTGGACTGAACCATTAGGAACACAAGTGAACACGAGGACATAAAAACAATCTGTACATGCAAATGATAACTATTGGTACCACTTTAAAATAAGACTACATTAATAAAGGTGTATAAATTGTTTAAATGCCTGTTTATTACATGGTTGTTAATTAGGTTGTAAACACCTTACAAATCATTAACTATCATTTGTGACACACAGATGTGCGACAGTGACCTATTTCATTATTTTTTTGGGGTGTTTTTCTTTGTCTAATACTGAAAGTGTCAGAAAACATTGGCCGACAACAGGTCACTTTGTATCTATGTGTTATAACTGATTATTAATGACTATTAATGTATTTACAACATAATTCATTAATAACTATTAATAAACAGATTTTAAACTATTGATGAAGTCTTATTCTAAAGTGGTACTCAAATATATAGCATTCATTATGTCAGATACAGCACAGAATTTAAAATAATAATAATAATGTCTCAGGTGAATGTATTCAGGCAGGTACTCTTTGATGTCCCGACAACAGAAAGGAGCCGAATGACCAGTGCCGTCACTCCTATATGAAAACACGCCACCGGAAAAATGTGGAAAAATACAGAAAACTGCAGGTCAGTATTGAGGTGTTCAACATCAGTAAAACTCAACTTCACTTTCCCCAGTTCCTCCATGGCAACATGAATTGTGGGAAATTTGATTTGCCCTGAAGTATTGAATTGGATCCTTCAGAACTGTAGTCAAATCAATTCTGAGGTCAGTGGAACCAGCATTTACCACTTTACAGGAACCTCACTGTTGATCTAACACTAGCTCAGTGTGTACACATGCTTCAAGTCAAGTTGTGTTATCATTTCTAATGTCATTGGTGACAGCTAGGCGTGGAGCGAGGGACAAAATATAGCTCCCAACAACCAAATGCAACATTTAATGCAACATCAGAAGTCAAGTGAAGGACACGACAACGGAGTATACAGCAGACACCGACAGTGGTGTGTGGGATAAAGTAAGTATTCACAATACCTTCATATTCAGAATTACTGCAACTGTTGAGTGTTGTTAATTTACATGATGCTACAGCTACAATTACAGAGGTGTGTGGGGCTTAGATAGTTAACTCACAAAGCATATTCCAAGCTATGGCTGACACTTGGAAATGGACATGTGCATCTGCTTCAGAGTGTCCCAGTTAAGTCCCTGTCTCTCTGTGGAGACAGTAGTAAAATGACTGCACATTAAGAAGTTAGTAATTCCAAACTTCTTTCAATGTCATGTTACTGCCACCTGTGCCTGGTTTAGAGAGTATCAGCTGCCCCCGGTCTGGCTCTTGCCTCAGTGCTGAAGTACACAGGGCTCTTCAGGTGGCCATAAGCCATGGGTTTCTGCTGTGACACGCGCTTGCCTTTCATTTCCCTCTCTTGGTTTGATAGCAACACACCTGGCTGTCCCCAGGCTTATTAAAGCCTGCTGCCCCCCCTCCGCACACGGACGAATAAGGGTTTGATTTGTGCCGTTGCTTTTCCCAGCGCTCCGCTTTGTTCTCGGCTCCACCGGAGGATGGTATGAGGATATTCCGAAGGCATGCTGATTCAAATGGATGGTGTGAACAGCCGGAATCGGGGCTTGATCGTTTGATGTTTTTTGCTCTCTAATTCTGTGTGATCAAGAAGTACTCCGCCCAGCCCTTCCCATTAAGGGGCGTGCTCTGACTCGGCTATCGGGTAATGAGCTTTTCTACATCTGTATGCGTGTCCATACAAGTTCCAGCAATGGGTCTAGCTGTAGTACTGTAATCCATCTGTGAATACATTGAATACTACAACAGAGTTGGTTATTACACTCTTATTATGCGAAATTCTATGTAATAATCACAGTTATTACAGACAGGGGAAAAAAAATAAACACACAAATGCTTCAGCAGTTCAACAGAAGGTCTACGGTTCACCATCTGCCATCAGCTTTTATTGTGAGTGTGTTCTGAGTCAACAGGTTCCCATACTTTTCTTTTCAAATACAGGGAACATTCGGCCTGTAGAGTACACTAATCATTTCTACTGTGTTGTCAGTCAAAGGGAAACTACACATGTGCAATAGCAGCAAATGGGAAGCTGTTTCCAATGGTTTAAATGGTTTTCTTTCAACACAAAACGCACTCGAAATGATTCCCATACTCCACAGACACGGCGAACATTGAGCAGAGCAGAAGCCGCTGAAGTTTTCCTCGTAATCGAATGTGAAATGTTAATTGAACAAGCTCTGGAGATGGTCCCCTGCGCACTCGTCTAATGTGGATGCTCTTCAAGGACGCTGGGCTGGACGATCGTGTGGCCGGCAGCTCCTGTCTTTGTGACCTTGCTGCATCCTCCATGTTTTATTAAACATCCTGGACTCCCGACAAAGGCTAAAGCGCCAAAGCCCACCGCATTGTCTTCACCTATTACAGCCCCCCTGCATCAGCAGGCTTTAATGGAAGCGGTATCCTGCATTCATGGATGGTTTTATCCCTCCGTTTCTCCGAGCTTGTGTCTGACCTCCTGACCTCGGCGGTGTAGCCTCCCCAGGGCAGTATCCTGATCTCCTCCTAACTGTCTGAACTGATGAGGAGCAGTCAGAAACGCCAGTCAGGCTTAACAAGCCAGGGCCGTCTGACGGGAATGTGTCTGTGTGTGTCTGTGTGTAAGTGAGTGTGTGTAGTGCTAGGATTATATAACTTTGTGGAGACAGAAATGTGTATACACATTCACATTGTGGGGACTTGTCTTTCTTGTGGGGAACAGCTGGTGGTGCCCACAATGTAAATCCTTACATCTTAAGGTGAAGGCATGTGTTAAAGTTGGGTTAAGGTTTGGGTTGGGATTTTGCCATTCATACTTATGGATAGGTTAATGGTATGGTCTACACAGAATGAAGTAAAGTCTCTGTACTGTCCCCAGAATACACAAATACAAGATGTGTGTGTATGTGAGAGAGAGAGAGAGGGGGGGGGGGAGAAAATGGGCGCTCATTTTACTAATATCATGAAGCTATAGATTGACACTAATATTGTTATACTATTATTATTGAAGAAACACTATGTAGCATTTTTACATTGTGATGCTTCACTGAGCTGTAACAGAGAGAACAGAGCCTCTGTCGTTGCTAGTCCAGGCTCATCAGTGCAGAAATGGTAACATTTGGATTTTGGAGGATGGTAGGAAACCAATCTGGTGTCAGTCGGTGACTGCTAGCCTCACCGCTAATGTAACTGTTGCCATGGTCCTGGATCTCCTTCCTTATTTTGTTGTTCCTACTTGTGATAGAGCTGTTCATTAATGATCTGAAGTGTACTGTGTGTGTGTCTTCACACACTTAATAATTCATGGCTGCATGGTTCTGGCTTGTTAACACACTCACACTCAGACGATGTGCATATTTAATGGATACAGAATGAACGCTCATTGAACTTTATTAATACTAATATGGTTTCCTATAAGGAGCCCAGAACAGTGAGAGAGAGAGAGAGAGAGAGAGAGAGAGAGAGAGAGCACAGCTGTTGTTTTCTTTCATTTATTTCTGCATGAAGGGGCCATACTGGGGCAAGTGGTCTCCAAATGGCAATGGATTTTATTCCCCGTCGTCTTTTGCTTGATATTTTTTTGATTTTTCTATTTGCTCAGACTTTCCCGGACATGCACTCACCTCAGTTAGATTCAGAGAGCGTTTGCTGTGTTAATCAATGGAGATTGTTCTATTTGAACAATAGATTTCAATGCTGCTTTTGTGACTAGTGAATAACTATAACTTCTTTAATAAATTACTTTTTTTTACAAGAGGAATAGGAAAATCGTGTGATGTTCATTATGTGAACTTGCCACTATTGCATTCATACACTGAGACAATATGCATTAATGAATCATTCTGTAAATGTATTTGATATACAGCATACTTATAAACATACTTTAAAAATATGCCTATAAACATGCATATTAATCTGCTTATTAACATACTTAAAAACACACTAGCATATATTATAAACATACTTAAAAAACAAAAATCTCTTTATAAAATGCTCACCGTACATAAATCCACTCTTATAAACACTCTTATAAACATACTCAAAACACTTACACACATCTTCATAAATAAAATCATAGTCATAACCAAAAGCACACTTACAAATGTGCTTATAGACATGTTTATAAACACACTATAAACATAAAAATACACAATATTTATAAACGTCTTTATAAACATACTTATAAACACTCAAAAATACACATTTATAAAAAATTCTTATAGAAATATATAGAATTAAAGTGGAGTATAGTATAGAAGTATAGTATAGCGTAAGACATGCTTATTAAAAACTCTTATAAGCATGCTTATATGCGCTTATAAAACACACATTGATTTTTTTAGAGATGCCGGTGTGGGTTTTCTGGTCCGGAAGCTGTGTGTGAATGTTTAGAGGGACCATGCTGTCCATGCAGAGAGAGAATGTAAATAAAAAGGTTGTAATAATAATCCATTAAGATGCTCGGTTCGAGACCCGACTCTGTTCTTCTGTGGCCCTCTTTCCTGGAGCCACCTTGAAGAATAGTAGCTCATCCCTAACACAAAGACCTCGTGATTTGTAAAGAGACCCTCTTGCTCCTGTCAGTTGGTAACATGCATTATGTCGCATGAGCAATCACAGGGACCCAAGACGGTCTCGGCTGTGGTCTCTGTGGAGCTGAAACCGAGCGAATTCCCTGGGGAAAGCATCCCTCCTTTTGTCTCCCCTCAAAACGCCACTGCCTCGCACAGAGTGCATTCATCTTCATGCCGGGCCAGACTCAAACTGCTTTATTCAGAGTTTGAAAACTTAAATTGAATTTGTTCCGTGCCATTTGGGCCTCTGGAACATGTCCGAAGGCGAGGGAAAGTGAAGGGTGGGGGTGGCCCTGCTTCTCTGAAGCCTGCTGAATCGGGAACACTGTGTCGTATTGATAAAACACAAAAGCAAATGAGGGAAAATGAGAGAGGCATCGCTCTTTGTGATCCCCCCCACCCTCCCCTCCCCTCCTTCTTCCATCCGCCACCGCCGCTCCGGCTTAACTGTTTTCCTCGGCTGTGCTTAAATGTGATTTGATGCTGCCCTCCCTGAGAAGCTGGATCCGAGAGGAAAAAAAAAAAAAACGTCATTCCACATCATCGAGCTGCTTCACGCAGGTGGAAAGGTTTTTCTACGCTCCGGTTCGGGTTTAAAATAACTGTGCTGAGGAGTTGAGTCATGCGGTGAGCACAGAGCGAGATGCTGTATGCCCTCTGTACACCGCTGCAGACAAATCCTGTCCTGGAAGAGATTTCTGGGAAAAGCTCAACAGCGCAGATATCTGTAGCCGAATTTGGTTTTGAAAATTAAATAATGACTGACAGGACAAGAGCAAAGCATTATACAGTTAATTAATACTGTCAGCTCTCCTCTGAACATCAGCTCTGCATATATTTATATGTATATATGTATCTGTCAGAATTCAAGACCAACATGCTGAAATTTAATTTCTATTTTTAAATTTTTATAAACCTTTATTAATCATTTTACCAAATGTAGCTATTACTTTCTCCAAAAATGGAGTCTATTATATGGAGTCTAGTGACGTATTAGTGATTACTCTGTTTTACATTTAAATATCAATTATTTAAAAGGGACATTGTGATTAATCACAGCAAATTTTAAATTGTATATAAATAAATAGATTAAACAGCTGCTTCATAGCTTTACATTTTCAAATTCAGGAATAAAACTAATTCCAGAGTTAGTACCAGGTTGGATGCTGACAGTAAGGATGTGGATACTTTAATTCCAGGGCTGGGAAGGTGCTGTGAATGTAGTTTTGCGTGACCTGCCCCACTGTCTTGCACTCACACTGGTGATTTAAATGATGAGAGTGAACCGCTGACAGCTTTAATCAGACTGCGAGTCCGTGCTGGAGTCATGAATAAGAGTCGTCATTCAAGAACGATCCAGTCCAGTCCGAGCCAGCAGCTTCAAAGCCATTACGCAGTCACCTTGCCACTCTAATGACTGTTCCGCCGCCTGTAAATACAGCGTTCCTGTTCACTCGAGCATTAAAGCAGAGGCACACTCTCCAAAGGATGTCAATAAACCTGAGAAACGGGGCCAGGACGACAGGAGAGTGCTGGCTGAGGAGATGCTAACACTTTGTCAATCCGCCAGTCTTTACACCCCACTCCTCTGTTAATTAGCTGTTGTTAGGAGTTTTTTTTAGTGTGTGTGTGTGTGTGTGTGTGTGTTCTGGCTGAGGAAGCTGATGCATTTGTTTCTCACACTTTAGTTCCTCCTGAGCATGACCTTCTCACACATAACAGAGGAAGTGTGTGTTTGTGTCTCACACTGCTGCGGAATCCTGCTCAAACCATATTTGCCTTCATATTTCCACAAAGTTTCACTACAGAATGCAACAAGTTCAACTCTGCCTTACCCTAAGCATCACAGACAGAGACACTGCCCTGAAAATAACACATGGTTGTATTTTTACCTTATAATATCAGATTCAAAACCATTGTGGTGCTGCACTGACCTGAAATATGGAGAAGAGAGCTTTTGTGATTGCTACTCTGTGCTCAGCACTGCAGAAACTGCACTATGTAACTTCTGGAGGAGGGTAGGAAACCAAGGATATGGCTCTTCTCCTGCTCTTACAGTTATATTGACTTACTTTTGCGGTGTCAGATTAATTCTGACAGAACTGCTGCCAAATACTGTAGACAGCATGAAAGTAAACGCAGACAGAGAGTGCTACAAAACTAAACAGCTCAAGTTGTAAATGATATTTTGTGGTAATTGAAACAGTAAAAAAACCTTACAGACAAGTTCAACTTCAGCCACGTACAAACAACGCAGGAGACAACCCTGTAGATTCGGATATAAGGTTAGGTTTAGGATTACACTGTTAGAAGTGTGTACAGCTTTATAACGAATGATTACAAATATCATAAACAAAATCTGTTTCTGGTGAAATGAAGGAATACAACTGTACCATAAATCAATGGTGTTCTTTTAAAGGTACATTGGCACTGTTTGTACTTTTAGGGACAGTAAAAAGAATGAGAAGCGTTAGACATATTTGCCATATCTAAACTGATTTAAAGATCATTCTCAAGGTAGTTTTGCAGTGTTCCTTTGTTCCCGGAGGTCACGCATGGTGCCAGATTTTTCGTGGAAGCTCCTTGAGAAACTTCCGGCAGCCTACAATCCCCTGGATAACCGTAGATTGCAGTTTTGTTTGTGCAATGTCAAAACCATCAAGCAGGAAATTGGCTGACTAATGTGGTGATTTCACACGGCTGCCTATGATTTAATGAAAGAATGTTTGGAGAAAGCAGGAACGTTAACGACTTCTCGCCGCGTGTGCAGTTGCACAGAAACCCATTTGATTAAAAAGAGATGCGGGTTTGGCTACGTTTTTTGTTTTTGTTTTTTGGCTTGGACTGGAACAGAAGAGCTTTGTTTAAAGCCCAGTTTGTGTGTGTGTGTGTTTGTGTGTGTGTGTGCCTTCAGGAAGAAAGACTAAAAACAAACCATATCCTGTGTTCCACCATTCTGCAATATGGAGGCAAGCTGGGTTTTTCAGCTGAAGCTCAATGAACTCCGATAAACACAAGATAAAGAGCCATAAAGCGAGACCACACAGAGCACTGGGGTTCTGTACCTTAAATGAGACCCTCTACACTTTCCCCCACCACACCGCCCCCTTTATTTACGTGAGTTACTCTTTTACGAGAGCTGTTAAACTTCACAGATCATTTACGGCCCAGAGCACTTCTTTAAGCTTGTTGTCTTGTGGCCTACAAGGCTTCACCAAAAGTCTGTAATGACATGCAAAATCTGGCCCTGAATTATTTACACACAACAAGAGACGTGAACTGAGAAACACATCGCAGACATGACTCCTTTCAGACGACTCGCCACTAGTTGTTGGAACATTGCTGTGAGGTTTTGATGGCTTTCGGCTACAACAGCATTCGTGAGGTCAGGGGCCAAGGTTGGAAGCTTTGATAGGAACCAAGGATACATCATCAGCAGGGGGCGGTGTAGGGTCAATGAATTCAATGTAAGCACCGAGCCATAGGTAAACAGACAGAGTCAGGACAGAGTCGTGGTTTATCCACTGTTTAGAAACACATCCCCAGAACACACAGATGCAGCATTTCCCTGTTTTTGTTTCCTTTTACTTCCTGATTTTCATTTCAAATCAGAAATTGGATAATGGGTCATTTCCCATTGTAAAATAAGAAGATACATAGAGCCCTGTGTCTTTATTCCAGCACACTATCAAGGACAATATACCATAATGACCCTCTCCAGCTCCACTGTGTGATAACACTTTATTTGAGGCTCTCTGCTCCTTCTGGAGACTCTTAATCTCATCACACACATGGATGAACATGAAGAACCTATTGTTCCATGGGACCAGCTGAGAACTAACTTTTGTGATTTGGGAGCCAATTTACGTTAGTGGAATCTCACCAAAAGTTTCCAAATTAGTTTCATTAATGTGAACTGAACCTCTCCAACTCACAGAGGAATTGTTCTACAGCTCAGTGCTAGGGGGCTTTATGTCCCTTTGGCTTCGGACATTGAGGTCTTAGGTTCAATTCTGGAGCAATCGTACGAGTCTAACATCACCTGCCCAATGCCTCGTGTCAGCATGAGGGCTATAAATACCCCCAGCACTGTGCTGTAGAATAGCAATATTCTGTCAAATCCTCACAGCAATGCTCCAACGTCAAAATTATGCAAAACATTGGATGGACAGGTGTAAAGAATTGTTTGGACATCTAGTGGATTGCTGACAGGGATTAGCCAGAAAATGGGAAAAAGTTGGTTGGACCTCCAGCTGGAGGATGTTGGATCCCCATGATAAAGTAATCGGTGGAGATGGAAGAGGCCAATCGATGCCGCATGTAGCTCTGAGTTCAGCGGTCGAGCTGAGGTATATTGAACATGCTTTTGCCTGACTGACATTATTGATGGGTTCTGTGTGTTGGTAATTCGTTCTTGGCCTCCTCTCTACTGCTGTGATCCAAGACCAACCTGTGCTTGGAACATGCGCTTGAAAATAATAACTCGGAATGTGGGCTGGATCCAGGCCACGTGTTACAGAACGGGAAAAGGCTAGTGTTCAGCATTTTTAAAAATCAGATACATCCAACATTGTTGGCTTGGATGGTGTAAGAATGGATGCAAGGTTCGATTGTCAGTCAGAACAAAATCCTTGTATCTCCATTTTTTGATGTTTCTTGATTGTTTGACATCATTTAAAATTTGCTTTATCATAATTTATGGGTATTGGGTGGTCTCCTATCTTGTCTAAGAGCCTTGTAATCTCATGGGCTGGGGTTGAGGTCATTGCTTAGGCAGTGAAACTATCATTTAGTTCACCACTGGGAAAGCTATTTAAGTCTGAAAGCATGGGCTTCAACAATTGGTTCTGATATCTGCATTTTATATGGAGTGCAGACACTTTAGAATTGTCTCACCTCCTCGTCTGAGTCTCACCAATCACAGTGTAGGACCGGTGTTCTTGCAAGAACACAAAAACAGGGTTAAAAACAAACTCAAGTGCAGAGAAATAAGAGTACTAATAAAATATGGAGAAAACGAGAAATCCAGAGCTTCTGCTCCTCGCTCCTAACTCCTGGGCTCTTGCGCTGAACTGAGCTGTGGCTCATTTAAAGGAACGGGAGCTGATACGGGCTGATTCTGAACAGGGGAGAATGGTGATGGGGTTCAATATACTGTAAATGAAACCCGGTTAAAATCACATTTCTATTGTCCTATTAATACTGATTAATTAATCCTGCAACTCAAATCACCTGAACAGAGAGTAGAGTGATTGCTTCATCTTGACAGGTGGACGGTTGTGATGACAAAGATGAGGGTGAAAAGTTGTGAGAACCTAAAAAAAAAATAAAAAAAAAGAACCTAACATCTTATGTCACGACTTAAGACCTTTCCAAGTGATAACCTCTCTTCATTTACAGGTCCCTGCATAAGGCCATACCACACCTCCAGCTGCTGGGATGAAGCAATTATCAACCTTTTGGGGGAAAGAGAATGTGTGAAGTGTGGAACTGTGCAGAAGAGCCGAGGAAATTCTTCTGTGTGAAAACCAAGCTCCCTCATATGAGCCTGGATCTGTTCGGTGAAACAGTGTAGTATCCCAGTGGTTCTTTCAGAACAAAGGCAGTCATTTTTGTCCAAAGCACAGACTTTGCTTCAGTAACAACATGTACCATTATAGGAAGGCTTTACTAGAAACATTGGTGTGAGGATTTGATTACATCCATTGAGTTCAAGTGTTGGATTATTCGCTATGGACCACAAATCTCACTTCAGCTCGTTCCATAGTTATTGAAATGGAGGAAAACATCAACTAGGCATCAGGTCTAAAATGTAAATATACGTAAATGTAAATGTAGTAAATTAATCCAGACCAATGGCACTGTGGCGCATGGTGGTTGTGGGTTCGATTCCTGCTCCGGGTGACTGTCTGTGAGGAGTTGGTGTGTTCTCCCCGTGTCCGTGTGGGTTTCCTCCGGGTGCTCCGGTTTCCTCCCACAGTCCAAAAACACACGTTGGTAGGTGGATTGGCGACTCAAAAGTGTCCGTAGGTGTGAGTGTGTGTGTGTATTGCCCTGTGTAGGACTGGTGCCCCCTCCAGGGTGTATTCCCGCCTTGTGCCCAATGATTCCAGGTAGGCTCTGGACCCACCGCGACCCTGAATTGGATAAGCGGTTACAGATAATGAATGAATGAATGAATCCAGACCAATGCAACAATGGCTGCATTATCATGCCAGTCCAGTAGGGGCAATAGTACCTTTTAAAGAGAGACATCAAAATACCACGCCATATGAGAGAAACACAAAGATTCAATCCCAATTACTCTATACTCCCTATGTAGCACTAGACAAGTTATGAAATTACTGAACCTAAATCTTAATGGTGCATTATATTCATATGTGGAAATCTGAAATCTAGTGCTAGCTGCATTTACATTGTAGTTTTTATGAGGAAAGGAGGCCATTAGGCAGAAAAAAACACCTTCATTTTAAAAATACATAGATCTGTGTGGACGAGGCCAAAGTCTCTGTTATGTCCCTGAAGAAGAGCTATGAAAACAGCAGAGATGCCTGTTAGCGATAGCATTACACAAACACAAACCACTGCTTTAGTAACTTTCTGAACTTTGTGGATAAGTTTAGGGTTAGATTAAGGTTTAAAATAGTTTTAAGACTTCTTTTTCACTCTGGGTTGCCATAATGTCACTTATACACTTGGGAACATTATTTCAGTAAAATACATAACCTTTCACATTTATCCCAATCTGGAAAATGCAGACACATCCCAAAGCCTGGGAGTAGTGTGTTTTTGTATTAATCACATGCCAGAGTTTTATTAAAACCTTACACACATGACCTTAGAAGACGCCATTCTAAAATGGCCGTCCAAGTCCTTTACAGTAAGGAATACTGCTTCATTATTTTCTGACCTGCTGTTCTAATTTTGGAACCATATCTAAAGAGAAACTGGACCATTCCCTAACAATCAGCTTTCTGAAGTAGTTCACGCTTGGGTTATTTTAAGCCGAAGCCTTTGGACGACTAAACAAAGCTGTGCACTCGCTTCTGGTCCGTTTTTAAATGTTTTCTTCACTTCCCCTCTCGTTTTGTAGCAGCTTGTCTCCATCACGCCGTCTAAACGTATGCCAGTTCCTGCCGGCGCACTTCAGAATCACCACCCAGAGTGAAGGCAATGGCTGTGTAGTGATCCTCAGATAGCGCTATCAGTGAAATATCTTTTTAAGACGGTTGGCCGACAGCATTCTGTTGTTTTTCCCAGTTATTGATATGGACTGAGTATACTCCAAGTGGTCTGGCATGGAGAAACGGCGAGAAGAACGCAAATAAATAAATAAATAAAAACAAGAACTAGAAGCCCAGAGCCAATATGATCACACGTGATGAGCTGCGCTTCTTATGGCATCTGACATTTCCAATATTAAGGCGTGATGTAAAAATAGCATGAGGAATGAGTATATACCTTGCTTATAAACGAACACAAATTTACACAATCAATGTGAGCTGCTGAAAGCTTTTTCTCGAGTCCTGCTGCACGTGCCTCACTGCAAATGTCAGGCTCTGCATCCGCAGGTAGGAAAGGTCAATATTTGTTCCCTTCCACTGAATCCATATCCCAAGGCTCCGCTTACATATAATCTCCTGTTCTGACAATAATCACAGTGGAAGGAAGTCTAGTCTGAAAATCCATCTTTAGCCTCAGCGTCCCCTCGTTTTCGAAGGCTAAAAGCATCCATGAGTGACCCACTTTCAGCCACTCCCGTCTCTCCAAAATGTCGTCTCGACTGAGATGTGATGGCAGCGATAAACACAGGTGGACGGCCGCCTGTTTGTTTGCGCGGCAGGCATTTTCAGAAGAGGCTGGTGGAACGACTGGACACAAACAGGACATTGTTTCCAAGCCAAGGGCGGGATGAGTCAGTAGAGAGTGAACCCTGCTGAACGTATCTGGTCCGGGCTGAAGTTTCCCACTGTCCTTTTGCTCCAAACTTGGCCTAGCCTGCAGTTTATAAGAGCCAAATTTGTTCCATTGGTCACACTATGGGTTCCGCTTTCTGTGCTTTTCAAAACACCCTCGTTCTAATTCTCTCTACATTCACTGTAGCCAAAAAAGACAGAGACTCTTCGCTGTTTCAGCTTCTAGTCAAGAGGGCAACAAATTACAGGTTAGTCATTTTTCAGTGTCAGAAAAAGGGACGAAACATGTATTTAACCCTTTGAGGTCAAACACACGAAGGCGTCAAAACTCAGGTGACCGTGAGGAGTTTGGTGTGCGCAGGTTTCCACCAACAGTCCAAAACACATGTTATTAGTTGGATTGGCTAACTAAGTGTGAAATTACCCACTTGTGTGAGTCTACGAGTGAATGGGTGAGGGTGTCATGCCCTGTGATGGACTAGCGCCCTGTACAGAGTGTGTTTCTGCCTTATGCCCAATGATTCTGTTTATGATGACTCTGATCATGATGAAAAGGTTGCATGAATGAATGAATGAATTATTAATACTGCACACATATATGGTTCAATGAGTAGAGTCTAAACCTAGAGGGATTGTGATTCACAAGACACACATCTTCTGCCTCACACCATCTACATTTTAATATGGAGAGTTTCTGAAATTGATCATCAGTTTTCAGGTTTGGGGCCGAATGAGCTCTTCCCACAGAACTGAGACTGTTCTGCGGGGCGTGATATGAAACACACAGGCACCAAGGACATTTAAAAGAGGATTTAAGAACATCCAAAGATTAAAGTTGTGAAAAAACCTCTAGAGCATAAAGGGTTTTTAAAAACGTATGCGGCGTTCAGAGATGTAGCTAATTTGTGGTTTAGGTTCTGAGACGAACAGGTCCTGGGATGAACGGTCGCAACGAAACCTCACTCAATTTGTGAAACATGACTGAGTGTTTCAGTGAATGAATACTTGAGTGGGTGAGTGAGTATTTGTGGTGGAGTGAGCGAGTGAGTATGTGAATGAGTGAGACAGCGAGTGAGTTCCAATTCTAGTTTCCTGAGGTGTGTTGCAATACTATTTTTTTGTGTGTACGTTTAAGACTGTATTTATTCATTCATTCATTCATTATCTGTAACCGCTTATTCAGTTCAGGGTCGCGTTGGGTCCAGAGCCTACCTGGAATCATTGGGCGCAAGGCAGGAATACACCCTGGAGGGGGCGCCAGTCCTTCACAGGGCAACACAAACACACACACACACACACACACACATACACACACACACACACACACACACACATTCACTCACACACTCACACCTACGGACACTTTTGAGTCACCAATCCACCTACCAACGTGTGTTTTTGGACTGTGGGAGGAAACCGGAGCACCCGGAGGAAACCCCCACAGGGAGAACACACCAACTCTTCACAGACAGTCACCCGGAGCAGGAGTTGAACCCACAACCTCAAGGTCCCAAGAGCTGTGTGACTGCGACACTACCTGCTGCACCACCGTGCCGCCTCAGACTGTATTTAGTAAAATTCAAATAATAAAACGAATAGCACTAAGATAGTTTCGCTCGTATGTGCCCGTGAAGGACTGGCGCCCCCTCCAGGGTGTATTCCCGCCTTGTGCCCAATGATTCCAGGTAGGCTCTGGACCAACCTCGACTCTGAACTGGATAAGCGCTTACAGATAATGAATGAATGACTTAATTAATGAATGCTTGTATGTGTAAAAGGTGCAGACCATGTTGTCATGAGTTTAGCTTGGGTTTCATCCAATTTAGGACATCACTCTCAGGATAAAAGGTACAGGTTCATTGTCACTAAAGGTACAAACGGTGTAAATATACCTTTAAAGGTACAACAGTCGTGTTAAAATCCAGTTGTGTTCCCTAAAGGTACATTACATCTTTTTCTCCAGAAGGAGAGGTGAATAACTTTGATTATAAAACTTAGTTAAATAATAATAAAAAACATATTATATTATAGATATATATTATACATCATGCCCCCTCCAGGGTGTATTCCTGCCTTGCACCCAATGATTCCAGGGAGGCTCTGGACCCACCGTGATCCTGAATTATATAAGCTTCCAGATAATTAATTAATTAATTAATTATACATCATGAAGTCAACACAATTTTCACAATTTGAAAAATTTAAATTAAAATTTAATAAAGCATAATTACGTCCCCTAATTAAAAGGTACTAAATACACTGAGAGTGTACAAAAAAACAAAAAAAAAAAACAATTGCACACATCCACATACACCCTGCTTTGGACATGTCCTTTAGGCCATTTCTCAATCCTACTGTAGTCGATTTCCATTATGACCACACACACACACACACACACACACACTAAATGTATATGGGTGCAGTAGTGGGTGGTGAGTGATTGATAGATGAGGAGTTGCCCTCAGGCAACAGCTGTCACACTTCTCTAATGCTGAAGATCCAGCTTATGTCTCACCTCTACGCCAATACACACACACACACACACACACAAGCATGTGTGGGGCCAGACATGTCAAACATAACAGTGTGTGCTCATCAGAATAAGGTTGTTTATGCCCATAAATATTCATGCTCAATTTCCTAATGCTTTGCAGAATCAGTGAAATTAGCTGAGTATAGAAAAAAATCACTGACACATTAGGACCAATGTAAATCAATGACCTTCCCATAATTACTGACTGCTATATAAACGCACGTGTACATAGAACCGATGGCACCTTTACAGATGTGCATGTTCCCTGTGCCACTGCACACCCCACAATTATGTTATGTTTTGAAAATGAGCCGACATTCAATTTCCCTTCTGAAGATGAGACTTTAAGGTACACATCTGGACGCTAAAGTGCTTTCTGTGGTAGAGTCCTGATGGAGGTGTAGATGCAGATGTACCGTGTCAATGTATTCATGCAGTGTCGTCTGAGGGCTCAAAGGTCGCAGGCATACAATACAGATTTTCAGCCTTGCCCTTTATATGAGGTTTCCTGAATTTGTTAACAGTGCCATGAAGTGGGAGTGCAATCCTCATATCCTTTGCAATCATGCAGTGAGAAACACTGTAAACTACTGGACTATTTGTTCACATGAACAACAAGCACCAAGACTGTTCTCTGTTTTATCTCCCAGATGTGGGATTGAACTTGCACTACCTGTCTGAGCTGCAGAGTCCCTTGCTGTCCTCAGACGCAGACTGAAGTCTTATTTCTCTGTGCAGTAAATAATCAATACTTGTGTTTTATCAAAACACCTTGAATTTTCTTAAATCCTCAAATTGTTTCTATTCCCCAGGCATGTTCCGAAAGGTTGTTCCTGACCATTCCCCACACCTCGCTAGTCTTGCTTTGCCTCTGTTGTTTAAACTTTTTGGAAAGTGTTGCAGAAGCCTTCGGATTTGGAATTATTCAATATTTCTTTGTGTTCTTAAATTTTCAGTTAAAAACTTTCCGTTTGTTTTTCATTTTCTTGTCAGTTGTTGGACCTAGGTTTGTAATATTACAACGCTACCTACAGTACATATGATATAGACATGATTCAGCATGGACACCCAACTAGAGGACGTTATATTCAATACGTTCTTTAAATATCATAATCAGTTAAACTTGCCTCTGGGCCATTCAGCCCTTCTTTGGAATCCTGGTCTCTCCCGTCAAGCCACACAGAGTCTGTGGAACCTAATTTGATTTGATGCGGAGGTTGGTTTGGCTATATGCTTTTTAGCTGTGGGGGCAGGAACAAACGAATGGCTGTGGTTTAATAAAGAGAAACAGACTACACACTGAAGCACTGATAAACAGTGTAAAGCTGTAGCGTGTATGTTAAGTGAATATGAAGCACCATCTGCAAATTCCTACAGCAGTCTACCATTTACTCAAATGATTGTTCCGTCTTTATCCCGATGCCTCCTAGTGGCCTGGATGTATCAGAGATCTGATGCATCTGATACACACTACCTAAACCTATGATAAATTTGGCCTCCAACATTGCCGTCTTCATTTTGTCCTGTGAAGAGTAGCAGTGATGATGAGTTAAAAAAATTAATTAAAGAGAAAAAAAAGGACACCTACGCCTGCAGTCGTAAAGTACCCAGATGCTGTTCTTAATCTGCCTCAAATAACGAAGGTGCACCAGTCTGTGACTTGCCAACGAGAACGAGAATGAACTGAAAGCCCATTATGTTCCACAGTGTCATGAATTTGCTCTTACTGAGCTGACATTTTCAAGGGCGTTCCTCTCAAGGACGTTCTTCCATAGAACACAAGTTTATTCTTCGCATTCTTGCTATTAAGAAACAGCTTTTGTCAGTTTACTTTCGGTCAGCGTAAGCACTTCAGCGTTCATCCTCTATCTCCGTTTCCTCCAGTTTATAACTGATGTTTTTCAGGTTGTTAGTGTGTACTCCTCTGTAATACGTACTGTGTCTGTTCATGCTACATTGTGATACATTTATTTTCTCCTGCTTTGTTTATTCTCTGCTTGCCCTCTTTATAAATAAACCACCTTTCATGTACGCTTCCTGCATCCCCACCTGCTCGCTTCATGACACGTGAGTTGCACTTTATAGAAAAAAGTTTATTGGTAAAAATAACTATTTGCTCCTTTAAGTAATAGCGGCACTACTGAAGCGGGAATATTCGTAAACACAATTATAAAGAAAATGACTCCAGAGAAACTACGCTGTTTATTAACACCCACTCAAATAATAACTCAGAGTTTCGCTGCAGAAATCAAAACATAAACCCCTTTCGTGCTTGAACACTAATTAAGCATGAACTTAAGCAAAGCTATGAGAGGGCCCGGCGGGCTAGAACCCTGTAATTGGGAGCCAGGACCCCCCCCCCACCACCACCCACCAGATACCCAACACTCAGAATAAAGAGTTCTCCAAAGAAAATCTTACAAAACGTAATTAATGTTGCACTCAAAATCCAGGATGAAACCTAAGGATTGGCACTGCAATAACAGCCTATTCTGTAAATAGGCTATAAATATTTGATTGCATTCAGCCATGGAAGCATTAGTGAGGTCAGCTGCCGATATTGGGCAATTAGTTGTGGATCATAAACCTCAGTCCACCTCACCCCAAAGTTTCGGATGGAGGTCCACTATTCCAGAGAACGCCGTACAGCTGTTCCACAGCACAATGCTGAGGGGCTTTATACCCAGATGATTGGGGATGATGCCAGCTTTGCCTGGTGCCAGCTTTGAAGTTGACACTTGATTATAAAATGCCTGGAGTCTGAGACTCTTTGTGGGATACACTTCAGCCAGTCATTTCCAACCAGTGAAGTCATTTGTTTTCTAATTTCCACTTTAGAGCCATCACCAACTGTGTAATTTTTATATATAAAATGTATGATAATCAATCAATCAGTCAATATTCAGTATACACAGATACAGAAATGCAGTTAAATAGTGTTTAAAAGCCCCTACATGCTACCTGCTCTGAGCAATGAGGGCAGGTTAAATCACAGAATGATTGACAGTAGTGTCACCATGGCAACAAAATGCAGTGTCAGTAGCGGGGTGCAGGCACTAGCCAGAACTTTGTGGGGGCGAGGGGGTGGGGGGACCCTGAGGCTAACCTGGATTTGGTGCAGGGACAATTCTAGGCTACATATTATACTAGGGTACACACTAGTACTAGGATGCAACTGTGCATCTAATAAAAAAATAGAAGCTTGTAAAACACTAATCTGATTAAGTGATTTAATATTAAAGTGGACATTACTCATTTGTGGATGAGAATTTAAGAACAAATTAACAATCAAATAAATTTTTATTCATATCCAGTTCAGGGTTGCGTTAGGGATCGGAGCCTAACCGGAATCATCGGGCACCAGGGCATCATCATTAGGGGCACCAGTCCTTCACAGGGCGACACACACGTACACATTCACTCACACCTAAGGACACATTTTAAGTCGTGAATCCACTTACCAACGTGTGTTTTTGGACTGTGGGAGGAAACCGGAGCACCCGGAGGAAACCCACACAGACACAGGGAGAACACACCACACTCCTCACAGACAGTCACCCGCAGGAAACCCACACAGACACAGGGAGAACACACCACACTCCTCACAGACAGTCACCCGGAGGAAACCCACACAGACACAGGGAGAACACACCACATTCCTCACGGACGGTCACCCGGAGGAAACCCACACAGACACAGGGAGAACACACCCCACTCCTTACAGACAGTCACCCGGAGGAAACCCACACAGACACAGGGAGAACACACCACACTCCTCACAGTCACCCGGAGGAAACCCACACAGAAACAGGGAGAACACACCACACTCCTCACAGACAATCACCCGGAGGAAACCCACACAGACACAGGGAGAACACACCACACTCCTCACAGACAGTCACCCGGAGGAAACCCACACAGACACAGGGAGAACACACCACACTCCTCACAGACAGTAACCCGGAGGAAACCCACACAGACACAGGGAGAACACACCACACTCCTTATAAACAGTCACCCGGAGGAAACCCACACAGACACAGGGAGAACACACCACACTCCTTACAGACAGTAACCCGGAGGAAACCCACACAGACACAGGGAGAACACACCACACTCCTTACAGACAGTCACCCGGAGGAAACCCACACAGACACAGGGAGAAGACACCACACTCCTTACAGACAGTCACCCGGAGGAAACCCACACAGACACAGGGAGAAGACACCACACTCCTTACAGACAGTCACCCGGAGGAAACCCACACAGACACAGGGAGAACACACCACACTCCTTACAGACAGTCACCCAGAGGAAACCCACACAGACACAGGGAGAACACACCACACTCCTCACAGACAGTCACCCAGAGGAAACCCACACAGACACAGGGAGAACACACCACACTCCTCACAGACAGTCACCTGGAGCGGGACTCGAACCCACAACCTCCAGGTCCCTGGAGCTGCGTGACTACAACACCACCTGTTGCGACACTGAATTTATTTTTGTTTATGTGCACTTTCTTGAACAAGTAAAAGCAGAAACAGTAGATGTCCTCAGTTTTACATTATTTGCCAAAACTGTATCCACATTTCCTCTGATGCACACATGGGGTACAGTGAAAATTTGAGAAAATTGTGTACCTTCTAAAATTCTTCTAAAATCTTCTAAAGCTCATAATGTTTTTGACATTTCCTAGAACATTATACATTACAAAACTAGATTATAAATGTGGGCAGGGAATGTCAGACTGTTTGCTGTAGTGGTGTAAAAAGTAGTTTTGGTAGTTTATAGTTATAAGTGATTATAATGAAATTGTATAGTTATGAGCTGTAAATACCTTGTCTGCTGTGTGTCTGCAACACCAATGCCCATTACTCTGTGCAGAAAAATGAACTAGCTCTAAACTAGCTCTGAATGAAAGAGTTAGCTCCTCCAGCATTTGGAAAAATGCTAGGGCATTATGGGAAATGAAGTGCCTGTAGTAAATACATATGGCATGCCCTTTACTTCTGCTGAGCACTCCTGGATTAAGCTGAAATTTACTGCTGTGAACTTAGTGGGGCACAGCAACATTTTACTCTGGCATGTGCTCCAGTAAACTAGGTCAATGATGCCCTGGTTTGGACACTCCTGCAACAGATGAGAGAAATTCAGTGGTTAGACAATGAAACTGAAACTGAAAACACCTGTCATTTTAGTGTGGGAGGTTTCATGGCTAAATTGGAGCAGCCTGGCGGCCAATCTTCATTAACTGCACATTGCACCAGTAAGACCCTGGGCATCCAATGGTTCAAACATTGTATAATGAAGGCGGTGCCGTGTATCAGGACGACAATGCACCAATACACACAGCAAGACTGGTGAAAGACTGGTTTGATGAACATGAAAGTGAAGTTGAACATCTCCCATGGCCTGCACAGTCACCAGATCTAAATATTATTGAGCCACTTTGGGGTGTTTTGGAGGAGCGAGTCAGGAAACGTTTTCCTCCACCAGCATCACGTAGTGACCTAGCCACTATCATAAGAAGAATGCCTTAAAATCCCTCTGACCACTGTGCAGAACTTGTATATGTCATTCCCAAGACGAATTGATGCTGTATTGGCAGCAAAAGGGGGCCCTACACCATACTAATAAATGATTGTGGTTTCAGTTTCATTGCCCAACCCCTGTAGTTGATTCAACCAGGTTATCCTCCATAGAGTAGGACACCCAGGTGAGAACTGGTAATGTGCCAGACCACTGATACCTCCAGACCACTAGGTTTCCATGTAGTCAGTTTCATAATGTGACATTTTCCTTATTTAATTTTACTCATCTATAAGTGTTTAAAGGAAAATATGCTCAAGCACTGAAGGCCTTGTAAGTGCCCTGTGTCTTTTGTTTTAGCGGCTGCTTTTTATTCTACTGTTTTATTCAAGTTCCTTAAAGTTTTTCTGGCAAAATGCTCCATCAAGTAGAGCCTGGGTCATATGTTTGCGTCTGTGACATCAATGGCTCCATAGTTTTAAAGCCTGATTGTGAGATTGCGATCGATGAAAGGGAATACGCAGCGTGGAAAAAATACTTGACCCCTGCGTGATGGCTCTGCATTGTTCTCAGCCAGATTTTATCAGAGCTCCTTTTTCCCTGGGAGATTACGCTGTATAAAGAATCCCAGCCTCTCTTCTTTCTGGAAAGCGTCAGCTCATTGGCTGAGGGCCTTCTGGGGTCACACCATTCAGAGGTTATATTACCACACGCTGCATAATTCATTTTCCTTTATCACGCCAATCTTATCCAGGGTTAGTTTCAGGAGAGATGCTCTCATGTATCATCCATTTGCTGAGCTAGATGGGTAAACAAAAGCAAATATGAATGCCAAGCTCTGAGAAAAAATATGGAGGTGACATGGAGTCCTCTGTAACACTTCAAGTACCTGCGGATTTATACATGCTGTACTAGGCTTTAGTATATATAGCTAGAAATCCATGAGGTCCAACTAAGCCTCAATGGCTTGGGAACACCTACCTTCTATTTACACTGACCACGCAGGAGCACTTTTGGTTATAAAATTACAGCCTGTAGTCCACCTGTTTTTCTGCATACATTCTTATCCCCAGTTCACCCTCCTCTTCAGTGGTCAGAACCACCACGGGACCACCACAGAGCAGATATGACTTGGGCGGTGGATCATCCTCAGCGCTGCAGTGACACTGACTTGTTGGTGATGTGTTAATGTGTGTTGTGCTGGGATGAGTGGATCAGACACAGCAGTGTTGCTAGAGTTTTTAAAGCGTCACTGCTGGACTGAGCATAGTCCACCAACCAAATGATATCCACCCACCAAATGAGCTACTGTCTTTGCCTTTACATCTACAAGGTGGACCAACAAGGAAGGAGTGCCTCACAGAGGGAACAGTGAGGGGACAATATGCTTAAAAACTCCAGCAGCACTGCTGTGTCTGATCCACCTTTACCAAATCAATACACACTAACTCAATACCACAGTGTCAGTGTCACTGCAGCGCTGAGAATGATCCACCACCCAAATCATACCTGGCTGAAAAAAGTATGCAAAGCAAGAGAAGGATTACAGTCTGTAAGCGTAGAACTACAAAGTGCTCTTGTCTGTATATATACAGTATATATATAGTCCATACTATATATCCAATGTTATATTTTATCGGATTAGGAAGAGCGTGGCCCCCCTCCACTCTCCTCATTCACCTTCAAGGTCCTTGTGTGTGTGTGTGTCACGTCACATTTCTCAGCTGTTAATTAAGCGCCACTATTCTCCATATTTCTCACACCAAGGCCTTTCCATTGTGACAGTGTGTCTCTCCCAAGGACACATAGACCACCCCCCCCATCCCCCACCCTCCCAACCCTGACAGGGCCATGACCCCACCTAAGTTCCACACAGGCACTAATTAGGGCACCTTCCCCTGGGTCCTCGCCACGGCGCAGTAAAGGGAGCATGGTGACATGGGAGCAGTACTCCGCTCCGACTGACCTTGCTCCCTGACAGCCAAAGGCATTTTAGACGGCTGCACCATGCATTATCCGGCGCAACTTCACAAATCTTTTCCTGCTCGCTCCAGTCCAGTAGGACCAGTCAGCCGGGCTCTTGTAGGACACCAGGAGAACATCAGACATGTGAAAGATTTAGGAAGACATAGCCGTTGATGTTTTAAACATTGTTCTCAGAGCGGTATTGTGACTTTTTTATGAGCCTTCTCTCAGTGTCAGTATGCTATTATTCATGCGCTGAGAAAACACGTTGCTTTATCACTTTTACACTGAGGATAGATGGATGGGATTCATAACTCTGAGAGGATATCGATGCTGGGAAGTGCCTGAAGCTACAGGCCTATATCAACCCATGTTCGTGCAAGTGTTATCCTCCCGGGAGCCCGAGGAGAAGGCGGCACTTCAAGCCTTCAAGCCATCCCTTGTGTTATGTTTAGGCCTATGATGCTGGAAAGTCTCTGAAACTCTCTGGCCTCCAATAGCTAGGCCCAGTTCGGTCAGCTTCCTCTGTATCTCTTCCTTGCGCAGGACTTCAAAGAGCCACGTCTGACTAGGTCCTCCACCCACCTTGTTCCCGGCTCTCCGGCTCCTCTTCCAGAGCGGCGCGTGGAGGAGGGTGGAGTGGAAATCCAATGCTCTCGCTCATCCTGTGCATTAACGTGGTGGGTGAGGGTCGCCTCGCCCAGGAGTCCGCACGGCTCTCTCGCTCCCTCTCGGCCACCTACGCACTGACTCAGCCGCCAACGAACCATGGAGGATCCTCCACTCCCGTGGCTCACTGCTGGGTCTAAATAAAGCCGACAGAACGGGAGCGAGGGAGGGAGAGTCGTCCCGTCACGACTTGCTCAGGTTCAGGTAGTCGATCCAGGCAAGAGGATTTAACAATAGTTGGCAAGAGACAGTAGCAAGCGCACTATACTTAGGCACTTGTTACAAATAATGCATTCTGCTAATGAAAGGGGGCTGTGGCCACGGATAGTCTGTGTGGCATTCACAGCTTGTGGGACACTTAATAAGAAACATGTAGTCACTGGTTTAAAGGAAGTGATGTTAAGATATTCATATTCTAAAGAGCATCACAGCATTAGCCAGTGATTGCTTAGTTCTCATATACCACTTTGTTTCACAGGGGTCTGTTTTTGTCTTAGCACTATTTGAAAAACGGAATGTGCTTCAATGGGGTGGCATGGTGACACTTACACAGCTCCAGGGTCCTATGGTTGTGGGTTCAATACCTACCTGACTGTGCAGAGTTAGGTGTATCCTCCCTGTGTCTGTTTGGGTTTCTACCAGAGGTTGCTGTTCAATTTCAATCCAAAATAATTAGCTTGTAGCTGGACTGGCTCTTCACTCAGTGTTCATAGGACTGACTGTGTGATGCCCTGTTTTCCCCCTTCATGTCCAGTTATTCTGGGTAGGCTCCGGACCCGCCGTGACCCTGAACAAGATAAAGCAGTTACAGAAAATTAATGATTGAATGAACTAATTGCACGTCCATGCCTATAATAACAAAGTTATTGTGCTTGGTACTGGGCAGCTGTTCTTTAACTTTTATGGGTTTTCTCAGTCAGCAGATGGATTCTGTTTGGGTCAGGCCACACCGATCTAAGAAAGTGAAAGAAATAAAACAGATTCTCTCCTTCTCCTTATTGTGCTGTGGAAGTTATTGGATTTGGCGCTCCCTTGAATGGCCACCAAGATTAGAACATTTTTCTTCTGATTCTTTGTCGGACTTGACCTCTAGCTTCTTGTTGATTGCGCGTATGTGTTCCATGTGTCTTCGCTGGCAAAGCGCTGAAGAGATCAGACTGCGGTCTTCCATCTGCCGTTATATTTGTGGATTCACTTTTATCTTGATAAATGGACTGGAAAAGAATAACCCCTCTTTCCGCCCTCCCACCCTTCCCAACTCTTGTCTTCCTTTACTTAGTGGGAAAATGTACTGTGCAGAACTATTTCACATATGTTTTTTATGTTTTATTCCAGAGATTTTTATTTTGTCCTTCTTTGAGGATCATCAATATTTTTATGGTTTTGCTGAAGTGTGTCACCAACCAAAAATATCCAGCGATTACTGATGAAGGACTAGAGGACGACCAGCACAAACTGGCACTAATCTGCAGTAATAGATTAGTTAATCTCTCTGACTTTACATCTACAATGTGGACCAACAATGTCGGCGTGTCTAATAAGAGTGGACAGTCACTACACACACCTTGTTTAAAGACTCTAGCAGCACTGCTGTGTCTGATCCACTCATACCAGCGTGACACACACTAACACCATGTCAGTTTCACTGTGGGGTGATCCCTTGAGGGTCCTGACTACTTTAGAGTAGGTGAAAAGGGTCTAAGATCATTAAGAACTATACAGTCTGTTCTTGCCGAACTACAGAATGTCAGTGGAGATTAGAAACAAGGAGGTATTTTTAAATTTATGGCTGATTGGTCAAAGTAGCATAGTACTACAACAGTCTATAGTTGATCCTATGTTTCTGTAAAATCAGACCTGAGCTCCGGACTGCGCCGTGAGACTGGGTTGGAGTAAGTAGGGCAAATTCTTGGAGAGCAATCATTAATCTTGGTTTAGAGTCGATTGAGTTTGAGGTTGCCATGTTTCTTGTGTTACTCACTGTTTTCAGCTAAAGGCATCTCCCCATTTGAATCATTTGTGTTATTGTCTATTTAACACCTTTATAAAATACATTTCCAGCATCAAGGGTCTGGCATCACAAAAAAACTATGCTCTTAAAAATAAACATCCATTACCTCCAGCAAATTGGACTACTGCAATTGTCTCTTAACTGGACATTCTTAATAGACGACTAAACCGCTCCAGCTTCTTCAAACCACTGTAGGTAGAGGTTTAACCAGGTCCAAAAAAAAAAAAAACGATCAAATTAGCCCAGTTCAAAAGACTTACACTATCTTCAAGTCCTCTGCAGAATAGATGTTAAAAGTGCTGCAGTTAATTTAAAAGTAGCTGAATGGATCAGGCCCAGAATTAAATGTCTGAAATGTTTAGACTCTAAACTTTAGAGAATATAAACCAAGTAGGTTTCTTAGATCCATGAACACAGGGCAGCTAATCGAGCCCAGAGTTCAAATTATGCATGATGGAGCAATGTTATAGCTGCTCTGCTGTACACAGATTGAACAAACACCCAGATAATGTTATATTTGACCCAACTGCAGTAATATCTATTAGGTGTATGAATAAGTTTTAAAGCATTTTGTTGTGTGTGTGACATATAACAGCAATTCAAAGCTCAAACATCCTTTTGTTTTTTTGTCACTAATAAAAAACGCTCATTATATTCATTAATTAAAAAATGACATTTCTCATTTTAATAAATAAAAAATCACCTGGCAAATGGCAAACAAGAAAAATGCATTTGTCATTGCTTTTGTCATGAATTCCATCAAGGAAAAAGCTGCAAAATCACATACATCAATTTGTTCTTGGGGGTAATATTGTATCCAAATGTTTGTGAGAGGTTTGGTTTAGACGATGTAAAAAGATGGTTATTTTGATGTTAGCGATCATCAATGTAGCAATGAATGTAATTTCTAGGTTTTTTTTTGTTTTTTGTTTTTTATAAAATACAAACAGTCATCTTTTTCTACTACGCCACAGTTACCGCTAAATGGCAAGAGCAGAAGAATACTTGAATTTGGAATTACAGTTAAAAGTTATACAAATATGATTTAAACCTTACTTAAACACTTAATAATTCCAGGTTAAAATTTATCTCTTTTCATAAACTTTATAAAGGCTTTAAACGTGCCACTTCTTGTTTTTTTATTTTTTGATTCTTCTGTTTTAATGTTTCTTATTTTCTCATTTAATTTTTCTGTTTACATTTCTTTCCCATTAATTTTGTAAAGCACTTTGAATTAGCACAGTGACTGACAAACAAAGAAACAAACAAACAAACACGGTTACTCCATGATTAAAGGAATGTTAACCTTAATGGTGTGATATATTGATCCATGAGACAATAGCTATAGTGTTGGTTCCCACACAAAAACATCACTACAAGGACGTCGAACTGGAGTTTCTGGGTGTTCCTGCTCTGTATTTACCCAAAAGAGCTACCAAACCCATCTCATGACATTTGCATGTGTCAGGTAAGTGTTAATTACTGTTTTGTCTGCCCCTGCTTTCAGCCAGATGTGATCAGTGCTGTGTCTCTTCTTGAATATGCTGATCAGAAGCTAATTGGACCTGTGAATCCCACTCATTTCGATACCATTGTGCTAACTGAGGGCACAAAGGAGGGGGTCTGTGAAAATAGGCTCACGTGACTGTACAGAAACACTCTCAAAAGAAGCAATCATATTCATAAATTAACAACACAATGTGTATGAAAGTGATTATTTAGAATCTAACTGCATGACCTTTTAAGTCTTTGAATGACTCCCACATAGGAGCGGCCATGTTGAAAATAGGGTTTGAAATGGTGTGGTTGATACTTCCAGGTATCTAGATGTCCATTTAATGGCTGTGTGAACATGAATCCTTGGAGAAAATGACAAATTTATTAATTCATTTATTCATATCTTCTGCAGACATTCACTCGATAAGTGTTGTGGTGGGTTCAGTTCCTACCTGGAATCAGATGAAGTTGAGGGGTTGTGTAAGGGAAAGGTGAGAATTCTAAATGAAGCTGTAGGAACAGATTGTTTTATTTATTTATTTTTATGACAATCCTCATCTGGTTTTTAATGTGTAATTGATATGGGCTCAAGATTTCATCTTGTTCAGTGAGTTTCCTACCCGGAATCATTGGGCTCAAGGCAGGAAAACATCATTGACAGGGCACCTGTCCATCACAGTGCAACACACACACACACACACACACACACACACACACACACTTTGCACAGTCAATATAAAAGGCTCGAGGCACGGTTTGAACCCCCACCCCAGAACCCTGGAGCTGTGTGACAGCAGCACTACCTGTGCTCTCCCATGGAAATGCAATCCGTTTCCAAAAGAGTGCTACAACAAAAACAGACCAAGTGAAACAAAGTGGTTTAATGTTAACTAAGATACTATTGAGAAATAACTAACTATGCTGCTAACTCTATTGGATATGTATAACTGAACGATACAGGGTGGATAGATCTCTCTCTCTCTCTCTCTCTCTCTCTCTCTCTCTCTCTCTCTCTCTCGTTGTGTAACAGATATATTTGTGCAGCTCTTCTATCTCCAGCCTTTGGTCATGATTCCATCACACCATCACAGAGGAAATGAAGCAAAGTGATCAAGTCAAAAGCACTGCATGCTTTGCTTTTGTTCAGAGAGGGCTCTTCATCATCAGAATAACTGCACACACACACACACACACCCCTCGCTAAAGCAGCTTCTGCATTGTAGCTCTGACCCTGCAGACTGCCATACAGTACGCATCTCCCTCTTGACTTAAACAGAGTGAAAGCTTTCTCATTAAAGTTGATGAAAAGACACGTCCCTCAGACAATGTTTCAGCCTCTCTGCACTCAGCCCTTGCTCTGCTTCATGCTCTGCTCCGGTGTAGCACTCAGAACCCTGAAAGAACACGCAGCAAGCTCTTTTCTTTCAGGGTTTGTGTCCACCATTTTCTGTTCCTGCACCAGTTTTTTCCTTATCCCATTTGCTTTTGCTTTATTTTGGGTTCTTGTATCTTGTGTTGGTTTCTTTCTTTCCTAGCTTTAGCATTTAGCTTAGCATCATTTAGCTTAGCTTGAACATAGTATGTTGGCTTTGTTTCATAATTGCCTTGGAAGCTGGGAATTGAGACACAGCATGTTGCAATAATGTTGCGTTCGTCAGAAGGTTGTATATACCGGGTGGTTAAGGAGTAAATACGACTGCACTGCGTTTGGGAGCTTAGCTGAATATTCACCCACTGTACACAATATCCCACATGTCCCCAAAAAGTGATTTATCATTAAATAACAACCTAACAGTTTTTGAGTGATAACAAATCTGATCAAAATATTTGTCTTTTATTTACAGAAAACATGCAAAAATAAAACTATCCAAATGCATATTTGGGGCAGCACGGTGGCGCAGCAGGTAGGTGTCGCAGTCAGACAGCTCCAGGGGCCTGGAGGTTGTGGGTTCGATTCCCGCTCCGGGTGTCTATCTGTGAGGAGTTGATGTGTTCTCCCCGTGTCCGTGTGGGTTTCCTCCGGGTGCTCCGGTTTCCTCCCACAGTCCAAAAACACACGTTGGTAGGTGGATTGGCGACTCAAAAGTGTCCGTAGGTGTGAGTGAATGTGTGAGTGTGTGTCTGTGTTGCCCTGTGAAGGACTGGCACCCCCTAAAGGGTGTATTCCTGCCTTGCGCCCAATGATTCCAGGTAGGCTCTGGACCCACCGCGACCCTGAACTGGATAAGCGCTTACAGATAATGAATGAATGAATGAAAATGCATATTTGGCCTTTTCTCCTGGGAAAGAGGTAAAAGGTCATGAAATATGTCACATCTCGTAAACTCATGTATCATCTAGAATCCCAAGTTTACCCGCAGTAAATATGACTTCGTCCACAGTTCGGGTGCAGTTTACAAGTCGGAAAAATTGGTATTTCCCAGTTTCCAGCATCACTCGAACGCAGCATAAGAACTTGTAAATTGCACCCGAACACACTAGTGTTTGTTGTAGACCTCCTGATAACCCGAGGCCATTTTGTTGAAGGTTGTATCTCCCTTGTGGAGTTGAAGGAATGACAGAAAGAGATGAAGAGATAACAACAGTTTATGGTTATAGCAGCTCACTGGGGGCTATTCCACAAAGCAGGTTTAATCAGTTTAACCTGATAAGTTAATCCCAATGCCAAGCTGAGGGACATTCCTATGGGCTTAGGTTATCAGCCTAAATGAGAAGTCCTGATTTGTGGAATGCCCCCCAGAGGGATTCATAAATAAATAAAGGTGTGTTCCACATAGGGGAAGCGTACATCAAGGTAGAGCACTGTTAAAGTGCTCAAACTCCCCCAACAGTGGCCTGTGGAACAGTGAAAGTGTGTGAGTCCTGGAGCTCTATTACAGACCTTTGTTTTGGCTAATCATCCAACATAGAAACCTCACCTTTCTAGGTACCAGCACTGGCCCTTATTCTGGCAATGTCTGTGCTCAAGGGGAGATTAGACTTGAACCTAATTGTACTAGCGAGGATAAACATTCTGTTTGAACACTAAGCACTTTTGGGAGTCACTTTGGAAAAGAGCGTCTGCTAAATGCTGCAAATGTAAATGTAAAAGTAAGTCCTCAGAGTAAATCTTAATCAGAAGCGCATGGAGGCGGTCACCGCGGTAAAGAAGGCTGAACTACATGTTGACATCCTTCATTTCATGTTGAACGAGCAGTTTCTCCACCTCCAGTTGTCAGTGCTGCTGGGTGTGTGTCCTGTGGAGTGGTGTAATGGTGGAGCAGATGGTGTGATAAAATCACCACAGAGTCTGTCTCTCAGCTCTGAGCTCAGTGGACGCTCCAGCGACCAGCTTCTGTCTGTGTGTCCACTTCCAAATATAAAGACACCCTCCTTGATCATAGTACAAACACACACACACACACACACACACACATCTCTGACACATGAGAGGACTGGAGGAAGACATGAACACTGAAGGCGTTTTTCTCTTTCTATTTTCATCCCCACGCTGTCCCTCACCTTCCTCTTTCTCTTTAGGTTCTTACACTTTTCTATCTGCTCTTTCTTGCTCTCTTTTTTCTGTTTGCCACTTTCTCTCTCTTTCTCTCTCTCTCTCTCTCTCTCTCTCTCTCTCTCTCTCTCTTTGTGTTTTTTCCACTACTGTCTTTGTCTTCTTATATTCTCTTTCTTTTTTGGGTTCTTTATTTCTTTCTCTCTCACTCTCAAACACACCTCTCTCTTCCTTACATCTCTCTGTCCTTTTACTCCCCCATTGTATTTTTTCCATCTCTCTCCTTTTTTATCTCTCTCTCTCTCTCTCTCTCTCTCTGGTATTGCTACCCCTCCTCAGCTTAGTCCCCCCTCACTGGAACATTTCATTAACCCTGTAATTGTAGCATCTGGACTGTATTAACATATCAAATGAGCGACCACTGGGAACTGAAGGAGTGTACAGGTTTGGTTTGGTTCAGTGTTGAGGGCTGGAGGGCTTTAGGCACCTTTCAGAGATGGCGGTGTAAAAGCAGGTGCTCTTTCTGGATCATGGAAATGTATCGCACTTCTTTTCTTCACTGAGTTGAGCACATGAGCCACAGGAAGGAGGCGAAGGTACTGCCGGTGATTATTAAGAGGTGACACTCCCTTCTGGTGTGAGGTGTGTCAGAGGCAGTGCCATCCATTTCTCGCCGTTTGGACGGTTGATTACACGAGAACAGGTGGACATGAGTGATAAAAGCAGATCATAAACATCAAGGATTCTCCAAGGCTCATCCTGACCATGTCTATCCAGGCCATGGTGGGGAACAGAGGTAAATATAGTGCCCTCAGTGTTGAGCTGCGGAGCACTGGAGCCATGTCCTCTGGAGGGATGGAGCCCTGTTCTAAATTCACTGACACATCACTGACTGTTCTCCACAGCCCAACCCCCCCTCAGTGGCCCACAAAATACTATATTGAGAGCACAAAAGCTAAACAAATATATTTTGAGGACATTAAATAAGGAATATATTATGGCCTCTGTGTATTTTTTGTGGGCTTAATATATTATTTTGTGCCCACAATTTTTTATTGCATGGCCACAATGTTATTTGTGGCCTTCAATTATTATCTTTCATTCATTATCTGTAACCCTTATCCAGTTCAGGGTTGCGGTTGGTCCAGAGCCTACCTGGAATCATTGGGCGGAAGGTGGGAATACACCCTGGAGGGGGCGCCAGTCCTTCACAGGGCAACACAAACACACACACACATTCACGGACACTTTTTTGAGTCGCCAATCCACCTGCCAACGTGTGTTTTTGGACTGTCAGAGGAAACCCACGCAGACACGGGGAGAACACATCGACTCCTCACAGACAGTCACCCGGAGCGGGAATCGAACCCACAACCTCCAGGCCCCTGGAGCTGTGTGACTGGGACCCTACCTGCTGCGCCACCATTCCACCCAACTATTATCTTGTGGTCTCAAAATATTTCAACCCCAGTTAAAAAAAAAATAACTTGAGACAAATGTAGATAAAAACAGAATGACTTTGAAATCCCATATTTTATTCACAACAGATTTTTCATGAAATTCCATTGTGAATAAAATATGGGTCTATGGTGTTTGCAAACAATTGTTTTATTTACATTCATTTACATCTTATACATGTCCCAATTTGTATTTATTTATTTATTTTGGAATTGTGGTGGTATTTCATGGCCACAGTAGATTATTTCACGGATTCAGTATATTATCTTGTGGCCTCAGAACGTGAATTTATGGCCACACCTTATTAAAACAAGCCATCGCGTCACCTTCTTTTTCCATTCTGACCCCAGTGTTAGATGTTACTGATCAAACATGGCTGAGATCTTTTGCCTTTCCATTGTTTTTCTCCATAAGAAACTGCTGAGATATTAAAAGAGATCTCTGCTGTTTTTTAATTCTCTCCCCTGGTCACAACTGTCCCAAGCACTGACCCCAACTGCTGCTTCCATCTGACTTCACCAGGGCAAGTCTCATCAGCAGAGACAGCAGGGGGCAGCAAAAAAGAAAAGGGCAGGAAAAAGCTCTGGGTGGATGCTCACCACTTCACAACCATCTGGAGGGTCCGACAGAGAAGCCTACACAACCAAGTCTCCTAGTTCTAACAGTAATGCTTACAAAGCACAATGTGATTATAGCACAAAGCCTATATACAGGGGTTAGACAATGAAACTGAAAACACCTGTCATTTTAGTGTGGGAGGTTTCATGCCTAAATTGGAGCAGCCTGGCGGCCAATCTTCATTAATTACACATTGCACCAGTAAGACCATGTGCATCCAATGGTTCAAACATTGTTTCTTGAAGGCGGTGCCCTGTATCAGGACGACAATGCACCAATACACACAGCAAGACTGGTGAAAGATTGGTTTGATGAACATGAAAGTGAAGTTGAACATCTCCCACGGCCTGCACAGTCACCAGATCTAAATATTATTGAGCACTTTGGGGTGTTTTGGAGGAGTGAGTCAGGAAACGTTTTCCTCCACCAGCATCACGTAGTGACCTGGCCACTATCCTGCAAGAAGAATGGCTTAAAATCCCTCCGACCACTGTGCAGGACTTGTATATGTCATTCCCAAGACGAACTGATGCTGTATTGGCCGCAAAAGTAGACCCTACACCATACTAATAAATTATTGTGGTCTAAAACCAGGTTTCAGTTTCATTGTCCAACCCAAGTCCCAACCCTTTGGCTTTATCCAGCCTCTTTTTGTTGGAAGCCTTCTCTACCTGTTTAATACTTTGTTTACCAGTGGCAATTACTATGTTCAGTCCAAGGGAAATGATGGGACAGGGTTTTTGCAGTCCAGTGGCCTCTATTGAAATGCACTTAGTTATTTATTATTATATCAGATAAGAAATGTAACAAGTGTTTTTAAGTCAAATCACCAGGTGATGTGCATGGTTTGAATCCAATACATTTTTCATTGCTAGTTTCTCCAATTTGCTTCAACACTGGAAAGAGCCCCTGTGTTCTTTGTAAGACTGTGACGTACCGGCCAAAGACCAGCAGATTTAATGCTAAAGCATCTGAACAAAAACACCCAGGATGGGGCACAGGCCTAGAGGTGTTTCAACAGGACGCACCCCTCAAGCGGTGGGTGGGAGTGTGATTAATGCCTCATTGTTTGATCTGTTGATTACGTTCTGGCTGACTGATGCAGGGAGATAATGATGTCGGGGCAGGACTCATTGTGCACCAGTCGTTAACCTGTCAGATGACTGTGCGATCAGCTCTGTCTCAGCTGTCAGCAGCCTGGTCTTTTCAGTCCTGCTGTACGCTCTCACATGACATGAGTTCCTCAGCACACACCACTCTGAGAGAACTGAGAGTCTGGCTGCTTACCAATGTTTGCCATGACTTTGCGAGACCACCGATCAATAAGGGCCTTCTTGCAGTGAGCACAGGTTTCTGGCCAAGTGGGCTCACCAAGTCAGCTTTGAAAGTTCAGATTCAAGCCAAATATACAACATGAACTAACCCGATCTAAACACAAAGCCAGGATTTAATCAGAACCCATCAATAGCTGGTGTCATGATCAAGACGATTAGAGCTGAGACTGGATTAAGGTTTATTTCATCTTATCACAAACAAAAAAGAGCTTGTACTTAATTTAACATTCGTTATGATTTATTATACATACAATATATTAATAAATAATGTTGTTTTAAATCATATGTTTTGTCAAATATAACAATAAATAATATATAACTTAAAATAGTTATAAATAATTCTTACATTATTGGCTTATTCAAACTAAGGCAATGTAAGTTTTGGAAGCAAATTTCGTGATCATATTTGTCCCTTCTTTTCTAAAACACAATCAGAAATCATCACCTAAAATCAACTGATTACAACCCAACAACATTCATTCCATCTGATTTTATTATTAAATTTGAGAAGATGGGCGGCATGGGTTCGATTCCCGCTCCGGGTGACTGTCTGTGAGGAGTTGGTGTGTTCTCCCTGTGTCTGCGTGGGTTTCCTCCGGGTGCTCCGGTTTCCTCCCACAGTCCAAAAACACACGTTGGTAGGTGGATTGGCGACTCAAATGTGTCTGTAGGTGTGAGTGTGTGAGTGAATGTGTGTGTGTATCTGTGTGAGTGTGTGTGTTGCCCTGTGAAGGACTGGCGCCCCCTCCAGGGTGTATACCCGCCTTGTGCCCAATGATTCCAGGTAGGCTCTGGACCCGCCGCGACCCTGAATTGAAAAAGTGGTTACAGATAATGAATGAATAAATTTGAGAAGATATTAATAACATTTCACCCTGCTCTCACACAAAAACAATCCAGTTAATCCAAACGAGAAGCTAGGCTTCCCAGTCCTGCACCTGTTCTCAAGCAGACACTCAAGCAAGCCATGAAATAATATGCTGTGGCCATGATAAACAACCGCAGTTCTAAAAAAAACATTGGGACACTGTGTAAAATGGAAATAAATGTAAATAAAAACAAAATGCAAGTATTTGCAAATCCCATGGACCTACGTTTTATTCACAATAGAACAGAGAACTCATATCGGATGTAGAAAATGAGACATTTTACATATTCAAGAAAAATCTGTTGTAAAAAAAATAATATTCTAATATTCTAATATTAATGTTCTAATATTTTGAGGCCACAAGATAATAATGTATAATTTAAGGCAACAAATAATATATTAAGGCCATTATTAAATGGCTTCAAAACAATGTTTTGTCGTCACAATATATTATTTTGTGGGCCATTGAGGGGGCAGACCTGTGTCTGCATGGGTTTCTGCCAAGTGTTCTGGTGTACTCACACAGTCCAAAAACACATAGACTGTGAGGAAGTGTCCATAGGTGAGTGAGTGATTCCCTGTGATGGAGAGGCAGCCTCTCCAGTGTGTGTGTGTGTGTGTGTGTGTGTGTGTCTAATGTGCCAAGTGATTCCTTCCAAGTGGGCTTCAGACCCACGACAATCCTGAATAGAAGGACTAAATGAATAAATAAAAGGCCGCTCCCTTAATTGTTTACATGATCATGTACATGATGCCCACACTCGGTCAATGGTCCCTTCCTTTAATGCAACAACAGGTCCATGCGTTTGCAATGAGCTGCCAGCCACCTCTATGAATACCAACGTGGTGCATCGCCTCTCATGTCGAACGCTCCTCTTTGGCTACAGAGGTTTGGAGCAGATGGCTTCCGCTGTGATGTTAGGGCTTGATTGCTTCCGAGTCTCAAAGAGACAACCAGCACTTTCACTACAAACCACCATATGCTGGAGAGTGGTGCGGCATATGCCCGGGTGTCATGGAGTGGAATAACAGTGGCCAGAGTTTTACAACTTTTCAGTTATGGCATCTGCCCGCAGTCCATTTCCAGGCTGGGGAAGCCAGCATTCAAGGAGTTACACTGTAATTTCATTGACCTGAGAAGTCTAACACCTATGCTGGGATTTAGTTGTTCAAAGATTCTTTTGGGAAGGATGAGCTGGAGTGGTGTTTTCCGACGTGGTTGTAATTTTCCAGCATTAGCACCCTTACAAAGAAAGAAGGTTATTGAAGTGTGCTATTAGTATGCTTGTTGTAAACTAAAAAAAAAGTGAATTCAAGGTTTGGAAGAGCAATGTTATAAAATGTTAATAAATTAGTTGAAGGTCATACCTAGTGAAATGTTGTCATTTGTACGTTGAGGACACTTCTCTTCATCATAATTTGTAATTATTGTATGTTCATTAGGGAGCCCCCATACACTGGTTTCACTTCATACACTGAAATCACTTTGAAAACAATAGAGTTAGCTATTAGCATTAGCCTTACACAAACACAAAATACAGAGTGGGCCATTTATATGGATACACCTTAATTAAATGGGACTAGTTGGTGATATTAACTTCCTCTTTGTGGTTACATTAAAACCAAGCACACCGTTGTTTTTCTTGTGAAATTCCCAATAAGTTTGATGTGTCACATGACCCTCTTCCCATTGAAAAAACAAAAGTTGGATCCAACTTCAAAATGGCCACCATGGTCACCACCCATCTTGAAAAGTTTCCCCCCTCCCATATACTAATGTGCCTTAAACAGGAAGTTAATATCACCAACCATTCCCATCTTATTAAGGTGTATCAGTATAAATGTATCACCCTGTACTGCTTTTCTAACTTTCTGGGCTGTTTAGTTAAATCTTCAGGTTAAGTTTAGGATTAGACAATGTTATACATCTGCTTTTCCCCTCTGGTTTGCCAGATATACACATATCTGTCATACACAATTTATGTACACTGGAAATGGTCTTTAAAAAAACGTATGTTTTCACCATGATACCAGGTTGGGTTTGAGAGTGCTATAACAGGCTTTACTCTTATTATAATCCATTAGTTTGTAGATAGAAATATACTAGTTACAGGGAAACTTGTTTTGTTTATTACATCTACATCTAATAAGTTGTTAAAATATATTTTATTAAACAAAATACAGGGCCAGTTTAGTCAAAAGAAATATTTAATATGTAATAGTACAATAGTACATAAGTATATGACTAGTTTATTGATATTAGTATAATATACTATTAGTACACTCTGAAAATATACTTTACATTTACTCACCTGACACTTAATTAATAAAATAATTTTAAAGTACTTTTGGTTTAAATAAATGGTACATGACCTCAGAAATATTTACATGGCTGAATACCATCAGATCCTCACAGCAATTTCCATTCCGCTGAATTGACCAAACGATGAATTAAAATAAGAATGACTCGTTCACAGAGGACGCATAACCAGAGAGCTTGGATTTTACTTCAGCAGACGAATAGTGGGGTTGACACAGAGAGGAGATGTGATCCCTACTGACTTTTCCTGTCCGATGACTGTTTTTGAAATGTCGCACACACAGAAGAAAGCCTGCTGTCTGCGGGCGTGTGGGTAGAGAACGTGAGAGAGGTGGATAGGTGTGCTTTTACCAATTCCCCAGCCACTCAGGGGGCTCGAGAAGAGCCTATCTACCACCTACCTGCTCTTCACACTGCATTCCCCCACACATTTATAACACCTGGAGAAAGGCATGGAACATTCCAAAGGAGAGAGGGAATAGCTTCGTATCTTAAGACATGTACCATGTGGAGGATTTTGCTGAAGTGAAGGTGAACTATCAGACATAGTTTTTACACTTAATATCTATTCTATCAGCTCCACTGATCATATATCTACATTTTATACTTCTACAATGAGTCTGTTATCCTTCTGTTGCTTTACATATACTCTGTGAGCCCACTTTTACAGTGTTCTTCAATGGAACCCGCAGAAGACCACCACAGTTTAGGTGGTGATGTCCATTCATTCATTGCCTGTAAGTGCAAAATCATTGGCCGCAAGACAGGAACACAAGCTGAAGGGGGCGCCAGTCCTTCGCAGGGCGACACACACTCAAACCTATGGACAGTTTTGAGTCGCCAATACACCTACCAACGTGTGTTTTTGGACCATGAGAGAAAACCAGAGCACCCAGAGAAAACCCATGCAGACACAGGGAGAACACACCACACTCCTCACAGACAGTCACCCGGAGGACACCCACGCAGACACAGGGAGAACACACCACACTCCTCACAGACAGTCACCCGGAGGACACCCACGCAGACACAGGGAGAACACACCACACTCCTCACAGACAGTCACCCGGAGGAAACCCACACAGACACAGGAAGAACACACCACACTCCTCACAGACAGTCACCCGAAGGAAACCCACACAGACACAGGGAGAACACACCACACTCCTCACAGACAGTCACCTAGAGGAAACCCACGCAGACACAGGGAGAACACACAACACTCCTCACAGACAGTCACCTGGAGGAAACCCATGCAGACACAGGGAGAGCACACCACACTCCTCACAGACAGTCACCCGGAGGAGACCCATGCAGACACAGGGAGAACACACCACACTCCTCACAGACAGTCACCCGGAGGAAACCCACGCAGACACAGGGAGAACACACCACACTCCTCACAGACAGTCACCCGGAGGAGACCCATGCAGACACAGGGAGAACACACCACACTCCTCACAGACAGTCACCCGGAGGACACCCACGCAGACACAGGGAGAACACACGAAACTGGCAGCACTATCTGCTGCACCACCAGGCTGCCCAAATATGAAAAACATTTAAATAAAAGAATTGTTCCATTTGAATATTTTGGCTGATCAGAACAGACATAATAGAAAGGAAATTTGATTGAGCTTCATGCATGTTTAGTGCAGAACCGTGTTGTAGATTTGAAGCACTTATGCATGTGTAAAATATTCACAGCTAATGAACTGCTGTCGTGTCGAGAAGCTTGTGACAACGGAGGTTTCCCAGACAGGACTTGTATCAGCACAGTCTAACAGTAGCGCTGCTCTCAGATCCTTGGCAGCGATAGGGGGTAAAAATCCTCCTAGAATCTCAGCATTATTCTCAAGTGCTTTGCGCCTTAAGCTGAGAGGCATTGATGACTTTAAAATATCTCAGAGTGAAGAAGCCTTGCCGTAATTTCACTTCAGAGCTGACTCCTGTGCCGAGAGGTGCGGCTCCGAAAGCGCTGCTGCATTTGAGACTCCTCTCATTTTCACCAATTAACTTCTGCAGGCACTCAAACAGCTTTCAGAAAGCTGCCTTATTATCTCCCATGATGCACAGCTGGAGGTTGCGGTCCAGGGCTGGGTGTTTTTTATTTATTTATTTATTTTTTGGGTGATGATAGCTGTGATTATTTAAACATACCACATTCAGCAGACGTCCTTGTACTTCATTACTCAATTAGCACTCGTTATGTAATTGGCTGTGGCGAGGAAGGCCTGAGAAGTCTGAGATGAACATTTTCAATAATCAGTGCATTGCTTGTTTCCATGTTGCTATATAGCCCTCTCAGGACGGGGGTTCTGGGGGTAGTTGCTTCTTTTACCAAAGTTCCTCTGTGATTTTATTTCCGTTCGGATCAGTCATGGAGGTATTCTTTTATCTTCTACTCTAAATGATTACAGGCAGATTTACACACAGTTTTTCGCTTAAAGTAACAATAGGTCGTAATATTAGCTTAAAATCATGGTGATGCTTCATGTGAAAAGGTCCTCTGTTGTTTCTACTCTGGGTTCAGCACTGCAGTTTATCCCTAAAACAAATTCTCTCAGAGCATCCCTCCAATGAACTCTTGTAACACCAACAGTTTTCTAAGACATTTTAAACACCATTGGACAGTTAACACGCTTAGAGGAGAACACTAACTGCATAGTACTGTTTTGTTAGCTAATGACTGCTTGTAAGGGCTAGGATCATGGTGAGGGATGATAGGAGGGTGAACAGTCATGTTCCTGCCTTGTGACCAGTGATTCCTGGCTCTGGATCCACCACAAACCTGACCCGGATGAAGCAGTTACAGAAAATGAATGAATTAATTAATATGTTTTCTCAATGAGGTCAGTGAATAGTTTTATCTGAATCACAGACATGGCTAAAATACCACCCCACCCCACCCCACCCCTCATCCACGAACTCCCCTCCCCAAACCCTCCATTTGTTTTGGACTCCTGTGCTCCAGTAAAAAAAAAACCTCAGGCCCTGAAGCATATTTGCGATTTCCACATAGTTTCAGCCTTTTAGAGCAGCTGTCTCTTTCTATGAGCACAGTGCTGGTGCATGCCTGCTCCAAGTGGACATTCCCTTCTGTGATCACATTAAGTCTGGTTATTGCTGGAAGCCTTTAGAAACATGTTTACTGTCATTGCTTAAAGAGAAAAGTTGGTTAAAGGAGTGGCCACAAAGCACCGCAGTGTTGTTCCAACCGCACTCTGGGCTTCATTTCCAAGTTGTTTTCTAATCTGTATTGAAGCGGGAGGAGTGTGTGTGTGGGGGGGCTTTATATTATTCTAGCTGACACTTGGCATTGGATGTGGTAAAAGGGGCAGACGTGGCCCGAGGTAGAGATCTTAAAATCTGGAGCTTGGATCCAAGTGCCAGGCCTGGATTTTATAAAGGCCCATCAGCAGTTGCAGCTTTAGTGTCGTACCGGCCAGAAAATGTAAAATACCAGCATGGAACCTGGATCCAAGGCCGGGATTTGAAGACCTCTGGCCTAAAGTTTAGAGAGTTGGACATGGGTCCGAAGCCACCAGGAAAATATGGAGTGGGGGGAGTGAAGCAACAGCATTTTCTCTTCCCTCAGCAGTCACCGCAAATAAACCTCCAAAGATGGCCGCCCACTATGGGTGTGTTTTTGTGTGTGTCTTGACTAACTTATATAGACTAAATGTGGAGTATTAATTGACATATACTGCTGTGAAAAAACATGTAGAGCACCCCACTCTATTTTGAAATCAGTGCTTGTTGTTTGCAGTTGAACACCTTAAAGAAAATGTCTACGATTGTGGGGAAATGCAGCAATGGTATGTTTGGCTGATGTTTGTGAAATAGTAGAAATGTTCTTATTCACTCTTTGAATTTGCACAGAAACACATTTGTAACTCGAGTTGTTTCGTTTGTAGCACTGTCGCTAATGCAGTTAGCCGTCTCCCGAGTTTGGAGACATTTCCACCTTAAATGATCCGAAACAACAAAAATATGTCAAGGAAGGAATCGAGCAATATCCTCATTTCACCTTTGGGGCTCTCTGCATTGTCTAAAAAATAACTCAAGATCACTCTATCATGAGCAGAGAGAGAGAAAGCCTAGCACGCCGAACTGAAACAGTTTTTTTTTAATTGCTTATAGACACTGAGGCTTTGTAAACACATTAGACAGGTTTTGAGCGCACAAACAGACTGGAGAGCAGCCAATGTTGAGGAAACATTTTCTCAATTCTATAAAAAGTTTTTTTTTATTACAGTCATGAACTTTGCCTTTGAAGTTTAATGTAGCTTGGACTACACCCAAAACTGAGCTTGTGACAACGGAGGTTTCCCAGACAGGACTTAAGCCTGGTCCTGGTGTACATTCTCAAAAAGGTTTTCAAAATGTAGCTCAGGATTAGGTTTAATCCCTGTCTGGAAAACTACCCCATAGTGTTGTACTAATAATGTCTGATTCATTTAGATAAGTGAGATTATAATTGATGTGTTGCCTAGCAATGGCCGCAGGCCTAGCGCTGAACTAAGGGCTTTTGTTTCCTTTCTAGACTTGTTTATGTTACGCTTTTGTTTTCATGCTTTCTGTAATAGACTGTAAAAGTCAATAACAGCCATAAAGGGTCTTGAGCTCAAGTCGCAGGGCTTCTCGGCGAGACATTTGAGTTTAATGGACTCATTCCTTTTCCTAATTGACAGCCTTGTTTATTAGTTCAAGGCTCTGACAGTGAACAGATTGCATCCTTCTACTCACACAAACACAAACGCTTGGAATGGAGGAGCCACTGCTCTGCTCGCACTACCACAGACTCAGCAACACAGACCTGGAGGACACTTTGAAACAGGGAGGCCTTGCCCTTAAGCGAGGGGCTACCTCACACCCTACTGAGCTCTCAGGAGACAGTCATAAACTTGAGCCAATATGGTTCGCATCCCACCTCTAGTGAGTTGAAGGTCATCCCTCGACATTTCACATTCTGTGTTTATAGGTTGAGTCGGTTAGTAAAAACATGTGTTTGGCTGATGGATCAGACACAGCAGTGCTGCTGGAGTTTTTGAAACCTGGGCCCACTTGCTGTTCCCTCTGTTACACACACCTACCTCGTTGGTCCACCTTGTAGATGTAAAGTCAGGGACAGTAGCTCACCTGTGGCTGCACAGTTTGTGTTGGTCTTCGTCTAGTCCTACATCATTGGTCACAGGATGGATATTTTTGGTTGATGGACTGTTCTCAGTAGAGCAGTGACATTGAGGGGTTACTCCAGTAGCCCTGCTGTGTCTGATCCACTTGTACCACCTCTGAGCCCTACCACTGCACAGCTTCATATCACAGACAGTTAAGGGTGGTTGATAATATGTCAGTTCCAAAAAGCAAGATGACACTTGAAGACAACAGATAGAGTTAAAATTAAGAAATTGGATTCACTCTAAGTACCGACTACATCCTGTAACTGTAAAACTGTAAAAAATGCACCTAAAATGGACAGTGAGCGCAGAAATAAAAACATTTTAATGGTTCGGCTGATTGGTGTAAATATACGACTGCCGTCTGTGAGTCGGAAATCCCCCGTCTGAAGGAGGTCATTGAGTTTGTGGTTAATGAGCACACATACTTAACCAGTCTATAATGTTTAACTAATCTCCGGCTGTAAAAGCGCTCTTCTCTTTGAAGCCCACTCATTAAACTTCATTGGCTACGAGCTAATGTTTTATCACAGGCCTGACCTCTTTGCTCTGAATTATCTCTATTATGGGTCTGTAATTCTGTGCCCTTTGTTAACCCAGCATTATACCAGAAATAATAACACAATGCATAAATAACATGCTGTTTCTCATTATACTATTAGTTATATGCAACTAGCGCACAATTAGCATTGCATGAACCTCATTCTCTAATTATGACACCCGTACGTCACACTGGTTTGGTAAATTTACATAAAAGCCTTGCCAGTTGACTCTTATGTTAGCTGAGTGCACTTACCTGAGCAGGGAATCAACACCCCACCCCATATACGGTGGGCTACATCCTATATTACATTAACCATTTCCGCCCTTCATTTCCATGCTACCGTAGGAACCCTGATGACGTCCATGAGCATGTAAAGCTAAAGAGGATCAAGAATGAACACAGAGACTAAAGAGTTATGACATAGCAGAGCCATTGTCAGCTTTCTAATATTGTCACTGTTCATTGAAAAACATGTATGTCTAAAAACAGCAACTTTATATAAGAAGGGAAAAAAACTTTCAACGGAAGTCAATATAAAAGGATGTAATTCCAAGATGTTTTGGAGCATTTCTATTGGTTCATTCCAAATCGTTACACAATGTGACGGATAGCTGCTGTGTTCAAATGATGTAGTAAACTAAAAATCCAAAACAATGTTTTTAACTGGACTGAGAAAAGTAAATCACAAAGAAATATAAACAGGAAAATGCTCCACCTGTTTGTAACCTGAACCTACTGTGAACAATGGATAAAACATGACCCTTTCCTGACTCTGTTTATCTCCAGCACTGGTGCTGTCATGTGACACCATCTCAATTCCTGTCAAAATGGATGCAAATGCGGACCAAGGTTCTAAGAATCCTGAACGAAACCCGTTCATGATCCAGAGTTTGGTTTGAAAAGTGCTGTCAGATCCAGCTGGAAACATATAAGATGTATGGTCTCCATAACAGACACTCTATGGTGTGCTCGGTTTCAGTGTGTGTGTGTGTGTCTGTGTGTGTGTGTGTGTGTTTATGAGATGAAGAAACACAAGAAGTGGGGTGGGTGGAATGGAGTGTGTGGCGCTTATTGAATTAGCCGTGCAGCTGCGCTCCACTTACGTCATGAGTACAGTCCTCTGCCAAACACAACTGTACGAACATCCTCTTTCTGCAATGCCAGAAACATCCAGGATTTTTGTGTGAGGAAACAGACAATCAAGAGCTTAAGGACCCCATGCTCAGTGTCCAGGGAAGTATGAACACTCGACTGCAGATCTAGCCCCAGTTCCTTTGGGATGAGTGACTGCATTCAAGTCCTGGTGGCTGACTGCCATCAAATCATCACAGAACCGTTTCGGTTTTCCCTGAAGAAGAGAGAGGCCGTTAGTGCTGAACATATTTTGCGGAGACTATAGTGTGATGACATATACTTGCCCAGAACAGCACGTTCAGTGCTTACTTTTCCACCTCTCTGCCTTTCGCAGTGCCATCAATAAACAGGAACCATCTGCACTGCACAAGGCTCTGGCGCGATGTTCAAAGATCAGAGCTGGTCTGGACTTCCCTGGGGCCCTAAGCAAAATTATGATAATGGTCCCCCTCCTGAACTCTTTGACCGTTATAAACTCAATTTATACAACATAGTATCGGCTCCTTTAGGCTCTTTCAAAGGGGATCCCCCACATTTTCTTCCAGCGGTTTCCATTTAATCATTAATATTCATTGGTTTCCTACCCTCCTCCAAAAGATACAAAGTTCATCTTCTGGAGTGCTGTGCCCAGAGAAGGAATGGCTACAGAGGCTCAGTGAAGCATCACAGTGCTTTTGAATATGCAGTTTTTAGGGTAAAAAATGATGTAGTGTTCTTTTAGGGTGGAACAGAAAAATCAAACAGCTGAAGAAAGTGACGCAACGCTACAAGCTGTAGAATTTCTTCTATTCCACATTAAATGGTGCAGCAATTTCCTGCAACCACCTGTAACTGCTACATTGTTTAAGGTAGAACTGTAATTCCAAAGAACTCAAACTAGCTTTTGAAAGTAACTACTTCACTTGTTAAGGTGGAATATACTAGACAGTATAAAACTACCCGTATGTGTTCACTAACTTGACACAAGGGGAGATGGGGGGAGGGGGGGGATTCTTTATTATTTTGCCAGCCCCTACGCAATGTAGTGTACAGAGTGGTCCAGCTCTGCGTCCATGTTACTTCATGCTTCCTTCCAGTGCTGATTTATCATATTCAATGTTTGTGCTGGCTCTTAACGGCAGTTATCCCGAGAGGGGTCAAGCTCTGAGCCTTGCGGTCAACAAGGGGACTAATTAAAAGCAATTAAACTGGATGGGGGTGTGGGGGGTGTCCTTGCACTTTATGGGAAGTAGAGCTGCCTCCACGCTTCACCGCTCCTGAGCCCTAAAGGCAAATAACTGAGGTTAATGTCAGTATGGGGCTCTCGCTATGTGCTAACCAAGGCCAGATTTTCATGTGATCTGCATCCGGTGTCCTTCATTAACCACAGGTCCTTTGAACCCATGCTATACACCTACCTGTTCCTCCTGGGAGTAGCCCATAATACTGACTGACCAAGCTATTAATTGGCATTTCCTTCAATTGATGTGCAGTATTCACATGAATATGAAAAGAAGGAAAGCTTTTGCTGCTTGGTCTCTTTGCATGTCGCTTTGGTCGCCTCTTTGTTGCCGCCGTTAGTCGATTTTCCAGCGTATCGCCACCCTTTTTTTTTCAAAAACGTATTTAATTAAGGCCAAGCTCCCGGGTTTGTAACACAGGAGCGCGCGAGTGCCCACAGCTCTGAGCTCAGAACGCTCTGAAACGAGGACTATTGCAACGCCATGACCTTCAAAAGAGGCCGCGCAGACACACTTTGAAGATAAAGTATTAAAAAGGAAACTTAGGGAAATGCAATTTTCACTCTGTGGACACCCAGATGATTTGAGGATATTGGAGATGCTGGGGCTACGCTTAAGCCATGGAGGTTCAATTAACAGTTATTTCCTCACAGAGATTAAAGAAAGAGTACAGTCTGCGCAGTCGATATTTTTTATTATTATTATTATTATGATAGAGGAAATGAGCCTCACTTCATTATTCTAAACTCTTCTTGTTTTATTGTTGTTATTATAGACAACTGGATAATACACAACACTGTCTTGTCTTGGTTGAGCTGCTCATATACATCTCATACACTTCATCTTTAGCTCCTGTATTTAAATAAAGCTTCCACAGCCAACTCTGCCTCTATTTTACTTGTGTGTGTGTGTGTGTGTGTGTGTGTGTGTGTGTGTGTGTGTGTGACTGGGTGAATGGCTGAAACTGTCCACAGGTGTGTGTGTGTGTGTGTGAGTGACTGGGTGAGTGTTTGACACTCTCCACACGTGTGTGTTTGTGTGAGTGACTGGGTGGGTGTGTGAAACTGTCCACAGGAGTGTGTGTGTGTGTGAGTGAGTGACTGGATGAGTGTGGAAACTGTCCACAGGTGTGAGTGTGTGAGTGACTGGATGAGTGTGTGAAACTGTCCACAGGTGTGTGTGTGTGTGTGTGTGTGTGTGAGTGAGTGACTGGGTGAGTGTGTGACACTCTCCACACATGTGTGTTTGTGTGAGTGACTGGGTGGGTGTGTGAAACTGTCCACAGGAGTGTGTGTTTGTGTGTGTGTGAGTGAGTGAGTGACTGGATGAGTGTGGTAACTGTCCACAGGTGTGTGTGTGTGTGAGTGACTGGGTGAGTGTGTGAAACTGTCCACAGGTGTGTGTGTGTGTGTGTGTGACTGGGTAAGTGTGTGAAACTGTTCACAGGAGTATGTGTGTGTGTGTGTGTGAGAGAGACTGGGTGAGTGTGTGAAACTGTCCACAGGAGTGTGTGTGTGTGTCTGAGTGAGTGACTGGATGAGTGTGGTAACTGTCCACAGGTGTGTGTGTGTGTGTGTGTGTGTGTGTGTGAGTGACTGGGTGACAATCTCCACACGTGTGTGTTTGTGTGAGTGACTGGGTGGGTGTGTGAAACTGTCCACAGGTGTGTGTGTGTGTGTGTGTGTGTGTGTGTGAGTGACTGGGTGACAATCTCCACACGTGTGTGTTTGTGTGAGTGACTGGGTGGGTGTGTGAAACTGACCACAGGTGTGTGTGTGTGTGTGTGTGTGTGTGTGTGTGTGCGCGTGTGAGTGACTGGGTGAGTGTGTGACACTCTCCACACATGTGTGTTTGTGTGAGAGACTGGGTGGGTGTGTGAAACTGTCCACAGGAGTGTGTTTGTGTGTGTGTGTGTGAGTGAGTGACTGGATGAGTGTGGTAACTGTCCACAGGTGTGTGTGTGTGTGTGTGTGTGTGTGTGTGTGTGAGTGACTGGGTGAGTGTGTGAAACTGTCCACAGGTGTGAGTGTGTGAGTGACTGGATGAGTGTGTGAAACTGTCCACAGGTGTGTGTGTGTGTGTGTGTGTGTGTGTGTGTGAGTGACTGGGTGAGTGTGTGACACTCTCCACACACATGTGTTTGTGTGAGTGACTGGGTGGGTGTGTGAAACTGTCCACAGGAGTGTGTGTTTGTGTGTGTGTGAGTGAGTGAGTGACTGGATGAGTGTGGTAACTGTCCACAGGTGTGTGTGTGTGTGAGTGACTGGGTGAGTGTGTGAAACTGTCCACAGGTGTGTGTGTGTGTGTGTGTGACTGGGTAAGTGTGTGAAACTGTTCACAGGAGTATGTGTGTGTGTGTGTGTGAGAGAGACTGGGTGAGTGTGTGAAACTGTCCACAGGAGTGTGTGTGTGTGTCTGAGTGAGTGACTGGATGAGTGTGGTAACTGTCCACAGGTGTGTGTGTGTGTGTGTGTGTGTGTGTGTGTGAGTGACTGGGTGACAATCTCCACACGTGTGTGTTTGTGTGAGTGACTGGGTGGGTGTGTGAAACTGTCCACAGGTGTGTGTGTGTGTGTGTGTGTGTGTGTGTGTGTGTGTGAGTGACTGGGTGACAATCTCCACACGTGTGTGTTTGTGTGAGTGACTGGGTGGGTGTGTGAAACTGACCACAGGTGTGTGTGTGTGTGTGTGTGTGTGTGTGTGTGCGCGTGTGAGTGACTGGGTGAGTGTGTGACACTCTCCACACATGTGTGTTTGTGTGAGAGACTGGGTGGGTGTGTGAAACTGTCCACAGGAGTGTGTTTGTGTGTGTGTGTGTGAGTGAGTGACTGGATGAGTGTGGTAACTGTCCACAGGTGTGTGTGTGTGTGTGTGTGTGTGTGTGTGTGAGTGACTGGGTGAGTGTGTGAAACTGTACACAGGTGTGTGTGTGTGTGTGAGAGTGACTGGGTGAGTGTGTGAAACTGTCCACACGTGTGTGTGTGTAAGAGAGAGAGTGACTGTGTGAACCTATCTGTAAGGATGTACTTACAGAAGATGATGAATGAATGAACTCCCCACAGACACATTTTTTGATGTCAGCCACATGGAATTGGTTTGTAACTCACTCACTCACTCACTCACTCACTCACTCACTCACAACTTGGCGCTGCTCCACAAGGGGGTGCTATTCAGTGCCTCAGTAACACTTGGTTCCTACCCATTCTTACTCTGGGCAACAGATGTGTCAGACAGACGTGCTTTGAAACATAATGCTGTACTCCTTCATGTGTAAACACTGTCATTTCTTGCGCATGCAGCCAGACCCAGCGTGAGCTGCAGCATGTTACTGGAAGGCTGTCGACACGCAGCGCTGTGATAGAGATGCGTACAGTTTTGTCAGAGCTCAGCGAGTGTGACTGAAAGCTGTTACATTAAAATGTGCTTTGCCTTTGAAGTTTCCCATCATAGGAGTGCTGTTGTGGGCACTTATTCATGTTCAAACCATATCTGTGTGTGTGGTATATGTGTGCGCGTGTGTGTACACCAGCAGTGGGAGGATTGCCCTCGACCCCTTTTAGCTCAACACAGTGATTATTCCTCTCCTCGAAACACACCGTAACCCTCCGCCCTGCAGCACATCTCTCAACTCGCATAAATGCTCAAATATGGAAATGCTCTGCCCACTTTGATTTGTCGTCTACGACACCGTGGAGCTCACTCTCAATGTGTGTGTGCACTAAATGCACTATTATCAGCCCTGATGAATAGCAGTGCCATGGCGGAACTGTCTTTATTGTCGGTGCAGGCAAACTGTGTGTTAGAGGTGGGCAGGACTACTCCATCAATCAGTTCGGTCAGTCTTTATCGGATCCTATCAATGTTCAGTTACTCGTCACTGTGGAGTGTAAACACGTACTAGGAGATGTGTCTTCTGCACTTACGGGCCTTTAGGCCACAGAGCCTTAAATAATAACAGGCTACTCACACACTGGACACTTGCAAGGTTTCCTATTAGATGCTGGAACCTTTCTGTGAGGATTTGATGGCATTCGGCCATGAGAGGGTCCTATATTAGTGGTGAATGGGTGAATCCTTGGAGACAACTTGGACTAGCAACTTCCTCTTTAACTTCAGTAAAAAATACTATTCTTCTTCCAGGACCCTGTTCCAATTCATCTGTTCCCTCAGAAATATATTGTGTGAGGGATTTGAAAGAGAAAGCTGATCTATAAAAGTGTACACTGTCACTGTTTCATATGAACACCCCCCCAACAACATCCCTGCTGTACTGTGTCTATGGGGGGTGGGGCCCCCTATCAGGAGTTTGGAGTATTACAAGCTACACCTCACTACCTGCTTTTCTTCCAGTTTACGATTTGTTTGATTTTATGGTTCTCAGTCCACTGCGCTTCCTTTCCATGTGGCCCATGATGAGTATGAACCCATGTCTGTTTACAATTTAAAAGTCTACAGTCTGTTCTCCCTAATGACTGTACGTCCAGAGTGTAAATGCACCTTTCAACGTACAACAGTGGTATAAAGTAGAATAAAGTCCAGGCATTTCAGTTTTCAGGTCCCTTTACTCACACAGCCCATGATATGGTAGAATACACCAGGAGTTCTCACTTTGGCCACACAGCTAATGCCCAAACTTAACTAATGCAGAAATACACAGGGGCTTTTATATTGGAGAGTCATCGACTTTGGCCTTATGTTAATTACATGAGAAATACCGCTTTGTGGAATAACTCCAGGATCTGCAGCTTGGCTCTGGAAGGTTGTTTTGTGCAGCCGTCTTGGTCATGGCTCTTTTCCTACAGGCTCTTTCCTACGTCTGCTGTGTTCAAACGACGTCGAAAACTAAACACGTATAACATTTTTATAATTGGACATCACTGGTTTGTTGTTACTGCTTTTCACAAGACATTTCACCACACAATGGGCTTTAATTAAGCTTTTTTTTTTAATGTTCAGTGATACAGACTGATGCAGCACGGTGGTGCAGCAGGTAGTGTCGCAGTCACACAGCTCCAGGGACCTGGAGGTTGTGGGTTCGATTCCCGCTCCGGGTGACTGTCTGTGAGCAGTTGGTGTGTTCTCCCCGTGTCTGCGTGGGTATCCTCTGGGTGCTCCGGTTTCCTTCCACAGTCCAAAAACACACGTTGGTAGGTGGATTGGCAACTCAAAAGTGTCCGTGTGTGTGAGTGAATGTGTGTGTGTGTGTTGCCCTGTGAAGGACTGGCGCCCCCTCCAGGATGTATTCCCTCCTTACGCCCAATGATTCCAGGTAGGCTCTGGACCCACCGCGACCCTGAATTGGATAAGCGCTTACAGATAATGAATGAATGAATGAATGATACAGACTGTAGCAGAATAACTTAAGTTTAGCCGTTTACTTAAAATCAACACAGCTCTGTACCTGGCTGTAACTATAGAGTGGAAATGTAGTGGAAACGCAGTGTTGTCTGCTCATTCCGTATATAATATGAATCTTCTAGGATTTAAATAACACCACACAGACTCGTCAACTTGTGAGGTGGGGCTTTCAGGTCGCAGGCTTGTGGTGGAGGGCTGGGTACAGATAGAGGCATGGATTTATTGGAAACTGTGCGCTGAATGAAAGAGAAGGTGTACCCTCTCTGGAGCTAAGCCAGTTGTAAGGCATTAGGTGTTTTACTGTGTAAACTGAATGAACAGGTGTGAGAATGTATGGGTTTAATCAATGACTGGATGTGGGCTATAAACAGATGCTCAAAATGTGACCCTTACACAAGGCTCTGTATCAGCTCCAAATGATTTATGACTAAAGTCATCGGTTTCTGTGTTTTGTTTCAATTTTGGATGTTTTCAGCTGTATCTGAATTACATTCCCCTGAGAGCAAGGAGACGGCGGGCCACTGCTGAACCACTGAGGGCAAAGTTGGAGGTCCACTAGTGTTTTACACAGCGTTTTCTGGGCGGACCACTGCTGATTAAACAGCACATTTGAGCACTTTTCCATTCACAGTCCAATCTACATTGTTTTCCTTTATTAAATTCTTTTGTTATTCTTTGTAAATAAGATTAGAAATTAATTTGAATCCAGTACAGTGTCAACATTGTTATCATCATCGTTTTATATCAGGTTTATACTCATTATTATTGTCTCTCAGAGTTGTTGGTAATATTGGTATTAGTGTGTTTTCCAGAATAAAAGTCTCTGTGAATGTAAAATCTGTTTGAGGAGATTAATAATGAGTTCTATCCTGTACAGGACAGTGATCTGAGTGGTCTGATGGTGGACCAGCAGTGGTCTATAGTCAGTGGTGTGCCAGCTTTTTTATGCCAGTGGACTGATATATGCTCACTGTCTGAATCCATACAGCAACAAATCCCCGTCGTGAAGGCCACTGATATGTGAATAAAACATAATGCAAAACATACTGCTTTGTTCTATACCCCCAGCACCACCCCCCTTTCCAAAAAAAAATGCTGTGGGCGCCGACCACCAACAAAGCATTAAAGCGCTCGGCTCCTATTTCCCTTTTCACTCGCTCGTGTGGAGCTCTTTGAGTGTGTTTGGGTGTGTGTGTGTGTGTTGATCGCTTTTCCACAGCAGCCAGTGTGTTTGTGTGTGTTGTGCGGCGCTTCGGACGAGTCGTCCAGACTTGAGAAGGCGCGAGGGAGCGAGGAGTGGACGCTGGACAGTGCGGAGTGGATTTCCAGTCATTTTTGGAACATTTTGGAGGAGGAGGAGGGAGAATGGGTCCACGCGCTGAGAGTTTGGGTCCCTGAGCCCGGGCAGTCTCTCTCTCTCTCTCTCTCTCTTTCTCTTTATGGAGGCGAAAGTAGTAGCCCCCTCGCTCGCTCCGTGTGGATCCCGATGTGTGAGCGATGGTAGAGCGTGACCGCGGCGGCGGGAGGCGACCATGGCTGAGCGGGCCAGCAAATTCGTGCTGATCGTAGCGGGCTCCGTGTTCTTCATGCTGATCGTATACCAGTACGCGGCGCCCGGCGCGATCGGCTTCGGCTCGCCGCACGGCTACGCGGGAGAGGAGGAGGACATGACCATGTTCCCCACCCCGGACCCGCACTATGTGAAGAAGTACTACTTCCCCGTCAGGGACCTGCAGCGCTCCGTGGACTTCGAGATCAAGGGCGAGGACGTGATCGTCTTTCTCCACATCCAGAAGACCGGGGGCACCACGTTCGGCCGCCACCTGGTGCAGAACGTGCGGCTCGAGGTGCCCTGTGACTGCCGCCCGGGGCAGAAGAAGTGCACTTGCTACCGGCCGAACCGCAAAGAGACGTGGCTCTTCTCGCGCTTCTCCACGGGCTGGAGCTGCGGGCTGCACGCGGACTGGACCGAGCTCACCAACTGCGTACCGGGAGTGCTCAACAAGAAGGAGAGTAAGAGCAAGAAACTGAGGTAGGCTCCCGGTTCTGCGCCTTCTTTAGGCGGCTTTCAAACAGGACTGTAAATAGTGAAACAGCTATTGTAGCACATCTGGAGGAACTTCAGTGATGAATGGTGTCTGTTCTTTGCGTCCCGTTTCCTCTCGTTGAAAGGGAATTGTTCGACTGTGACGAAACAAAGTCGTTAAGTGTGCTGTGTGAAACGAAATAGTACAAAGCACAGCCGATAGTCAATTTCACAGTGGTGGTAACGTTTGAAAGACGTCGGTAGGCGACTATCGTAATTACTCTTCAACAACAAACGAGTACCGCGCCTTCGCTTTTTGTTTGTTAAGTTGAAGAAGGCACAGATATTCCGCTGTCCTGCTGAGAAAATACACAAAACACATTAAGTCTTCTCTTGATTTTGGGTGTTTGAACAATTTTACCCAACACTGAGTTAATTGTTTCCTGAATTTGAGTCCATAGCAGTGTAAATAGTCAGTGTTTACAGATGACTGATTTTTGTTTGGTTTCTAAAAGGATTGAAAGAAAAACAACACTCTGAGGCCAAATTACCATTAAATCCGTATAAAGAGGCACAGATGAACCGAGTTTAAATTCTGATTTGAAAACAAAAGGAATGTCTATTATTTTGAGGAAACGTTTCCGTTTATGCTTCAGCTCCCAGTACAACGACAACTGACTAGACTTCATTGTGCGACACTGTGAAGAAAAGCAGACGTATGTTCGCACTGAATAGGTAGCTACATAATAACAACTTTGTTTTGGTGCGTCGAGGCGTTGTTTCATATGCAAACACACAGAAACACCTCCAACGAGTCTCAACGACGCTATCAAAAGTCCCCTGCTAACTGGCTCGGGAAACGAGCCATACTTAATCAGCAATACTACAACCTGGCGTTTTGAAACGACTTCCCGTAGTGACATATTTTGAGATGTCAGCTGTTTTATTTTCACAATGTCTGCTCTTTGCCGTGTTCTTCGAAGTGAAAGGGGGAAGTCCGCGCTGTCAACACTTTCTCGGGAAGGCTTAGCCACTTTCACTAGTAGAGAGCAACACAGCTCGGGTTTTAAACACCGAAACTGACTGTTACGGAGGCTTTTTCCCTGATATATGACACACCAACGACGTCTGAGTCTTTCTTACAGTCTTGGAAATCAAAACCATTAGTCACAAATGTTAATGCTGTTGACTATTAATACGCAAATGATTTACCCTAACAATTAGCATTACGGCAAGCGTGCTGCCTGCTGGTTAGCTTCCAGCGCCTGTTGTTAGCTATTCCAGCCAGTTCTGAGGAGCTCTTCACTTTAAAATGTGCCCTATACACGATACAATCACAAAATGTACGCTAGACGTTTTCTTAGGCTTTAGCTCCACGGTAACACCCTGAAGATGAATTTAACTTAATAAATAAATAAATAAAACCCAGCAATATTTGGGATGTAACTTCTGCTCAAACTATAATAGGTTTCCACTTTATTTTTGTTTTTATAATATGTTTTTCTTAGCAGTCCACTTTAGATTGTTTACATTTTACATTTTTTCTGCTTCAGTATGACAAATTAATTAGATTTTTTTTTTCAAAATTTCTAGCTATTTCTCAGGGCTAATATTACAAACATATAGCTGATTTGATCTTAAATCCAAAATAACCACCAGACCGATGTTTTTACTATTGAAAATGACTTAAGGATATTAGCATCTGTTGGGGTTTGTTTTGTCTTACATTGCCTTGAATGTACTTCTCATTTTATTACTGTTATCAGGCAGTTTATGTAAAAGTTTTCTGTGGGTTTGCGTTTACAGAGATGAAACTCTTGAGTCGCCTCGCTCCTGTTATGTCTGCTGCGGTCCGTTCTGATATGGGAGGTTCCTCTGGAATGGTGAAAAGATATATTGTCAAAGCATTTTGAATTAGTTTACATCTCCATGGTTGAATTATGTGGTTCCTTTTTAATTGCAGTTAATTTTTTGAGAACTCAATGAACCTGTGGTGTGTGTCAGTGGAGACAAATATTTCATCATTCCTTAAGTGTTCATAGCACACTGTTCATGTGTGTGACGTGCACTGTGACTTGTCTCAGAGAGCTTTAGTGATGGCTCATAGGAAATGAAGCATGCAGGAACACATCCAGGGTTTTACCTTTCCCTTTTACCGTATTCCTCTGCTGGAATGTAGCTTTTCCAACATTTCTGATGAACGCTGTGTCATATCCCCCCACCCCCTACTGTGAGCTCCGTGGCAGAGGGAACAGGGGTGAAAAAAGAACTTCGGGAAGGTGCCATTTAGGCCTGAATAGAATGGGCAGACTTTCAGGGCCGGTCGGCTGCAGGGCTTGGCTGATGGAAATTGGGCATTTCATGGATGGTTATGTTCAATTGGGGCTGGGTTGGGGAGGGGGTATAAAAACCAGCTCAAGTGGCCTAATGCCTTACACTGTCGGCTGAGCACATCAATTAGGTCTTGAAGCATGGACCTAATCTGGGCTGCTCTGCCAGAAGAGCCTGCAGTTATTGCCAGCGTACATCATGAGCTCAGGCTCCCCGCAACAACTGCACATCAACAAGGAAAGCTCAGCCTACGGGTGCGCACTACGCAACTTATGCCTGCCCACTCATGGAACTGTTAGATCATGTTCTGAAGCTACTAATGATTCATTATTGCATGTTCCAGCTAGAAACCTGGAGTCACTAAGACTCTGAGGGATGATATTGTAAGATGAATTAGGGGTGGGCAGTGTGACAACATTATTGTTTTCACTGTGGCTTGCATAAGCTTATATGATCATGTGCTTTCTTGAACACTGAAAAAGTACTGTACATCATAAAGTGACCAGATACAGAGAGCTGGAAACGAGGCCTGTTATGCCACAGGGGTGTAATTCATATTTTCAAATTCAATATATTTTTTTTATTATTTGGTGGTCAACCATTACTTTTCAAGATGTTGCATGTTCATAATTTGTGTTACATATTGACAGGTTTCACACTCTTTACTATGGAAGGATGGACCCAGATAATTAGTGATGGTCACTAACTGATTTCCATTCCCAAGTTGGCAATTGACATCTATGTCTTACCTTAAAATATTGTAGTGCTGTACTATTGCCCACCTTTTTAATATGAAGTCAATTTTCATCTGGACCTAGTTCAGAACTTGCTGCAGAGGATCGCAATTTGTAAGTGCAAGCAGTTTGATTAAAAGTGCAGTGTCCTGGCCGGGTTATTGACGGTCTTCCAGAACTGCTGTGTAATTTCGAGTAAGAACTGGATTAATCTCCTGCCCTTTAATGGGTTTTATGGTAGCTGCAGTAACTCATTATGATCATCATAAAGTCCGCAGTAAAGACTCGATTATCTGCATGTCCCTGGGGTAATCTCTGATACCCTAACCCTCGCACACACTCGCACATTCACCCCACATATAAATGCTGGGTTCTTTTTATTCACAGTGTAGCTCAACCAGATATAGAACAACAGTAGCTCTTGAAGAAAGTATCAGTTGGTTAGCGTCCTAGCCTCCTTCAGTGAAGACTGGGATGGATTGACGTGGCAGCAGACAGATGGTAGTTGTAGTAATGACATCTGAAATATGGGGTTGAGTAGCTGTGGGCGTTTTTTCACCATATCGGCACTCATTCAGGGTATTTCAATAAACCTTTGCATTTACTCGATTCGGGTTTGTCCATCGTTTTCATGTGACCTCAATGCTCTACAACTGTTTATACACCTGTGAATTTTCACCCAACACCAACACCTGGGAGGGTGATAGCAAGTCAGTCACTGCTTTTCGCATTGCTGCTAAGGCCGTGTCACTGGACTGCAAAGGTATGTCACATCATGCCATGTAATGATGGGAGGAAGGGGTCCACCAAAAATTGAGCTGTTGACATTGCAAAACACCTCCTCCAATGGGAACTCCAGGCTATGGAAACCACATTAACTGCGTGGTAAGGTTAAGCTTTATTTACTGTTTGTGTATTTACATATTGTTTTTTTTGTTCTTTGGAACTTAACACAGATTAGCTGCTCACGAGTTTCGACAAATCGGTAGCAGTATATATTTTCATTTTTTGTAGCACCGACCATATCTAATTGGATAATACGTCGGCCACCAAGGATTGTTTCAGAAGTCTCTCTGGCCAATCAGTGTTCTGCGTGTTTTACAGGTCATGGTTTAGTCTCTTATTGCTTGGAACCAAGAGTGAACATATACAAAAACATATCCAGTTTCAGGTATCAAATTTGGCTAATAGAAAAGCAAATAAATAAATAAATAAATTAGTGCCAGGGCAGCACAGAGGTGCAGCAGGTAGTGTCGCAGTCACACCGCTCCAGGGACCTGGAGATTGTGGGTTCGAGTCCTGCTCCGGGTGACTCTCTGTGAGGAGTTGTTGTGTTCTCCCAGTGTCCGCGTGGGTTTCCTCCAGGTGCTCTGGTTTCCTCCCACAGTCCATTGGCGACTCAAAAAAAGTGTCCATAGGTGTGAGTGTGTGTCTCCCTGTGAAGGACTGGTGCCCCCTCCAGGGTGTGTTCCTGCCTTGCGCCCAGTGATTCCGGGTAGGCTTCGGCCCCACAGCAACCCTGAATTGGATAAGCGGTTTCAGACAATGAATGAATGAATTAATTTAAATAGTGCCAAGCATAGTCAAGTAGGTACCATGTAATGGAAAAGCGCCATTACTTTTTCCAGCCTTGAATAGACAATGTATCACCAGGGATTGGATGGGGTATCTTTTGTCTGGTGATAAGGCCAAAGCCTAAACCAATTAATGACAAAGAACATGGTGGATAATGCACCTCCTAGAAAAGTATGTGGGCATGATAAGTCAAGCACAAGGAACACACAATTCTTAAATAGCTACTAGCTGTTAGTTCTTTTATTAGAGGACTTTCCGTCCAAAAGTCAGAGACCAGCCATTAGTTTATTTAAAAAATTGAGCTCCCAGTTAGGTTCTAAATGCTTTCCAGCCATCTCAGCATATGACATGGTTTGAAACACGAAACTTACGTCTCTGAAAGCGCACGCTGCTTTTATTGGGTGAGCAGCTCATTCTCACTTAAGCTTTTATTGCACCGCCTTGACCTCTCCAACACCCATCTGTCTGAAGCCCCTAGCTGCAGACTGCATGAAGCAAGTGTGTGCTAGACAGCTGCTGGACGAAACAATTCCACAACAAATAACATTATTCTTCAGGTTCCTTCTCGCCTGCCTTTATGGCCCTGCATTTGTTTGGGCTGATTAGAATGCAGCGAGGCTTTTCCCACACGTCTCTCATTCCTGAACTGCCCGACTGTGAGGGCAGGCCAAAGAGACACAGTTGGTTGTCACAGATCTGGGCTGGACACAGTAGTGGCACTGATATAGACAGTGGGGCGTTTGAGCTAAATTTGGCCCTGAACCTCTTCAGGCAACCGTTCTTGGATAGTATGTCTATTTAAGGCCTGGTTGACAAAGAAAGGAATCGATACCTTAGAGTTTGGGTCAGATTAGCAATTACTGGAAGTCAACCGAATTGGGAAATGAATGTGTATTGATCAGCTTAATGTTAATCATACTTCACTTTCGGAGGATGGCCTGTCAAGACAATGGAATTAGATGCTAATTGGATTAAGATTGGTGATTTTAACCCAGTTCCAACCCTATCCAGGGCAATTCAAGTTGATTTAGTTAAGTAAACTTGGAGTTAATCCCCTGACAACATGTAACTTCCCATTTCAGTATCCCATCACTGTAAACACCGGTCAGCCAAAGTATCACAATGACCTCCTTGTTTCTACACTCACTCTCTGTTCTATCAGCTCCACTGACCATACAGAGGCACTTTGTAGTTCCATAATTGACTGTTGTCCATGTGTTGCTCTGAATGCTTTGTTACCACCACTTCATCCTCGGAGGATGGAACCGCGGAGGACCACCACAGATCAGGTATAATTTGTCAATGTCACTGTACTGACAGTGCCAACCAAAAATATCCAGTCAACAGTGTCCATTGTCCACTGATGAAGGGATAAAAGACAACAAGGGAGAAGTGTGTAATAGAGGGGACAGTCAACAGGCAGTGTTTAAAAACTCGAGCAGCCCTGCTGTGTCTGATCCACTCTGTTCGTTAATGATTTACAGTGTAAGATCTTATTTCTTAAGAAGGCACATTTTGTCAGTGCTATCGGTATCGGAAAGGCCTGTACCACAGAGATGACTGACACCGATGCATGAACACTGGCTGCAGGGAAGATCACCTTCAGTGGGCACGGAAGTGGGAAATGCAGTGCTTTGTGTATTAAAACAGTTAGGAGTATTGCCGGCTTGACGGCGGATGGCGAAAGGGGGTCAGAAGAGAGCTGGGATCATGGGGTTATTAATAGCTTCTCAATGGGTGAATCCTCTTTGGCATGCTGGTGTAGTTGTGGAGAAAGGTGCGTCCTGGTGGTAATAATAGCGGCGCCTGAGCTCTAGGATGTGATTTAGTGCAGGGCCTAAGGACAGGGCTAACCCACGTGGGCTCAGAACACACTAAGCCCTTAACTGCCTGTCCACAGAGACAAACGAGGAGCAAGTTCTCTTTGGCTTTTCCTTCCCCTTTACTTTCTTTCTTTCCCTCACTGTGAATTTGAACAGTTTTTCTCACATTCTGTTTTATCCCAGTGGCACAGTGCCTTTTTTACGGGACCATCACCTCAGCCTTACGCTTCACACTTCTGTTACCTGCCGTTCTTTTAGGACTACATTTTGAAATCTGAACACTTCACAATGACCACCCACATTTCCTCTGAAGTGAAAGGCATACATTGGAAGGTTGTCACCCGCACCCCCTTGCAGTAAAATACACTTCTGGGAAGGATTTAGAACAGTTTATTTGAACATTGTCTGTGAGGATTTGATAGCATTCAGCCATAAGAACTTTAATGAGGTCAGCACAATTATTAACTAATTGCCTGATTGCTGTTATTGAGGCGGAGCAATTATTTCCATTTGAATGTGAACTGGGTGGGTTTTCATGCTTGAATTAAAGGCAAACACAGATTTACAAATAAGATTTAAATCATTGTTGTAAAACGTACTTCAAAATTCAGTCTTTCTGCTGCTCCTTTATCGTTTTTTAATTAATTTTTTTGTTTCTTAAGAGCAGAAGACGTTTTAAATTTTATTTACAAATTCACATCACACACACACACACACACACACACACACACACACACTTTATTTGTTTTATTTTGTTACATTTATTTGTACACCTTCTATAATTGTGAGCAGAAGTCTGTCATGAGTATCAACATCATTATAGAGGACAGTATTTAGTAATGTTTGTTTACTTGAGCTTGATATATAACTGTTGTCAGCTAGGAACTTCTTAGCAGATATTACAGCCTTAAAGAGACATATAATGGGTGGGGGGTTCACAAATCCACTGGTACTGAGAAATGAGTACTGATTAAATGTGAAAAAATGAGAACAGAGTGAAAGAGAACTGAGTGAAAATGGCTAAAATCCATCCAGAGATTTTGTTCCTCACTCCTCACTCCTGGGTCCTCGAGCTGAACAGAGCTAGAACTTATTATATGTCTGCTGTAACAGGTTATATGGCCAGTACAGGCTCAGAATTTGTGGTGCATAGTACAGCTAATATAAAGCTAATGAAATAAGACAATGGATGAATAATTATCATTATTATTATTTATCACAGTAAAGCGGTTATCAGTTTAATTTAATAATTGTGACAAACTGTGTCACCCAGTGTCTTGAAACGGCAGAGGCTCTGTACTCTACAATCTGTAGCTGTGGACACAGCAGGCGAGGACCTGGTAGAAAAAGAAAAATCATAGCTTTGATAGTGTTTAGGAGCAAATCTTTAATAGTTTGATTGATTTCGATTTTGGAGAGTTAGGTGTGAACTGAACTTATTTCAGTGTAGTCTCCTTGGTTACAGTTTGACGATAATTGGGGGACTTTTCCCTGTGCTCTTGCTGACCCTGTCTGGCTGCAGAGCATGAACTGGAACTCTGCAAGTGCCTCACTGCGAGCACACGGTTCCCATGTCCTAGAAAGAACTCATTTAGAAGGAGAGAAGTGCTGAGCGTGGCCTAATTTGTGAAACGGAGAATTATTGAAGCAGCCCACTTTTACCAACCTGTGACCTCCGATAGCACACTTAAAAATAAAGGTTTGCGAAGTGAGGACTGTGCCTGATGTAAGCAGGGCAAGGAAAGGGAGCTCAGAAGAACTTGGGCTGGAGTTCTAGGCGGCTTCTGCTAGTGAAGAGTGAAGCCGGACCCCCCCTTACCTGACAAAGTCATTGGTGGGCGTGGTCCTTCCTCATTTTGGAGCAAAGACAAACCACATTTGTTTCCTAAAAAGAATCCATCTGTAAAAGTACGAATGTGGCACTTTTATTTCTACATCAATTTTCTACTTTTCTGAAATATAATGTAGTTATTGAAAAGATGGGACTCGTACCAACCATGTGAACAGGAGTCCTGACAGATTTGGGTTGTTGACCCTGTTGGATTGGGGTCAGTAATTCATCACGGTGCAGAAGGTCTGCAGTGTGTGTGTCTCTAGCTCTCTCTATACACACACACACACACACACACACACAAGCGCAACACGGTGGTGCAACAAGCAGTGTCGATGTCACACAGCTCCAGGGACCTGGGTTGTGGGTTTGAGTCCCCTTCTGAGTGACTGTGTGTGTGTGTGTGTGTGTGTGTGTACATGTGTGTAACACAGATGCCCCTCTGCTCTAAAATGTCTGTAAGCAGGGGACAGCCTTTGTGCTAATCCAATCAGATCAGTGGGAATTAAAGCCTGCCGACACCAAAGGAGACTATAGAGTTTATGCAAATCCCTTTAGCTCAGGGCCCCAGCACTGTACTGTACTCATACACAGCAGAGGGGAGAGAGACAGCCCCAGGGAGGATGGCCTCAGCTCGCTCTCCAGCCAAAATGTGAGGGTGCGGGATTATTCTAGCATCTGATGAAGAAAAATGACCCGCTGTGTTTAAAATATCAGGGCCTGGTGTATATTTAGCATAATTTGCATTAATAATATACATATTAACTGATGATGTCATATGATGTGGTGTCCTTTTAGGTTCTGGACATACACTAGTGCTGTGCGTTGTCTAGAACGCTGTAACCCCTTGACGCAGCTAGACCTTATTTCCCGCAGCTCTTGAATGCAGGTAAACATTTAGGGCAATGTTCCAGTGCCATTTGTACAGACATCCTCGCTACTTCAAGAGCTATGGCCATATACTGCGTAGTCTTGGTGATTTATGAAACCATACAAAGCAGGGAATAATGGGGATGGCATCAGTGTTTCGCAACATGAGCCACAGCCAGTGGCACAGTGGAGCTTGGATTAGCACAGCGGCTGCAGCGGCTAGTGGAGGGGTCAGTTTCTCAGTGCTGTGGCCATCTCCTCTGCTTGGTGATTGCATTACTTGCCAAGCACAGAGTGCTGAAGTAGCAGGAGACAGGACTGGGCAGAAGCACTCAGCGTTGATGTTAAAGTAGATGGAAGTACTCAGCTAACAGGCTCCTGTAGAAAGCGAGAAAAGCTGGACTGGCGTCCGTCCACACTCTTTCCCCTGTGAATAGATGTTTTTCTGTGTTATGATGAGTGTTTACAAGCTTTTGTGATGGACTAATCAGTGGCTAATATAAACAAAGTTATTTCATGAGCCAGCGAGCAGACTAACGGCAGTGAGGCGTAGCATATAGACACAATCCAGTCTTATACAAATTACAGGCTTTCATCAGGGAGCATTCTTATTCGCTCACGTAATCCCCCTTTAAACACGTATTGGAGTTGAGTGGCCTTGCTGGCTCATAAGTACGTTTGAAAAGGTATAATCTCAGTGTGTGTATGCGGATAGATCTGTGTTGACTCACGGTATCAGTGTTTGTTTATACACCAGGGCGACATAGTGGTGCTATAGGTTGGGGTCCTGGGTTCGATCTTCTTTATCTGTGAGTTTGGTGGGTCTACCCACCAATAATAATAATAATAATAATAACCAAGGGCTGTGGTGGGTATTTTGCAGCTGCCTGTGTTGATGTGACACTTGGCCCCATCCTCTCCACTCTCCTGCTGGACACGAGACAGGGGCTGTCCAGAGATCACTCCGGAATTGATTCCTGGCGAGGACAAATTACAGAGTGATGGCTGCTTAAGCAGAAGACAGGCTTTGATTAGAGCCCACTGGCTGCATGTGTGAATTTGAAGGACAGCTGGGGATTAACCACTCAAGATGTGTGTGTGTGTGTTTCTGTTTTTAGACCGTTTTAGCACATGTCGTGTCTTTGTAGGAAAACCAGAGAAGCACAGAGCTAAGGTTACTCTATTTTTGAATTAGTTTCAGCTTTTATACAGTTCTTATCTGTTTTTCTGTTTATTTCACTTTCTGTTTTTATACTTTTGAGACCTGAAACTGAATTCTTAAGCCCTATCTGGACAGGATTAAATTTCCATGGGGTCCCGGAGTGATACTCACTTTAACGGTGTAGCTTTATTTCTGTCTGAAGCGAGCATGTCTGTGTTTTTCCCTTCCGTCCCCAGAGAAAATAACAGGCTGAACTACCTGCTGTTTTTCTCTGAACTCAGCGATGTCTGATAATTTTAATCCTGTCCGGATGCAAATCAATGTGTTGTAAAAGACAGATATCACCTTGCGTTGGATAAAACAGGGGTTTGGGCACTGCTGAGCACCGTATTTAGCCTCTGAGCATGAGTTTTAATACTCCCAGAAAAGATTCACAGCAGCAAAATAATACTAAAACTGAAAGAGCGACTGAACCATGTACTTGGTTTTAACGTGCTCTGGACTTCACCTGGGAAAGCGTCATCAGAAGGAATAATAAAATAAATAAATATATAAAAATTGACGAGAAAAGGGAGATCACGCTGCAGTTATATATTTTTATAAAACAATATATAATTCTGGAACTAGAAACGAGCCCATTCTGTAATTTTCTTTCAATTCAGTTTGTCTCAGTTTCTACTGCTGCAGTGCAAACATTCTTCTTTTTTTGTCTATTTCTTTTTCTTAGTAATGTCATCTCCAATGTGACACGTCCTGGCAGACCCTTGGCCTATGATAATAGAGGGCTGCACAACCTTCTAACCCTGTGTTCTCTCCGGCACTGACTTTTCACCTCTCATCACCCAAGAGCCCAAGTCGCTCGATGCTTGTGAGCATTTCTGATCTCGAGCTGATCTTCTGGGTGCTATCCTTTCAGTTCAGTGTTCAGTTCAGTGGTGAAACCGTGGAGACAGAGCATGTTCCAACCAACTAGATTTCTACTGATAATTACCACATCCTTTGACTCCTAATTTGCATAAACTTAAGCTTTTCTCACTTATATAGCGCCGTTCATCGACTCGGCCCTTTCTGCATCAGCAACATTTATACTGCTTCCTGTTGCTGGAAGTCACCAGCTGTTGTTAGCAATGAATGATGTCTGTCCACTTCGTGAGGTCTTGACTTTGTCTGTGGGAACAGAGGGTTTTGGAAGCGGCCACAGAAACATGTTTATTTTCTTAAAATGTATAGTACTGACTTAGGTACATGGATGTGTGTCCCCAGCCCCTGAGATCTTCATAGAAATACAAGTGATTTTGAGTGTGGCAGGAGTTTGGTGTGTTCTCCTTGTGCCTGCATGGGTATCCTCCAGGAGCTCTGGTTTCCTCCCACACGCTAACAACACATTTATCTGGAATGGCTGTGTAACACTGTGTATGTGTGTGAGAGAGAGAGGTGCCCTGTGATGGACTGGTGCCCTCTCCAAGGTGTGTTCCTGCCTTGCACCCAATGATTGTGGGGAGGCTGTGGATGCACCTGGACTGTGATGAAGATAAAGCAGTTACAGAATATGAATTAATTAGTGTGTGAGAGAGAGAGAGAGAGTGAGAGAGAGAGAGAGGGGGGGGGGGGGGGGCAATTAAAAAATAAATAAATAAAACAATGAAAAGACTGCCATCTGGCTTTTGTCTCACACTTTTCCCCCTTTTATTATAAGAGAAAATAAACCATGCCCATCTCAAGGAAGCAGACTAATAATAGATTAGGAGCCTATCATGATGATCTCAGGCAATCTGTCACCCCCCCACTCTGTTGGAAGGAAATGGCAGGCTCACTCACTCTGGGAAAGGGAGCAGGCAGCACAATATAAGCACAAATTAGCACAGGGACAACAGCGCCTGGTCTCTAATTAAAATGTGAGTGGAAAGAAATATGAACAGGTAACAGTTTGCCGAGAACACGACAAAAGGCTCTGGACTGTGTCTAAAACAAAGTGTAGTTGCTTCAAACACCTGTGGGTCTTGCTGCTGTTTTTTTTTTTTTTTTTTTTTTTTGCCGTTTGTGGTTTTAACAGTGGATCTGACAGAAATGCAGAGAATCTGGAGACTCCATCTTACTCTCTCACTTAAGAAAAGAACATGTTTATACAAGTAAATGTATGCATTAAAGGGGCCCTAGTCATTCATACATTGTCTGTAACTGCTTATCCAGTTCATGGTTACGCTGGGTCCAGAGCCTACCTGGAATCACTGGGCGTAAGGCAGGAAGGGGGCACCAGTCCTTCACAGGGCGACACACACTCACACATTCACTCACACACTCACACCTACGGACACTTTTGAGTCGCCAATCCACCTACCAATGTGTGTTTTTTGGACCATGGGAAGAAACCCACGTGGATATGGAGAGAACTCACCAAACTCCTCACAGGACTTGATCCCACAACCCCAGGTCCCTGGAGCTGTGTGACGGCGACACTACCTGCCGCGCCACCGTGCTGCCCGTGCCCTAGTCAATTTGACCAAAACACTTGTGCGTTTGTCAAGGCAACTATCAGTGACTGAAGTGGTGAACTGCAACCAAGACTCCACCTGGAGAGCATTTAATTCAAACATGAGCTCTTCAGCACAGAACACAGTTGTGATGATGCTGTTTCTAAAATAATTCATTCATTTACCGTCTGTAGCCACTTGTCCAATTCAGGGTCACGCTGGGTCCAGAGACTATCGGGAGTCACTGGGCGCATGTCAGGAACACACCATGGAGGGGGCACCAGTCCTTCGCCAGGCAACACACACACTCACACCTAGGGATACATTTGAGTCCCCAGTTCACCTACCAACGTGTTTTTGACCATGGGAGGAAACTGGAGCACCCGGAGGAAACCCACACGGACCAGGGACAACACAGGAAATCAGATTAATCTAATCAACAAGCAAAAGACCTGAGTAGGGTCAGGCTGAGTGGATTAGGGACCATGTAGTGGAAAAGCAGCAGGTCAGGCAGAGTCTGTTTCATTTTGAAGGCACAAGAGAGACAATTTCAGCCACGAAATCCTCGGAAATGTTCCAAAATATAGCCTAAAGCCTTTCCAGAATAGAAGAAGGGACTGTGACTTTAGGAAAACAGCACACATCACATTTTAATGTCCTTGATTTCAGGAATTTGGAATTTAAAAATGTGACAGTATAGCGAACTATCTTTGAATTCCACATGGCTGAAAAGGTTCAGTCCTGGTGTCTTTGAGGCAAAACAGGAGGCAAGTGAAACTGTGGTGTCTGTGGTGATGAATTGCCACTGCAGCAGAACAGACCTGAAGCAGGGCACAGAGAGAGTGGCTACAGTGAGCAAGCAGCCATAGGGTTGTAAAAGTGTTAGTGGTGGCTGAGTGGAGTGTGTCAGGTTGCAAGGTCACTCTCCATCTATACACACCTTGTAAGCTCACTTGTCCTAAGCCGGGCTAGGCTAGCCTTTCATTGTCTCTACTGGATGCTTAGCATCAAGCTAGCACAGTAGTCTCTCCAGCACCCCTGCTAATGTCCTGGATCAACCACGTACACAGTGTCCTTTCAGCTGACTAAGAGTGCATGTACTTGCCATTTAGCCAAGAGCAGCAGCTGCAGCAGGAGTCATGCAACAATGACAGCCCACTATAATATAGAAACGGATTGGTCTCTGCTCACTGCTCAGTGCTAGTTAGTTTCCCCTGGTTCCATTCATGTCTGATGCCTTAAAGGGGACCAGTCACCTGTTGAATAGCCTTGATCTCCATAATCTTAAGGTAAAGCAGAATTGAGGTCATTCTTTCAGGTCTGAAACCAGCCAACCTATGATGCAAGAAGTTATAGAACAGGCCTATGGCAATGAGTCTTTAGGCCTATTCAGACAAGATTATTTTACGTGGTGAGCCTGGGTAATGCCATTTTACAACAGGACATCAGTAGATTCGCACTGGATAAGAAATCTTGGTCAAAACAACAGTTGGGAGGGGATATTCAATTCACACACTGCCGTTACACAGTCGATCATACAATACAACTTTTCTGAGAACAGCCCTTCCACCAAATCAATCCATCAACCTACCAGAGGTTTCTCTCCACTGAGTGATGTTTTAGGTTGTTTTGTGGATTTGATCATGGTGCATCATTCAGCAGCTGAGCTTAGTTGCATTCTTGCTTTCTTGAGAAAACACGCAAAAATCTCTTTTACCCCGGGAATATGACAGAATATTCCCTACATGTCAATTCAGACGGGGTTAATATTAGCTTTGAGGTATTTTTTTTACTGTTTGTTTTATGGTAGTTTAAAGTCTCAGGAGACTTTGCTTAAACAGGTGCTTCCATACTGGACAAATGACTATTCTTTCAATTATTACAGTACATACAGAGGTAAAATGAATCCCATCCGAATAGAGCTTTTGACCTAAATATGTAACATCTGAAGTCCTCTTATGGCCTTGAATACTGATGCTGATTCAGGGTGAGTCTGGCTGCTTCAATTCAGTCACAGGTCCACCTTATATGGGCCAGATGTCAGGTGTGTAGTGGAACAGATCTGTGTCTGGCCCATCCAACAAGTGCCATAACCCAAGTGAAGTCTGGCACATGACATTTTGGCACATATCCGGCCCACACAATACTTGCCAGTGCCGTAAATGAGCTGCAAGTGCCAAAAGTGACACAGATTAGGCCCCAAGATGTCTGTTATCTGGGCAGCAACACTCTGGCCCCACAGAGTGATGCAAACTGACATTGTCTAGTGAGGCCGCTGCTTAATACTCTGTTTTTGTCAAAGTTCATTTTGTTGATAGCAGATGTTGTTAATACAAACTTCTGATAGTCAGGAAGACTGGATTTGCTTCTTGAATACTGTTCACAAACACATTTCATCGTACTGAATGACTCAGGATGACGATGTTTGCTAATTACATAGAAAACATAGCTCATAGTTTGCCTCAGTTACGGCACTGGTATGTGTTGTGTGGCCTAGATGTGGACCAAATGGTGGACAAGGTGGGCCTGTGGCTAAGTTGAGGCATCCAGACTCACCCTGAGTCAACACTGCCATTCAAGGCCAAATGTGGGTCATAAGAAAACTGCAGATGTGCCACATTTTGGCAAAACATTCATTGCTATTTGGTTGGGAACAGTTGTACATTTTGGTGTGGATGGCAGCTTTGCAGTAAGATAATGAGGAAACAAAGGAAAGGAGTACTATTAGTTTTAGTTCTTCTATGGAGATGACGGCTATGGGAAAGGTGTTTTTGGGTTCATCTTACTTTCAGCATCCTTCATGATTTATTTGTTTATTTATTTATTGCATTGAAATTCTTAAAAGGTACGACTTGATCACATTTGAAACAGATACCTTCCCCAAGATCTAGATCGTACTCCAACACTGCGCCTTTGCCAGTTTACCCGTTCAATATGGTGATCAATACAGCTCAGTAGTGATGGGCTTATGGAGTTCATGTCCACCAGTGACATGGTCCAGTTGGTAGTTCTGCTTTGACTTGCCTGCTGAGCAGATGACTTTAGCAGGTGTGAGTCGGAGCTGCCTGAATTTGTTGAGACTGTTGCCGTTTACTTTGATGATGTCTTCAGCTGTGATGATTTAAGGGAGATTTGACCTCACATTCCTTCTCACGACAAGTCATGTAAACACAAGAAGGCTGGCACAAGATGAGCAAACCTGGATGGAGGTAAAGAAACCTCCTGGGAATGTGCAAGTGGATTTGAAGGACAGAGATTTTGACAGGCACGGAGCATTGCAGAGGTCTCCGTCCCTCCAGAGGGGGGGACAGAGGACACGAGTGGGAGGAGACAGAGACTGGGAGATTGATGTACATTCCGCTGGAGATATTATTATCCATTTATGGCACTATTTATATCGCCTCTGCTGCTTCTGCTGTTGCTGCTGTACACAAAGGGGAACTACATATGTTGAGTTTGCCAGAGGCTAGGTTACACTCCAGCGAGTGCGGGTTTATTAATGTTATGATGAGACTTGGCTGCAGCCTTGAGATCTTTGGAGCTAAACTGAAGAGGAGATGCATGCCTCTAGCTGTGTGTGCGGGGGGATGTGGGATGGGCTTGTTCATGCTGGGTATTTAACAAGAAGTGTCTTAAGGGTTATGCCAGCATTTTTTGGGACTGGGCTATGCCAGGGCAGGGTTGGATTCAGTCCTACGAAGATGGATTTTGAGATTTCTTCACCTCAGCCAGGAAGGCCAGACATCTTCCATCAAGCTTGCCAAAGCACCTCCAAGCCTGATCTCCCTGCATGAACTGCCTACACATTTTGTTATTCATACCAGCATGAATTTATCTTGATCTTTCCATATAACAAGTCCTCAGATGACTTCTTCCACCCGTCTTGATATCTCAGATCTATCCCCAAGTCTCTAAAACACAAGGAGGCTGTAGAATTGGCAAGTATTTGAAGAAGAATCCTTGGACACAGGGGCCTGTGCTCTCAAGTTTACAAGTTGAGTTGCTGTCTTTGTTCTGTGCCAACAAACTGGGTCAGGTTGATCTAGTGCAGTGTCAAAGAGGGTTTTCTTGCTTTTTATTAAAGTCACTGACATTTCAGTGGGGAAACTCAAGACGTACGTGATCTTTGAAGGTTAAGTGTTTCCATAGCCTTGTGCTTGGAGAGAAAGCAGGAATTAAGAAATGAATAAACAAAGAAATGAAAGGGACAATAATATGGAAGACCACGCGGAAAAGTAAAGAAAGTCAAATATTCATCTGTTGTAGCTGACATCACGGTTAAAAGTAGCTGTTATATTGTTATTGCTTTTATAGTTTCTGTTCACAAATGTAGTCCTAATTTAGACTCATTATAATTAAAGAAATGTGTGTATGGATTCCTAACCCATTTATCCCCAACATGACTGTAAATAAATCTCCAAATCTCTGTTCATCAGACTGCATCCGGAATAGCATAATACTCCCTACATAGTGCACACCACAGATTTAAATAAATAAATAAATAAATAAATAAATAATTTGACAGGGCAGCATGATCCTAATAGCACATAAAATTGATTTAGGAGGGTGTAGAGGGACATTTGGGAGTTGGCCTCGAAAATAGCTCTCATTGCCCATTCACACTTTAATACAAGAGCGTCTTTGTTAAACTTTAGGCCAAATCAGAGAAATAACTCAGGCAGGCTGTCACAGGACAGTGGGATTGGATGATTTACTCTGTAAACAAGGGGAGAAAATGATCTGTGTATGAATAACTCATGTAGATTTTGTCACAAAAGCTAAGAAACGCATTGGAGTGTAAAGCATGTCTTACACTGAAAATGCTAATATGGCTAACAAAAGATAACAACCCTTACATCGTGAGTCCTTTACCCCCATGGCGCAAAGAGACAGTGGGCTTCTGTGTTTCTGAGTGTTGTGAGATATATATATATATATACTTAGTATTGAAAGAAAGACAAGGAAAGTGGCAAAAATAATGGATAAAACAGAGAAAGACAGCAAGGAAGACAAGGCACATAGAAAATGTAAAACAGGATGATGAAGAATGCTAGCCCAGATGATGAAGTGAGGAGACTTCCAGTGAACTCCTGTCTGAGGTAAGTGTGGGTGAGGTAGGGATGGTTTACACGCTCCCTTCATCAGAGAACACAAAGACCTGCTCCAGAACAGTACTGCGGCACAGGCCTGATCAGCTCAGTGGGGGTGTGTCTTCAGTAGCTCTCTGTCTCTCTCACCCTCCCTATGGGAGTGTCAGCAGAAAATCTTATTTCTCACCTAGCCTTTACTTTATCTGCGTCTATAAATGAGCTATCCATCAAATCTGCCTCTGTTTTTAATCATACACAAGATCGCCCATGTGAGTCATGTTTCCTTTGTCGTAGGCTTCAGATGTAGCAAGTCTTTCTGTGTTAGACAGACAAGAGCACAAAAACGTGACAGTTGCCAATGTGAATGTGCATTGGGGAAGAGTGTAGGAAAGAATCCAGACCTACCTGTTCACTGAATGCCATCATTTGGCGTACTGCCGTTCTATACCTTGTGTCTGTTGTTTAGAAAGTGATAATAGTACAAGGTTTAAAAGGCTTTATTTATGAATGATGCAATAAACATTAACCATTACTCTTGGTTCAAGTTTGATCCCCAGTGATGCTCTAGTAGTCTGTGTCTCACTCTCTCTGTATAGGTACGATCGATCACTGTCCATATCCCCATCACTCAGCATGGCAGTCCGCACCAGTGTTGGTGTTTATTCTAGAACACAGCTTGTTTGGGCAGGTGTGAAAAAATAAATAAATAAATAAAAATATCCAAACCGCAAGCAACAGGTCGGTGCCAAATGGCTCCAGTAGCCAGGGTGCTTGGCGTATTGGACACAGCAGGGCAGGTAAACAGAGAATTGGTTAAAGTTTTTCCGCTAATCGGAGCAATAGAACCGAAACATGTGCTCACCCAGAACACAGGATTTTCTTGCTCCCACCTCAGGAAAGAACTTTTCCTAAAGGGTCTTTCCCTGTGGGAAAACCAACCAAACCAAAAGGTCACAGAATTCTTAACTGTTTCAGACAAGAGCAAACGAACGTGACGCTTGGTGGTTGTGAAACAACAGGACAGAATACATTTGTATTTAGTCCCTCATGGAATTAAAAACACCTGACAATGTTTACATAAAAAATATATATATATATTTTTTTATTTATACATTGTCGGGTGTTTTTAATAACTGTTTTGATTACTGCAGAGTCACATGCTGGTGTGTACCACAGTGGTGCCACAGTGTGGTGGAGGGAGAAGTAGTTAGTTGTTGGACCTGGCCAGTGAAATAATTTTCACAGTTAACAACTTGCAAGATGGTAGTGAATGTCTGCATACATTCATTATCTGTAATCCCTTATCCAGTTCAGAGTCGCGGTGGGTCCAGAGCCTACCTGGAATCATTGGGCGCAAGGCGGGAATACACCCTGGAGGTGGCGCCAGTCCTTCACAGGGCAACACAGACACACACACACACACATTCACTCACACCTACGGACACCTTTGAGTTGCCAATCCACCTACCAACGTGTGTTTTTGGACTGTGGGAGGAAACCGCAGCACCCAGAGGAAACCCATGCAGACACAGGGAGAACACACCAACTCCTCACAGACAGTCGCCCGGAGCTGGAATCGAACCCACAACCTCCAGGCCCTTGTGACTGCGACACTACCTGCTGCGCCACTGTGCCGCCCTGCATACATTCATTCATTCAAGAGCATATCTGGAATCATTGAGCGCAAGGCGGGAATACACCCTGGAGGGGGCGCCAGTCCTTCACAGGGCAATACACACACACATTCTGTCTGCAGACATTTATAAGTAAATAGAAGTTCAGTAGAAACACAGTTAGAGTGTTGCTACCAGCTCCAGGATTCTGGGTTGGATTCCCACCTCGGGTTGCTGTGTGGGATTTGGTGTGTTCTCCCTGTGTCCGTGGGGGGTATTCAGGTTGCTGTATAGTATATGTTTTGTACTTATTATTTATATAAATAATGGTAGAAAATGCTAAAAATGCTTAGAATTTTCCTCAGGCAGTATGTAGCTGTGGGAAAACACTATATATATATATATATATATATATATTCTCTTCTGTATATATGTACACACACACACACACAGACATATATATATATATATATATATATATATATATATATATATATATATATATATATATATATATATATATATATATTCATTCTTCAGAAAACACGTTTTGGTGTGTTGCAGTACATTGTGTACAAACAAGTGCCTGTCAGTCAGGAACCATGGCGAGGTATTGCCTCAGCTTGTTGGCTCCAGTCTGGAACGAAAAAAAAGATACACATTGCATTATTCAGCCATTTTGATTTAAATAACTTTGAACAGCAAATGATGGCAGACAGCCAGTGGTCTCCAGTGCTGTGATTTGATTTAGTGCTTTTCTTAATGATTATTTTTTTTCCTTTTTTTCACAGTATACCATATGGTGCACTCGGCCACTGAAGAGATTAGCTCGATGTTTAACTTTAATGAGGCCATCTATACCACGAGTGAGAAAAAACACAGGAGAGCAACGGTAAAAGCAGGTCATATGGTGACATAACACAGACGTCTCCTGTGGGACTTACATACCGCTTCCATGACATCATAGGATTCGAGAAGGATTGAAAACCAGATGTGCTTACAGCTGAACTGTACACAAAATCTCTCTCTCACACACACACGTTCGGTTTCTTCTAAATTTAAGGATCTCTCTCTCTCTCTAACTGTCGCAAATGTAGCAAAGTGAAATACGAGCTGTTTTTTTTGTGTAACTTTTCTCATACATCTGTCTGTCTCTCTTCATCTCAACCATTCTCCCTCACTTCCCATTATCGCCCCGTCTCTCCTTATTTCCCCATCTTTCGCTCTATCTCTCTCTTTCCCTTTCTCTTTTATGAGCTCTCCTCAGACCCCAGCATGTATCAAAAGTGGAAACTCAGCTTCTGTTTTGGGGGACTTCCAAAACAGCTGCTCTCCCCAAGAGCCGGGACCTCCATAAACTGCTGCCTTTTTTTTTTGGACAAGGCAGAGCTGCTGCTGGGAGGAGAGGAAAAAAAAGGTTTTGTGCATGTGTGGAACAGGAATGATGAAGGAGAATGTAGTCCAGGTTTAGCGTTGTCATATTAAGAGTCCAATTATGATCAGCTGTAATGGTGCTGCGGCCAAGGCTGGAGGTTAGTCCTGTCTCTGAGTTTACTTGCAGAGACCCTGGAGCAGTGGATGAAGTGTACACTGTTTACTTTAGTGTGGAAATGTTTTCATTCCAAATGGTGCTCTTGGTGTGTTACCAGGAATTGGCCTACAGGTTTAGAACCACATTAGTGCAGATGTTCTGAGACCACTGAACACATCATAGTAGAGACTAGGCCTGAGCGATCCAACACTAAAGATATATACTGCAATCAGAATGTTTCTACTATAAATAATGTTCAGAATCTTGTACCGTGCGGATGGATATGGCCTAAAGGTTAGAGGAGCTGACTTGGGACTGTAAGTTTGCTGGTTTGATTCTCTGGAACAGCAGTAAAACTTGTGAGCAGATGGAGTGAAGGCACAGTGATTTCTCTTCCCTCAACAACCAGGGCACTCAACCCCTAGAAATGGAAAGATCCTGATGTTCAAGAAGTTTATTGTCAATTCAGCAGTATACAGTGTTTACAGTACACAGTGAAACAAATTAGCGTTCCTCCAGGACCAAGGTGCTACATAAACCAATACACAACATTAAAGTGCAACTAGTGCAAAGCTAGTGCAAACATAAAACAGTGCACACACATTAATGTGTAAAAGCATTTGGCCTCAAATGCTTTCCAGGCATAAAACTAAGCTTTATATTTGCACAACTCAACACGCTCGGAGGAGAAGACTAATGTTATCACTATAACTAATATAAACTTGACTACAATCACACTGGAGAAAGAGGAGCTAGAGTGAGCACTGCCTCTTGGCCTTGAATGGCTGAGACAACAATAAATGAAAAATACATATATAAACATAGGACTTTTATTTTGAACAGTCATTTCTACATTATTATTTATAGTATTCCATTTGTCAACTTTCAACCCCGTGGCTCTGTCAAATAAAAAAACCTTTTCAGTTCCACACCTGTAATCCATCATATGATCGCTATCATACGTTTTGCACTTAGCTACAAGGCTTATGTTAATGACATAAGCTCAATACACTTGGAGGAGAACAGTAACTAACAAAATGCAGTAAGTAGTTTAAATCTGCTGTACCCTAGTGGATATCCTCATAATACACTGTTTTGTTTGACTCCTGACTTCCGTTCCCTATAATTGTGCACTGTATAGTGAGTAATGTATGGAATATTGAGTAGGGAGCCTTTTGGAACACAGCTTCAGATTACAGTGGTTTGTGGTTCTGGGCCTTATTGTCCAGCCCTTGTTGATTTAGCTAGCGGTAAGTGAAGCTGAAGTGAAGGTGGTTGTGTGTATCAGCTCTCGACTGCAGTGGAATTCTCCTAGAGCTCCACAGGCCTGAGTCACAGTCAAGGTGGGGGTGGTTTTAAGGAATGAGGGGGGTGGTTTTCAGGGGAGAGGGAAGGGGAGGAGGTTCCTGTGAACCGTGCCAGCCAGGCGACAAGCGTGATAATTGAATTGTGGGAAATGCAAATGCCAGACGGTCGCTGTGCATGCCAAGGGATGTATTTGGTCCCCTTCATAGTGATGGGGCCCGGGCCCGAGCTTTCCCATTGATTTATTAATTAATTTCTCCATGCCGTTTGCAGACGGCAGCAGATGCAAGCAAATGAAGCAGCACCTCAATAAAGCAGGGGGGGAGCAGAAGAGCGCGGGACATTATTCCACCCCCGCACCACATTTCTGCCCTCCACAGTGCCCAAATTTTCTGATGTCGTCTGCGGTAAATACGTATTCAGGCTTTGGGATTTGTACTTTTAGATGTGCTGTAAAGGCCTGGACAGTCTTTTAAGTTAAAGGATATACATCGAAGAGAAATTAAAAATAGGACCCCCACATGATCACCACAGAATTGGTATGATTTGGCTGGTGAATCTGTATATTCTCAGCGCTGTAATAACAGTGGTGTGTTAGTGGATCAGACACAGCAGTGCTGTTTGAGTTTTTAAACTCCTCATGGTCACTGCTTTGTAGCACTCTGAGATTTGTTCAAATGTAAAGTGTGTTATAAATAAGGTGTATTATTATTATTATTATTATTATTATAATTACTATTACTGCTGGACGGAGAATGGTGCACCAATCAAAAATATCTAGCCAACAGCGTGTGTCCACTGATGAAGGACTCGAGGACGACCAACACAAACTGTGCAGCAACAGATGAGCTTTTCTCTGACTTTACATCTGCAAGGTGGACCAACAAGGTAGGTGTGGACACAGGGTTTAAAAACTCCAGCAGCACCACTGTGTCTGATCCACTCGTCCCAATGCAGCACACACCAGCACACCGCAACCCTTCAGTGTCATTGCAGCGCTGAAAATGATCCAACACCCAAATCTTGCTCTGTGGTGGTCCTGTGGAGGTTGTTTTCTTGTTTGGGTGTTGAGGTTTCGTCTCAGAGTGAAAGTATGGTGAAAGACACTTGTTGACTTCTCTCTCAGATGAAAGCCTTAAGTGCTTTTAATGCTTGTTTTTAATGGTCATTAGGAGTTCTATTGTGGAACTGTGTATCTATGATGTTTCACATACCGTACCTGTGAAATGACAACCAGTTCTCTGCCTCTCTTTCTTTCCTTTCCATTTCTCTGTCTGTGTCAACACGATGGTCTTTTGAGGCAGAGCTACCCGAGTGTTCCGACGCTGTTTACAGAAGGACAGTAGAAGGGTGTGGTGTGTTGTATTGAGGCGTATTGTATTATGATATGTTTACTCACAGGTTGGTGAAGCCGGGTGCATGTGAAGTTCACTGTGAGGTGTGGGGCTCCAGGAAAAGACCTCCCCCTACCACCCCCTGGCTTGGTTTGTCCCACTCGGAATGTGCGTACACTATAGGCTGACAGGAAGCTAAATGGAGCGCCGGGGGGGTTTAAGAGTGTGAAATATGTCTCAAAGAAGAAAACCCCGCCCGGTGCCCCCCGATCCGCTCTGCCTTTCTAATTACCAGCCAGCGGAAGGAGTGGTTTGGGGGCATGTTTTTCTTTGAATGATTTATTTATCAGGCTGAGGTTCCATCAGGGTGCGGATAGCAGGAGGAAAACCATTCGTGCAGGTGCTTGAGAGGCAGGGTGATATATTTACTCCTCCTTTTCTTGGTCTTCAACACAACGGCTCAGTCAAAAATAACATTTTCAATTCCCCGCTCTGGAAGTGTAGTCCATCACCTGTGACATGGCTGCTGTGTGAAGTTTTCTGCCGCAAGGCTAATGTTGCTAACAAGTAATGAAAGATTATACTTTGCAAATGGAGACCTTGCAACAAAGACCTATATAATATGTGGATTTCTTAAAAACCTCTTAAGTTAGAAATGACATTGTTTGATGACTTTTACTTTAAAATAAAGCCGTCACTAAATTTTTTGTTCATTAGGTGGTATTTTGCTAATGTTATAAATGTGCCAAAAGTAGCAAGAACGCCGTTTCACTTAAAATGGCTAAACTGTGGTTCTTCCTTGCAAGGGCTCCGTTAGCATCATGGGGGAACTGACATAAAAGCAGTCATGTATGGGCCTATCGATTACATATTGATTATGCGTATTATTAAAACAACAGCAGAAACAAACAAACAGGAAAACTATAATTTGCTAAAATTTAATTGGAAATGTAAAAGTATTGTGTAAATAATTTAAATTAAGTATTAAAACAGAGCTTTTAAAGCAATATTTTTGGCATCTTCAGCAGCCCACGCCGGCGAGTACACACAAGAGTGCTACTAATATATCAAGAGTCAGCAGGTATTACAGCCAGTACTTGCATAGATGATGTATAAACACATTTTTTGTGCAAATTGGATGGTGTTCACTTTGTGTGCATTCTCATGTTACGATCCATGTGAAATTTGGACAATGTCATTTGATTAGTGAATACAGGCTGACAACGGCTGGAATTGATTTTGACTGAAACAAGACGCATGTTAATTTGATATAAAATATTTGGCATAACAAAACAATATACGTAACACTCTCATTGTAATTGTAATGTATAGCAAAGGGGTGACAAGAACTGTAAGCATTAAAGGGTTAATACAAAGTGCTGAGGATGATTTTTCCAGCTGGCCTGGTCTACTGTGGCTATCAGGTGTTCAGATCATCCCAGAGATTAAATAACAGCCAAGTTTCATCTTTCTGGTGTGGGCCTGAGTGTTTGCTCTGGAGCTGAAATGCAATCATATTCTCTCTCACACACACACACACACACACACACACATACACATACATACATCCATCCACATCCAAACTCCTGAGCTTTCAGCATGATCTTCAATGACCAGGCAGCTCAAAGATCATGCAGCTGTAGAAGGTTGTTTGACTGGAAGCGACTACAGTAGCCAGCAATTCCCTCCAATTCAAACTTAATCAAAGGTCATCTCTGAGAAACATCAGATAATGCCTTACCTTTCCTCTTCTTTCCCTTCAACTCTCTGCTCCTGTTTTCCTTTCCATCATTCTTTCTCTCTGCTTCAAACCACTGTTCAGATTCAGACAGGTATCAGATTTACTCAGTGTTACCCTCAGCCTAAATGAAATCAGTTATCCAAGCTATTGATTCCTGGTGCGTGGATGTGGTCAGGTAATTGTTTGAGTTGTTAGTTTTGGACTGTTGAAATCACAGTGTGATTTGACTGTGCGCTAAATGTTCTGGTTGATGTTAGCAGGTTCCAGACACAATGAAATGCATGTTGGCCGAGGATGAGTCTCCTTTAGCTAGTGTTGTACCTATTCCAGTGTTAGCTTTACTCTCTGCTCCACTGTTAGCTCCAGTATTAGCTCCAGTCTTAATTCTAGTGCTAGCTCTAGAGTTAATTCCAGTGTTAGCTGTAGCATTACATCTAGTGTAGCTCTGTTCTTAGCTCTAGTGTTAGCTACTCTTTGCTCCAGTGCTAGCTCAAGTGTTAGCTCCAGTGCTAGCTCAAGTGTTAGCTCCAGTATTAGTTCTAGAGTTAGCTCTACTCTTAGCTCCAGTTTGAGTTTTTGAGTTACTTCTAGATTAAGCTCTACTCTTAGCTCCAGTTTTAGCTTCTTGGTTTGTTTTATAGTAAATCAGAGCTTTTTCCCCTTCTAACAGAAGTGATATGACCTAAATAAAATAGCATATAGGCCTGTGCTAAATTTAAAGTATGCCTTGTTTGTAGTTCACCTGATATAATTTTCGGTCCAGGTCCTTAACATTCTGCGACTCTCTCTCTCTCTCTCTCTCTCTCTCTCTCTAGTTTGCTGGTGTCAGCTGCGATTGCCCAATCTGTCGGAACACAAATAGAATTTACATGCTCTCGTGGCAGGTTGTGAAGCATAACTCTATAATTGAGTGTCGTGTTGGAGCAGCGTGTGATTTCTGATTGATGCCAGGCTGTCGGGCGCTGAATGTGAATGGGCCACAGAATCCTATTATTCAGTGTAGCTCGCTCAACAAAAGGCTGCGGGAAAGTGGCAGAAATGTCCCATGCTGGAGAGTTTGCACAGACATGGTTTTTAGTCAGTGTGTAGGCATAGGGTGTTTTGGCTGTACAGGACACAGAGGTGGTCCTTGCAGCTGTTCTTCCTTTTGGTTTCAAATTTTCTTTGCACAGTGCTGTCTCAGACCACTACTAGCATGCCATTACTGGGTGGGCATTAACAAAAATGTTACTTTTCCTAAACATTGGATGGAAACAAGGATGCAGATTAATTTTGCGAAGGGAGGGGTGCAAATATTTAATGTCCATTTATTTTATGGGGGTTCATTAAAAAAAAAAAAAAAAAAAAAGAATTGGACACTCTCGCTTTTTCAGTTTATTTTTCCCCAGTTCAAAACTAAGACTATATTTTAAATGTTGAAACCTGGAAATTGTGTTGTTTTTTAAAAATATATTCCTAGTAACATTTGTAAAAAAGGTAGGATGCACTCATTTAAGATGGACTAAGGCATTTCCTTAAGTGGAGAACTGTCCAACAAATATGTCATGGTATGGGTTTGCATTAGTGCATATTGAGTGTGTGACATTTGTGAAAGCACTGTTAATGCAGAATGATATAAACAGGTTTTGGTCAAACATGCTGCTACCAGATGTCGTTTTTCTAGGAATGGCTTTCTTATTTTGGTAAGAATGGGCCAGTCCACATTCTGCACGGCTCCTTAGTGAAAGAGTCCAGGTCCTAAATAAGTCCAGACAAAAAATTATATAAATCATTTATTGGTGAATTATCAAATGGGAATCACTGTAATTGAGACCCTGAGCAGTTGAGCAGCTGAACTCCTATAACAAGCAAGAACTGGAAAACAGTTCGCTTTCAAAACTACAGTGACTCAGCTTCCAAACATTTACAGTGTTTGTTAAAAGAAGAGGTGATGCAACACAGTGGTAAACATGCCCGTCTCAACCTTTTTTTTTTGGAAAGAGTTGTTGGTATCCAATTAAAAATGGCAAATATTTTTTAAAGCACAATGAACTTGCTCAGTTTCAACATTTAAAACATTGCCTTGTACTATTTTAAGTTTAATGAAGGCACATGATCCCATTTTGTTTTTATTTATATTTTGCAAAGCAATCTAACTTTTATGGAAACGGGGTGTGTGTTTTCTCATGACGTGAAGTCCCTACAGCACACGTGAAATGGTTCAGTCCAGCTCAGTGAGCTGAAGTCTAGTCACACCTCTCAGCGCCACCATGCACTCACTGGCCCTTCTTAAAGTCTGCTTCAAAACAAACTGATAGTATCAACAGTAAATAAACAAACAAACAAAAAACTATGAAATAATAAATAACACAAAGGTGAAAGAAATAAGGGGAAGAAGGGAGGGAGGGGGGGTGGGAAAAGGACATGAGCCCATGCTTGATGGACACTCAGAGAATAGCTACAGTGGTTATTTTCGGGCAAATGGTTCCGCTGTGTGGGCAATGACCACCTCAGATCACACTTTGACACACCCTTCTTTGTGGAACAGTTGGGAACTTACACTTTTGTGTGGGGGTGGGTTGCGCTGGCGCCTCAGCTGAGAGTGTATGGATGTTGGTGAGTGAGCGGAAGCCATCAATGATTTATAGCGGCAGTAATCACCTAACGTGTCAGAGTGTTACTGCGCAGATGGTCCTGCTGTTAAAAGGTGCAAATTACATGTTGGAGCCTGAATCCACATCTTGAGCTAATCTTTCGCTCTCTGTATGTGTTCGTATAAACAGATCAGCCATAACATTATGACCACCGCCTTGTTTCAACAATCACTGTCTATTCTTGCAGCTCCCTACAGTCAGAGATTCTATTTGTTGCTCTGCATACCTAGTTTACCTCCTTTCACCCATGTCCATCAATGGTTACGGCCACCACAGAGCAGGTCTGTTAGTGGTGGTGTGTTAGTGTGTGTTGCACTGATACTAGTGGATCAGGCACAGCAGTGCTGTTGAAGTGTTTTGAATGGTGTCAACTCACTGTCCATTCTGAAGGGTTTAAAACTCCAGCAGCACTACTGTGACTGTCCCACTCCTAATTCAGTAGTGTAGAAACACTGTGGCCATAATGTTTTGGCTGATCTCTATGTTTGTGTGTGTGTGTGTGTGTGTGTGTAAAAGACATATGTTGCTCTGCATACTTTATTAGCCCTCTTTGCACCCTGTTCTTCGGTCAGTGGAGCTGATAACATGGACATTGTGTATAGAAACAGTGAGGTTGTTTTAATGTTTTGGCTGGTTGGTCTATATGATATGCAAAGGAAAATGAATAATTCAGTGGTTGTTTTGACTGGAACTTAATGAACTTAAATACATAATGACCTCTGGCTTTTACACAGTGCTGTATGTATGTTTTTGCTATATCTGTTGTGTGGGTGTGTGTGTGTGCGTGTGCGCGTGTACTTCTCTTAATCCTAAAGCAGGCAGCTGCTCCTCATCATCGTTTACTGGGGTTAGCGTACCCCTGCTGGCCTTTGAATGATGGCTTTAACCTTGCTGTGGCGGGTGGCTAATGGAAAGCTCCAGAAGCTTGGAAGAAAGGGCCGAGAGCTTCTACCTCCCAGCCCCTCGCTTCCATTAAAACCCCAGAGCTTGTAAAAACGAGCCTCTGCTGAGAGAAATCAGCGTGCGGTGTAGGAGTCCGGCGTCATATTTAGTGGACATTAAAGCCAGTCCAGGCTGTTTTGAAAGGGCTCAGTCAGGATTCTTCTTAAGGCCTTCTGTGGTAATAGGAGTTACAGAGGCCAAGCATCCACACTGTTAACAGCCCTCGCTGGAACTTCCTTTTGGAAATGAAAAGCACATGGGACTCTCACCTGATTCTGGTCAAGACTCTGGTTCTGGAGTCAGTTTGTGGTCAACAGTTTGAATTTTTTCTGACCAATGTTGTGATTGAGATTGCTTTGGTTTTCCACTTTTGGTTTTCACTTCCACTTACAGCATTGTCCAGATCATATTTTCCAGAGCAATTTCCAATTTTAATACAGATATATAGGCACTGGCCTCGCTGAAGGACTTTTATTTGTGTAGCGTGTTGTGATAACCCGGGCAGGGCACTGAACCCTGGTGGCATTAACGGATAGTAGTGCATAGATTAATTATATAAACAATAATACATTTTATTTCAAGCACCTATGCACCTAAGGACACTGCACATAGAAAAAAGTAGATAGTAATAAACAGATTTTGAAACAAAATCCTTTATATCAATAATAATACAAATAATAATGAATTAAGTCTGAGCCAGTGAACCGTCTGATACTTGTCTTACTCCTACACTGAGGCTTACAGTGAGGCTAGGTGAGGTGGGTGCTTTAGCTCCTCCATTTAATCTACACAGTGCACTGTATATCAATCTGTTGACCAACAACCCTGTGTATAAAATCATTTCCTCAATGTTTATATTTTCGGACACGACTAGGCTTGTGCGATACTAATTACTCTCTGATATATATATATAATATATATATATTTGATATATATATATATATATAAAAATAAATAATCAGAGGCACAGTTTTCACACAAGCTAGTGCTTTAGGTTTTTTAGCTGTTGTTGATCACACCCACATCATACACTCTGAGTTTCCCTCTCACAGCTGCCAGTTCTCTTACTCTGCCCACAGAGTACACCCACACAAAAAGGGTGGTTCCTAGGTTAAGAGGGGTCTATCAGGCAATGAAATAAGTCAGAGCACACAGCTCGAAACTAATTGAGATTTGAGACTTGATTACTCTATAATGTGAGCTTTTCCCCCAATGAAAACTTGTGGATACAAAGCAGACGTCTCCTGGGATTGGAACACTGAACTCAGATTGTGATTTGTCCCTTTTGTTGACATGCCGTCCTCGTGTCTGCCTGGATGCTTTTGCCTTTTCTTTGGGCTGACACTGGGAGTACTCCTGCACTTGAGGTGACCGAGGGCTCTCTACTCTTTACTCTTTCCTCTGACTGTTGTGCACAGCTGAATTGTGAATGGACTGCCCCCAGAGCTCACAACTCTTCCCCTCACCATTCACATGCTAATGTGCTCTGGGAGCTAATGCTAATGCGCTAGTCTTGCTGCCCTGGTCCGTAGAGGATGGTGTATCGATTGTTAATGGCTGGCACATCAACCTAGTGCTGGCTTATTTTCAGCACAGGTTAAAACACAAAGAGGATCTCATCTCGTTGCCGTCAATCCCAAGCACCCCAGGGTCTTCAAATGGCAAGCCGTCAATAGAAATCAATTTGCCGTCATGTGGTCTATGAGTGAGACCACTACAGTTGGTGGGCAGTTCAGGCTTGGAGCCAAGTCGAAATGGTCATTTATGAGGCTACATAACACCTACATAGGACTGTTGTGACAAATTACATAAGCCTACCCCAAGAACGGGGTACGTTTTGCTGTCTCTGTGGTTGTACCCTCAAGGATTGCACCTTATTGTATTATAATGGTAGATTTTAAAATCTCCTGGACTTATGTTATGTTATTTTATTTTACACAATTTTATAATGAAACATCAATATATAATACCTTTAGGGAACACAACTAAACTTTAACACCAGTGTTTGTATCTCTTTAGTGAAAATAATTGTACCTCTACTGTACCTTTTCTTTCTGAGAGTGTACAGTAAGGTGTTACCAAAGTGGGACAGTGTTTTCGAGCTAATCATGCGTTTTGCGTACAGTAATGCAGCTTCAGCATGATGGGAGTGGGTGTATGGGTGCCCCCCCTGCTCCATTCAGCCCCAGGGCATCCGTGATGTTTGCGTTTTTGCATTTGCGTTACTGAGGCAGGTTCTACTGTCAGCTAAGCTAAAAATAACACCCCGCTCTTTTGTTTCCCCTCTGTTCCTTGATTCCCTTTCATGGCTGTGATTTGTAATCATATGTTTGGCCGTCCGCACCTATCAGTGAGGCTGCAATTATGGCTGACCACTGTCTGCGAGTGGCCGTGTGTGTTTCTATGGCATTGGGGTTGGTGGATTAGAGAAGGATGCTCTGGCCAGCCTTAAGTATAGTGTCCACAAATGTGCTGTCATAAGAGGTTAACCAGTTGTGTTTAAGCTTGTCCCAGGCCAACTTTCACCCTGGTCTTCATTAGTCAGGACATTTGGAAAATGACCAGCAGCACTGAATGATCATACAGTCCAGAAAATCGCACCTATGGTAAAAGGAGTTGAAGGAATGGACAGTGAGTGTAGAACTGATTAGTAAACCTTGTAATCAAGTAATCTATTAATTACTTACACAAACAATTGGTAATACTCAAGTTCTAGTGCAAATCCCTTTTAGAATACCCTATGATCCCAAACTCTCTTCTGTCCACAGACGTTTGCCCAAAATATCCTGACCACCGGTCTGGGTGTCAGCAGGCTCCTGCATGTGGGTTTAAGTGGTCATCTCCACCAACATTAGGATAGTAGGTCAAAGGTCAAGCTTGGAGACTGTCCCAGGAGGGAGATAAATTTGTCATGGACAGGCCCTGTTAGGGGGATTCAATTACCCTTCCACATGGACAGCATGCTTGTTTGACTGGGCGTAAGGAAGCCTCCTGAAGGGGCATGTCTGAAAGGTCCATTAGGGCAAGGGAAGATGACCTAAACCTGTGTGATGCATCAGTCAAAGTCCCAAACCATGGTCTCATCTTGTTAAGAAGTGGGTTACCAGGGGGTCCTTCTAGTTTTTGATGTTTCCACAGTTGTAAAACCCTTCCTGTGTTGTTGGTTGCAGTACCAGGGTGGGATACATCTTCCAGCACTTTGTCGCCTTTATTTATTTATTTCAGCACTCCGAGATGAGCTCGGCCATTTAAAGACCATTAGGTTGATTGATTGTGTCTGTGCTTTGGTAAATGGCATTGTTGGGTTAGTGCCCCCTTTCATGGACTCAGTTTTTAATCTCGCAGAAAGGTTCACGAGGCCGGCCATCCTTCATCCTGCCGCTTGGCTGGAAGTCGGTGGTGGTGGGGGGGCGTAATGGGGGAGTGTAAAAGGTGGGGTCTTGACAGGGGACCATATGGTCCAGGAATGGTGGCGAATGCCACTGGTTCTCCACCTGTTAAAAGACTTTAACTGCAGCACTGAAGTCACTAGAGGATGAAGAACGTCCAACAGGTGGTCAGAATGACTCAGGTCTGTCTGTGTTTGTGTGTGTGTATATTGTCTATTGGAAAACAAATAAATATATATTAGAACTAAATCTTGCTGCTAATAATCCAGAGTACTAACAATAATAGAGGCTGCACCATATGTTCCAAATATAATCTTAAGTCATGTCTGAAGGGTTATATATATAGTCAATTCACTCTAGACACAGATGTTCAATTGTCTCTACACGGCTGGTATAATCTCCACAGAAAACCATGGCATATAATGGATCAGGCTCAATGCAAAGTGTCAGCCAAAGGGATATGAAGGATAACCTCCCATCATTGAGTTGTAGGACAGTGGAATTGCATTCTGGAGTGGTGGGGCATAATCCTGTAGCACTGGGATGACTTGGAAAAGAGATTATGATCCAGAACTTGAACCTGACCGCACTGAATGCCATCAAATCCTCAGAGAAATGTTCCAGCATCTCTTGTAAAAAGTAGGGTTGATATTTTGTTATTTCATTGTCAAAAATATATCTTATTTATGTATTTAAAGGTCCCCTAGGAGATTTTACTATTTTCTATTATAATGGAATCAAAAGTTTAGTTAGCTCAAATTTCCCAGTACACATTCCTACCACACCCCCACAGTGTGAGGCCATGCAAGAAGAGGCTTCTCTGTAGCCTCGTTATCCTGATCCTCATTTGACTAAAGCACCAGCCTCCTGAGGGAAGATGCCGGCACAGGTGGTGCCCAGGGTGTCATGGATCAGTGGAGATTTTCTCTGCATGCTTCCAGGACCAGGAAGCATGCAGATCCAGCATGTGGGCCGCTGAATACAGATGGTTCTTTCTGCCAATCTGATGATGCGCTGCAGCTTGCGAGCTTGGTGGCTGAGCTGCCCCACACTGTGATGGACATAGTGCTGACTGACCCTGTGATGACTGTACCTCAGTTTCCTCAGTTGACACAAGGACTGTATCCTCTGCTGGGCTCTCTTGATGATGGAGCTGATGTTGTTGTCCCACTTCAGGTCCCTGGGGATTGCTGTACCCAAGAGCTTGTAGGACTCACTTCTGTGAAGGATGGTGAGTGGGGGAGCTTCTCCTGAAGTCTAATATTATCTTCAATGCCTTCATGGTGTTCAGCTGAAGGTTGCTGTGACTGCGTATGGAGTCCATCTGTACTGCACGAGACCAATGACTGTAGTGTCGTCTGCGAAATTCAAGATATTGACTGAGGTATTCAGGGACAGCGAGGCTGTCTTTGTAGTTATGGTTCGCTTGCTTGGCCCCTGGAGGTCGCCTCAACTAATTCACTAGTGCATTGGTTGGGATTTGGGACACTCTACCTCAGGTGACTAAGTAGGTGAACTACAACAACACATGCAGGCAGTTTGAGGAATTTCAATGCCATGTCCAACATAATTATCATATGTGGTATGTTTTGTTCATACTGCACATCCCTCCTATTAATCCAAATGGACACAGAATTATGACTGGAATCATGATGATGGTGATTATGATGCTAAGATAATGATGAGAATGATGGTGTAATCCAGCTGAGATCATGGTCCTATGTTACTGACTGTGTCGTTCAGATTATCCTCCACAGAATCCCCTTAGCATGAGCTTCACACAGCTAATCTGCTGAGGGGGGTGGGAGGAAGAACGAGAAAGAGGGAAAGGGTACAGTAGAGACATAGAAAAAGCCACCTGCTCATAATTCCCACCTGATTGCAGTGGAGATAAAGGTATTATTTGACCTTATCAACTGTTATTATTTCCTCCCCTACCCCTCTATTAGACTCTCTCTCTGTGATTGCTCTACCTCTCATATCATTATCTACTGCTATATATGAATCATAAGGTTTGCAACCCCCCACCAATCCACCTCTGAGAGCTAAGGCTAAACCAGACCCCTTTCATAACTAAGTTTCTCAGTCAATTAAAGGAACAATGTGTCACATTTACCACCAGAAATGTGGCACCCAAAACCTATGAACGTGATTATATATTATTTTTACACATTCATCCCCAGTGTAGCATGAGATGAAAAGTGAATTACATTTGTAGTAATTTGGTTTTGAAAGAGCGTGTGTGTGCTCTATGGAGTGGGTCTTCCACACGTGGGCCGCCATGATTAAAATGGATTTAGTATAGAACATCTGATCCAGCCAGGCTGCTGTGTGAAAACGTGAAAAAAAACCCTTGCTCCTTTAAACGAGTTTTTAATGAACTTTTAATGAAACGTCAGATTAGTACCAATGCATATTTAGTATTAGTTTGTAAATTATGTTTATAATGTTCGATATTAGCATGTGTACAATACTGGACAAAATTAGTCAACTCTGATTGAAACATACCTAATAGCATGTAATGTATAGCAGCTGCAATTAGATTTGACATGTACCGGATATGGTTCTGGATACAGGAGACCTCAATGTTCAGCCACTCTTGCACCTCTTGCAGCCTCTTGTATGCAGTGCAGTTCATTGTATGTAGTTCCCTGCAGAGTGTTCCTTCAGAAATTGGTTGTGAAGGACCTGTGTTGACCTCTAGGAACAATTCTTGCCTGGAAGCCAAGCAAAGCAATTTTCATTCATAAGCTACAAAACACTGGTTGTCCTGACATCTGTCAGTTTTCTTCTGGACCACAACTTCTGATGAGAATTTCATACACACTGGGCTTTTTGCCACAGTTGGTCAACCCTTATGAACGTACACTCAAATACACATATACATTAGCCACTTAGCTCCAGTGCACGATTAAGAAGCAAATTGTGGACGCCGGATATGTCTTGTCTGATTTACTGTATTTGAGGCCTGGGGACATTTATAAACTAGATTTTTTTCCCCTATAAGATGCATGAGCAGGATTTAAACACAGCAGCCAGTATGTGCTGTGACGTGATTGGTCCTGACACTTAGACAGGCCTGATGCCTTAATGATTGAATCAAGATGTTCTATTTTGTGTAATTTGTGCAGTGTCCCAATTCTGTGTGTAGAGTAGGTTGAGGGTGTGTGAGTGTGTATATGCACGTGTGTGTGTGTCTGTGTGAACATAGAACAAGAGAACAGAGTGGTGTTTAGTGTGTCTTACAGAATGCCATGCATATTGTATGGAAGCCCTCAGGAGCAGGAGAGGGGAAATATCTGCTGCACACATCACAGCTCTGCTTCATCAGATATACATAACTCACCCTGGCACATCCTCGCCCTTAATGTCATACTCTTCCTTATTCCCTCACGTAGCATTACAAAACAAGACATAGCTAGTTTGACTCATACATGCTTCCACACAGTGGAGTTTGAAAACTCAAATAAACACCGACCTCACCTCACCCCAAGTGTAGCTTATCAGCCAAGACATGTTTCGAAGTTTCTTTGTGTGTTTCGAGGAATTATGATGCTAATGTAAATAACAAGCCACATCAACTTAGGTCAGAGGCCTTGTAAAGGCGGAGGATACAGTTCACTGTTTGAAAAATGAATTAGAAAGCTTGAAACATTCAACAAGGCATTTGTGTAAGGAGGGAGTCCCAACCTTCTGTATAAAGAACCAATCAGGGTCTCCTGAGGGTGCAGCAGTCCAAGGGTGAATTCCATATCACACTTTTTGTCTCCCATTTACCCTATCCATCCAATCAGCCTGGGGTAGGGTGTCTCAATACTTGTCTCATTATATAGCAAAAGATTTTAACTACTACACCTAGTAACTCAGTTTCAAGGCTTTCAACACTTGAAAACGAGAAGTAGGGGTTAAAATAAGAAATGGCGTAGGGCCCAGGTGTTGGTCCTGTTTTGAGGCACTCGGCGGTTTTGATCCCTTGTGATGGGGAAGGTATTTGAGGCCAGAAGTGCTAAGTGAGCACAGTTGGCTTCACTCTTGAGGTGGGTGGGGTGCTCCCCACTTCCACTTCCCCAATCACTGCCAACATGGGAGTCTGTCAGCAGATGTGACAAACTTCAGCTGCTCTCCTCCGGCATGTGTTGCTACACATGTTTCATTGGCAACAGCTTGGAAAAAATGATGGTGGTTGGCTTCACTTTGGGTTTACAGGTGTCGCCTCCTTCAGAGACACAGAAGTTTGGTGTTGTATGAGCAGAAGGGCAGCAAAGGCTTAATGATCAGGGAAGCAGGCTTGGGACTGGAAAGTTGCCAGTGACCCCCATGACTGGTAGAAAATGGGGGTGAGGGAGTAAAGGAACAGTGCTGTCCTCCTCCCTCAGTCCATGGCTGAGGTACCCTTGTGCAAGGCAACTTACCCCAACTGCTCCCTGGCACTGGGGATGGCTACCCAACACTCTGGGTGCATGTATTTACTGCGTGTACAGATATCACAAACTTGGGAATACAAATATGCCTAAACTAAGAGACAGGAAGTTGACATGAGGCCTTGCTATGAGTGCAAATATTTTCGTTATAAATGTATGACTCCCTCAAGCTCAAGGCTTAAGACTTGGAGCTGGATGGCACAATGTGGAAGACACTTGTACTAGTCAGTGTGCTTTTATTTGGACACAGTCATGCATTTTTATGATAAGAATAAGTTACAGTTGATACTAGTTATTGAGAAGCCTCACAACTTGGGAATGTAGTTTAGATAGTTCAGTGCCCTGACCTATTGATAGATATTTTACTTTGCATGTTTACTTGCAAAGTCTCCATAGAATGGGATGCTCTGAAGTTGCCACACATGGTGCTATAAGGTCACCATGTGCAATGCCATGGGTTGGCTGTGGAGCTCCATTCAATAACATTAGGATGACATGTATTGGTGTATGTGATCTAGAACTAGTCATCCAACATCAGGACCTTCAACAGTGTTCTCGTGAAGGCTGAATGCAATCAAATGCTTACAGAAATGTTCCAACATTTAGAGTATCGCTGTTCAAGAGGACTTTTAATACATTTCAGTAACTGTTATAAATTATTACTTTTTAATAACATGAAACAGTGTATTGTTGTGAATAAATGTGTTTTTGCTTTGAAAGTCTAACACACACCTTTGTTTCTTTCTCTTCTATGTTGCCCTCTCTGTGCCTCCACCCAAGGTAAGAAAACATCTCTCTCTTTCAATTTCCCCCTCCCTTTCCCTCATCTTTCTGTAGCTGTTAGCAGAGATTGGCTTTCCCTGTTGCTGTAGCTTGGCAGAGGTGACACGTCTGATCGCAGTCTGCTGTGAAGCAGACCCACGGGAGCCTACGGTCCCTTCTGCCTGAGTGGCCCAGCCTTGGGAGCATATGGGCCCCACTGGCCTCATCTGATTTACTGTCTGCACATGTGCCTCCCTTCAAGACCTGAGTTGAACTATAGGGCTGCTTTGATGCGGAGGATTGGACAGACGATGACAAACACAGCAGAGGGCTGAGGGGAGGACTGGACAAACAGTGGCCCCTAACAAGGCCTTGCCATTCAGCTTGAGTGGACAAAATGATCTCTGAATTCTACCGGAAGGTTCAGAGTATGGCAATACCTTAGAGTAGCAGTGTTAGGACACAGGTAAACAGCTGAAATTCAGTCCAAAATTCCCACCAATGAAAATATTTGTTTAAATGAAAGGATGAAAGGAAAATCTCCAAGCCCCAAGCCATGGGGGAGGGTATGAAGACCACCAACGTTAGGTGGGGAGCAGTGGGACTGTGTTGTCTGGAATAGTGTCCAGTATCTTTGGGGGTACCACTTTAGAATAAGACAAGGATTTATAAATGGTTTAAAATCTATTTATTAATTATCAATTAATAAAAAGTTGTCAATACATTAAAATGAATTAATAATCAATTATAACACACAGAGAACGGGCAACAGTGACCTGTTGTTTACCAAGTAGTGAACCCACATCCATCTGCACCATTAAACCTCAGATCTTGCCAAATACTGACCTTACTTTGTCTTCTCCATCAGTCGACAATAACTTTGATGGTTGATAAGTTTAACCATTTAATGAATTAACCACCAACAGAGTGTCTTTTTATACATTAATAATGAGAATTGACTAAATTCACATTCTCAGGTCTGAGCTTCTTCATTCCCTTGAATTTTTCAAAAAGTTCTCAGACACTTTCAGTATTAGGCACAAATAGAGGTCGTTGTCACGCTTCCTATCTCTGTGTTACAAATGATTATTAATGACTTTTAAAGTGTTTAAGTGATAACCATGTAATAAACAGGCTTTTAAACAGTTTAACTTTAATATCTGTAGTTTTTTTTTCTTATTTTAAAGTGGCACTTCTCTGGGATATGAAGTCATAATATGTATATCAGGGGCGGCATAGTAGCGCTACAGGTTGTGTTCCTGCCACACAGCTCCAGGGTCGTGGTGTGTTGGGGTCTGTCCCAACCTTGGGTCACTGTCAGTGAGGTGTTTGTGTTCCCCCTGTGTCGGCTTCCATTTTGCCCACAGTGCAAAAACATACGTGGTAGGTGTATCAGATATCAGATGTGTGAAAGTGAGTGACCGACACCCAGTCAAGGGTATATTACTGCCTTGCACCCCCTCACCCCCCTGGACCCACTGTGACCCCGATCAGCATGAATGGCTTACAGAAAACGAATAAATGAACTGTACATGTATAAAAGATTAGTACGTATTCTGAAAGTATTGGGTATTGATAGTGACGGATATTTCCATATTGGTGCATCTCTAAGACAGTGGTGAAATGTCAATTTCCATTTCCATGCCAAGATGCCACTTCCAAAATAGTTTAGACATTATTACAGCGCAGACTTTTCAAGCCCGAGCATGTTTTCTTGTTTATCCTAGACTTATTTTATGAAAAATCAGAGTCCTTCAAAGAGCGCAGGTGATTTCTGTGGCTGTGCAGTGTTGCACTTTTATCACCTTTCTGTTTGTGCACTCTGGGAGGTCAGTAAGGGATCTAGTTGGAGCAGATGGTAAAAGTTCATGCCCTTTTATTGAACACAGGAGGCTGCCTCTGTAGGGTCCCAGCAGTGTCTCAGCTTGCATCTGGATATCCTGCTGCATTCCAAGATTTAGACATTTGTAATATGCGGTGGACCAGTGAAATAATGATGGGATGTTGCAGAGCTTGGCAACAACAACAGAGGTTACAACCTAAGAGTGTGTGGGTGTGGGGTGGTGGGGTCCTATGTCATCGCACTACTTGCTCACCAGCTGCTTCAAGTGTTGGAACTGATACTGTGTCTAAGATGTGATTAAGAGAATGGGGTGGCTATAACCCACCAGTCTTTGGAGAAGGGTCTTTGTGGACACACTTGGCTTCTTCTGACAAGCTGGACACTTGCACTAAAAGAGAAGGAAGTGCCTCCCATTGTTTCTCATCCATCAGGGTTACGGGAGACTTGGCCTCTCGTATAATAACTGAAAGACGATTCCTTGAAGAAGCATTTTCCCTTCCCCTTAGTCTGTCCCTTGAAGCTGAGAAGGGATGACTAGCCCTCGAGAGAGAGCAGCTCAAAGTGCAGATGCAAGGATAGCAGGGATTCATCTGGTTTTAACAAGCCGCCTCATCAGAGGGTCTGCCAGTCCCCTTGATTCTGGACTTGCAGAAGTGAGCGGGATGGGGCTGTACCCGGTTCTTTCAGGCCAGGAGTGTTACCCCCTCCGCACACACAAACACACACAGACTCAGAGACGTGATGTGGGCTAATTGGGGAGGTCTTTGAGCGGCCGCCACGTGCGAGCAGCACCTCTGGAAAGGATGAAATATTCATCCCTCTGAGAATGAAATAGTGATGAGACCTAGCACAGAGCAGCCTGCTAATTTTCTTTCACTGACTTTGTAGACACAATCTCTCTCGCTCTCCTTTGCTCTTTCTGTCTCTCACTTTTTCTCCTTCTGAAACTCGTTTCACTTTCCATCCCAGTGTTTTTTCCACCTTCGTTCAGTCTCAGTTTTGCCGTTCTCCGCTGCTCACCTGCACAGAAGTCATTCGTGTTTTCTTTTGGCTTTGCCATTAACATGGCTCCTTTGCTTGCCAACATGACAAGCAGATAGTGCCATGTGTTCCACGTCTTTTTCAAATCCTGTAGCACTGATTGTTTTGTTCAGCCTGGCTCAGGGGAGTTCACTCCTGCTACGTGCACTTTCCCCATCTCCTTCACTCTAATCAACCACAGCTTCATGCAGAGTCTATGGTGGTCTTCTTTTTTTTTTAGTTATTAAATATATCTATTTCTTTATTTTTGAGAAGACAAGACTGCTGAGGAAAGTGCTTGAAGGCTGACAGGACAAGGCCCCATGTGTTCTTAAATACACCGAAAAAACTCCAACCTTCACATCATGCTTCCTTTAAAAGTGTCATACAATGCAGTGGAAAATCTCATGTTAATAGGCTTAGTTCACGGTACTTTTGTAGCGCTACTCTTTGGCTCTGAACTCCTGCTTGAGGAGACTTAAAAAAATGGCAACGTGTCGTGCTGCTCTAGTGAAAGAGCTTGTTAAGCTGATATCAAGTGGGGTCTGGTGTGTTTCACTCTCTGCTGGAAGCGTTTTATTTCTTCGTCGAACAGGGCCATGTCAAAAGAAATGCTATTAAAACCCTGCCATTCGACTCAAAGGCAGAAAGCGTCCATATAGTCGTCAACTTAATAGAGTTGATTAGGTGCATTGCTTCCATGGCAGCAGCTGGCAGTATGGATCCCAGTTGGTCCCACTTGCAGAATCGCCATTGGTTCTCAGTCTTGGATTTCCCTTGCCCAACATATTTTAGTGTAGGACGCATCAAAATTAGACAGGACCAGGGTACTCCAGGATCAGGTTAAGAAATGTCTAGAGATTCTACAAGCAGAGCTGGGAGTCCATTTGTACTCTTGTAGAAGCTTTATGGTAATCAGGAACCTTCTGAGAACTTAAAGACCAGACAAGACAAGGTCAGTTTTTGTTTTGTTCTGAGCTGTACTTCCACATACGTCTTTTGTCGGTACATTTATACAGACCCGGAAATAATGAGTTGGGGAATTCTGCATAGAATGTAAGTGCAAGCTATGTTGTGGCTCTGGATAGTCCTTTAACTCTTGTACGCCTTGAAGATTCCACCTTGAAAATAAGCTTTATTGGCCCTTATCCAATTGTGAGCCGGTTATGCTCTGCTTATGCTAACAGGAGCAAAGGGATTGGCGATGGGGTCCTGTTAGAGCATGTGGAGATGTGGAGAAAAAAGATGGAGCAGCCAAGGGAATGGGAGAGGGAATGAAGCTCAATAAAGCAGGGCTTTTTTAGTGGCTGGGATTCTCAGGTGGTGTCCCAGGGCAAGAGGAACAGGGACTTAGCTGTAATTGACCAGCCATTAGACTACAGGGTTCAGCCCAGAAGTGCTGTATGGTCATGCTAATGGTGGTCAGAAGACCAGTCTCAGATCTGCCCCCCTGCATGAAGTTTGCGTGATATGTACCATTGTTCTTTGCAATGTCCTAGCACGCACCACACCAATAGCAAATATATGGATATCATAGCATGCTTAGTTGGCTAGTTTTTCACCATTCCAGTCTTATAGTCTCCTGCACTGCTTTACAAATCATACGTCAGATCATTAGCTAATGTTCACTTACTCCTTGTGCAGAATCAAGGGCTTGATTCGCTCAAGCTTTTCCGAGAACTTATGACTGATGTTCAGAGCAACAAAGAACTTCATGAGAATGTTCTCAAACCCATTTCTTGAAAAAAGCATTTTATTATTTTCTTAGGAAAGCCTTAATCATGCTGTCTACCAATCATCATAAAATCTATTCCTTCACAAGTTCACATTTCCTGCTCCTTCAGAATACGGCACACAAGGCTATTTTTCAGATCAACCCCCTCAAATTTCAGGCTCCTTGCTTCTGAAAGCTTATTATTGCTCAGTTATTGCAAGGTTACCACTAAGTTATAGATGTGTGTGTGTGATAAATGTATGGAATGTTTGGCAGGTTTTGGCCATTTGAAGGGCTAATGGATCTCAAAAACAACAGGAAGTAGATGAAGAATGAAAATAATGAAACTCAAAAGATGTTGTGGCCCAAGCAATTGAAAAAACAAATGGAAGGAGCTCGCTAAAGCCCCACCGCTGTCCGTGGCCCTCCAGAAGCTATCATTTTGGCCCTGGGAGTTGGAGCTTAGAGCCAATCTCTGACTTAAGATGAGCCTGTGGTTGTATGACTCTCCTCCCTCTGCCTCCTCAGCTCTGCTCAGGCCTTTTTACCCATCAGTGTACACGTCTACAGCTTGAGGAGAGGTCAAAATAATACATAGCAATCCCCACTACACCCAGCCTTCAGGGACATGGGCCACAGACGTTTATGGAAGAAGAACCACAGTTGGAATATTAAAATGTATAAGGTGTGGACACAAATTCTTCATGAATATTCCCCCTATGAATAAAAGTCTCAACAAGAAAATATTAAAAAAAGAAAAATGTCTCATGACCAGATTTCCACTGCAGAACGGCCCAGACACAGGGACTGTCCAAACAGCTGCTGGTGCGACCTGATTACCCAGTTTAACCGGAATGTTGGATGGAATTCTCAGTGTATTCCCCTGATCTTTCACTTTTGTTTGGACATTTACCAGAACACATGGTAAAAGTTCACATGCATTCCCAGTACTTTCCTGTAACCACCGTTCTTTCACTTCCACCTGTTTGTCAAAAGTGCTTTATTGAGCTGACACTGGTATTTATCTGCACACACAGCTTGGGTGATCTTCATAGAAAGGATAGTGGGCTTGTGGTTGACTGATGTTGTGTGAGCCCTTTCATCAGGAGAAAACCATCTGTGGCTTAGGCTCCCTTTAACCTTTCTCCTGGGGAGTCTGTTATGGTGCTTTTCCACTGCATGGAGCCTACACGATTACGGCTGTTTTGTTTTTCCATTGGCCAAATTTGGTCCCTGGAACTGGGTACGTTTTCAGTCCCAGTTCGCTTCGGGTTCCAACCGTGCCGAGTAGTAAATGTTGACGTGTAAACCCTGCAGAGCGCGGATTGGCCAGAGACATGTCTATCACCATGAAATGCAGAGTTCATTCAAATCCAGCAAAACTCACATCTTGTAAAATCCCTTAAGTTACAACAGCTTTCATATTTATTTTTATCGGACTCACAACGGCAGCTTGTAACTTTACCTCAAGGTGTATTGAAGAGGTTAAAAATGCTCCTTGGGCCGATGGCTGACTAAAAATTTCCAGTGAGAGCCAAACGTGCAACAAGTAAAACTGGTCTGAGAACTGGGGCATGGAAATACACAATGAGTAAAAAGCACCTAACTTTACTGTCATTATTGTTGTGGTTTTCCAACTCAGCGATTCCCGTTAGAGACTGGGTTTGAGAAGCCACCGGCTCCATTGTGCAGCGGAGCCCTGCCAGTGGAAAAGCGTCATGCTTTAAGCGAGCCGAGCCGTGTCGAATCGAGTCGTGTAGAGCAGGACCCATGCGGTGGAAAAGCACCATTAGAGTTTGGGCTTGGTCTCCCATAACATTACAAAATAGTGTAGGTAGTGTTCTCCTCCAAGCTTGCTGAGCTGTAAAGAACTTGCATTAGTAGCAGTTTGGAAAGAGAAGTCATCACACACTGGTAGTTTGCTGGCATGTGATTGGTCGGGAGCAATTTGTTAGAAATTGTAGATAATAATAATAAAAATTCACTAAACCATTATCTTGTATTTATTTATAACTATAATTGAGGGGTTTTTTGTGTGTGTTAAATGATTTATGATCAGACTGGCAACCCAGAGAATATCCCTGACCCCCAAATGGTTGCCAGGTGTGTGTGTTATACATACATTCATGATAGTGGCAAATTCACACCTTCTCAGACAAACACACACACACACCTGTCCCAGGCCATGTTTACAAGCAGACACGGGTTGACAAGAATTTTCAGACTTTTGCTATGGCTGAAGTTTGACGGAGTTCCTCCCGGGTGCGAGATACAGAGCGTGGTCAGTTACGGTGATTGACACAGAGTTGTCTTTACACCTTAGTGTAGAGTAATGCAGTCGCCCCCTGAACCCAACACACCCCGCTCCCCTCTCTCTCTCATGCACTCACTAAAATGCATTTATAAAATGTTACTGCACACTGGCGGCGCCTGACACTGATCTAATGGCCAGGTTTGACGTGTGATAATTGTGTGAAAATACACCACACCCAATGTGATCAATCCCGTCCAGCTTTTAAAAGCATACATGGTTAGTTTTACAGAGCAGAGAAGTAGCAGAGTGGGAGAGGGTTAACTACTCAGTCGTGTAAACATTAGCAGGGCTAGCAACCCCACCACCAGCAGAACTTTTATACGAAATGCAAATGCAGCGCTCTTTCACCCTGAGAGTGAAATTAGAGAGAATTGGGGCTTCATAACCGGAGAGTGTTGTCAACAACATACGCTGGTTTGGATCCTCCAGAATGGCTGGCTCTGTAGATACTTTTGCTCTATTTATACATAAATGTGACTGTATTAAGCAGCATGGTAGTGCTACTATACAAAAACTAATAACAGGGAGTTTATGGGGCTGCAGAAAGCTCTATCAGCTTAAACTTACATGTCACACACAGGAACCCCCACCAGCACCACCACCACAAGTGCGCATAAATCAAACAGTGTGTGGTAGGGGGAGTTTGAATAGAGGTGGGGAAAATAACAGGATGAGTCAAGCACAGAATCTCATTGTGTGGTCAGTTTTGTTATTTTAATAACATACCAATGACAATTCATGTTATATAACACCTCTAACACACACACACACACACACACACACACATCACGTCATCTCTATCCTCCATTTAGCCCTATATCACTCATATTCCCGTAGGGACGTTTGACACTATGCATTATGGATGGTCATGTTCTCAGTGGGTGTCCACCTACCACCGGGTGTTTCCGGACTGCTGGAGGCCTCCGGAGCAAACCCGTGTGGACACAGGGAGAACTCAGTGACCCCAGCAGTGGCCCTGATAGTAGCCTCGCATTGCCAGACACTTTATGGGGAGTCAGGTACTTTTAGCCATTTAACGTGACCAAGAAACACCTACTACAGTGTGCAGTGGTTTCATGTAGGCAACAGACACACCAAGACCCTGAACTGAATAAGTGGCTACACACAATGAATGCTTGAATGTAGAAGGAGGCAGTCGGACCAATACCAGAGCCTGTACAAAATGATACATATAGTCACACATATACACAGCCAATCAGGATGCAAACTGGCAGAATCCTGACACACCAGATTAATGCACTGAAGGTATAAGACTTGCTGTCTCCTTGTGGGTCAAGACTGCCCCGACAGTGACCCAGAGGTGAGGATTGAACCCAGCACTTGATTGTTTTTGGCCTTACGGCATAGTCTTGCCATATTTAAAATAATTAACATAAGGGAAATTCACCTGGAAGTAGTTACGACTGGATCCAAATGAACACAGATCACAAGATCTCCATCTCCAAAGAGTCTAGCACCTCGTTTTTGGCTTTGAAGTGGGCCGAAGGGGGTTGATTTAAACCCGGTCTGACTTTCTGACCCGTATGTGAGAGGACACGCTGCAGCACTCATCAGTCTGAATATCTGACAGAGCGCTATGTGAGCTTCTGCCCTTCATAAATGTTTGAAGTGACATGTGCCTCCAACATGTAGCTGCTCGCACACGGCTCTGTCTGCCTCCCAGACAGAAGACTATCGCATGTGTGTGTGTGTGTGTGTGTGTGTGTCTCTCAGAGGTCATCCATGTCAAGTGTCTCTGAGTAAACGTTGTGATGCAGGATCAGGTTTCCCTCTTCCCGTCTTAATCAGTGTCTGGGACAGCCAGTGTGTGTCCAGTTCAATTCTTAACCATCTGAAATACCACACCGCACTAACAGCTTCTACTGGTATTGGGAAGGCCTTACACCAAATATTGGAATATTGCTGTGAGGATTTGATGGCATGCAGCCTTGAGAGCGTTAACAGTAGAAGCGCAGCGTCTGGTTGACTTATAACCAGGATAGCCACAGCGGTCATTTGACCTCTGTTTTTTTTTTTTTTTTTTTTGCACTGAATGGAATTCCAGAGCACTCCATAAATTGTCCTAGAAATATTCTTTTTAAAACTTGGGACCCTTACATTGATGATATCATTTGTGTGAAGGTTGTTTTTATTTTTCGCTCCTACTTGTGGAAAAATGTCAGCAGCCTCCCTCTCCACAGATATTTTCTTTTCTAACAGCAGATGTTGCAAAGGTTCACTCATTCTATTTTTCTGATACTTGGACATGGGGTTATTTAAACATAGTCTGTATACACATTTAAAATTAAGCTGGGGGCATCACAGTATCACTGGATGTATTGGCAGCAGCCCTGGAGTCCTGGGGTCCTGGGTTCAGTCCCCACCTCTCGCCACCCTCTGTATGGAGCTTGGTGTGTTCTTCATGTGTGTTTTTCCTGTGTGGGTTTCATGTGTGGGTTTCCTCTAGGGTCTCTGGATTCCTTCCACAATCCTAAAAGCCACTGGTGGATGAATTGTCTCTGTGACATTGTCCATAGGTCTGACTGTGTGAGGTATTGTGTAAGTGTGTTATGCCTTGCGACCTCGGGTTGCAGATAGGCTCCAGACCCATAGCGACCCTGTTGATGAAGCGCTTACGGAAGATGACAAAATGAAACACATGGACATAATCATGCACCATTTCCTTAAAATATCACAGTTACAAGCCCCAGGGACTCTGAGTCTTACATTTCAAAGAGGGAGCAATAACAGTCTAGTTTATGTTTGTGCCATTTCGCAGAGTCGGACCGAATCAAGAATCACCTGGACAGTTTAATTGACAGATACAGGAGTCCTCAATGCACACAGCTGGAGACTCATCTGGATAGAAAATAGGGAAATGTTATGTCTAAACTAATGCTTTGTAAGCTATAAGGCTAAGTTATAAGAGAGTTTCCTGAAATGGAGCGAGATGATACAGAATCAGTGGAATTAGACTCCTGATTCATTTAAACAAATGTTTTTAGATAAGAAAAAAAAACAGAACAGAAAAACGAACTGAACTCTTGAAATGCCAGCTTTTCATCATCCAGTCAAATCTGGATAGATACAATCTTGTCCCGCTCCTATTACTTCCTGCCCAATCGCCCGGATTCACTCGGAGTTACGTCACTTTAAGGAAATTAAATGCATTCCTCTTTCTGTTTCATGCTGAATTTAATATTGGCTCCTAACACTGGAATGTGCATTTGCCTTATTACACTGCTGTGTTCTGTTTTTTCAAAGTGTGTGTGTGCTATATGTATTTCTATGAGAAATTGCTGTACGCTCCTTCACATGTATTCTTGCATTTTAATTATAATTGCTGCTGTTGAAGAACACTACAACACAGAAACACACACACCCCTGAGATGAGATGCTCACAAGTATAATGTCAGTATATTTCTCTCCCCCAGCCTTTCTCGCTTCCTCTGTTCCTCTCTTGCACACTCTCGCACTCTCTCAGTGACATGATGCAAAATTTCAGCCTCTTATTTACATGTTCCTCTCTGCAGCTTTCACATCAAAAGGGCGACCTGTGTGTGTGTATGTGTGTGTGTGGTGGGCATACTGTGTGCAGTATAAGAGAGTGCTGCACAATATGCGATAAATAATGTGATGTGAATAGATCCTTTGCATTTTGTGATTCAAGTTAAATAACAGTCCCAGTGGCTCATACACATGAATTATTTTTGAATATGCTTTGGATAAGGGGACATACTATTAAAAATTATTGATGCAGTTCATTAGCACATTCATTTGGGGATCTGGAGCCCACCAACCCACAAACTGTGATTCAGTCCGTTTGCTGTGATCTGTCAGTAAACATGGGGTAAAACGAGTCATTTTGACTTGGTGCTGCTTCTTACATAGAGTGCATACATTTTAGGATTGTCCTGCCTCCTCATCTGAGTCTGGCCAATCACAGCACGGGAAACGCGTTTATGCGAGAGTGCGGAGACAAGGATAAACCAAGCTAAACAAACACAGCGACTGCAGAGAAATAAGCACTGATTAAATATGGTGAAAACAAGAATAGAAAAGTGAAAATAACCGAGTTTCTACTCCTCGCTCCTCACTCCTGGGCTCTCGCCAGTGAACTGAGCTGTGGCTCATTCTCATTTAAAGGAACTGGCCGTTCTTAACTGGGTTGTTTAGATGGGGCAGTGCAGTAATTGGGTACTTGATTTTTTTATGTTTGGATATTAACATAAATAAAATAAATAAATACTAATTTTACTAATTTTATTTTACTTAAATGCTGGCTCACCCCAGTGGCAATTCCATATTTGTAGAGCTCTGTTTGCAGTAAGTATTGCCTTGCCTCTTGCTGCAGTCCAGTATATAGCATCAGCAGTAGGCAGCATTATGTCAGAGAGTATTATGGGAGCTGAGCTGTGTTTGGGCTCCGGTGTGTGCTGTTAGAGTGTGTATATTGGGAGATGGAAGCAGGGTGTATATTGTGTGGCACGTGCCCCACCCTGAAGCTTCTCTGTGCCTTAGTGCATTCCGTCCATTCCCAGCTGTCATCCTCTTCTCCCTGCCTTCTGGCTGTTATACAGGGATACCATCTCGCTCTCTCTGTACACACACACACACACACACACACACACACACACTTAAGGCTGCCTCCTGTGTGTGATTCACATCCCCTTGTGCTGAGACGGCAGCTCCAGCCAGAGGAATTTAAAGCCTGGAAGTGTTAGCCGTCTTACTGGCGCTAGGTATGACCCCTTTTAACCTTTTCCTCCTGACCCTAGAGGTGTTATTGTTGTTTGTAAATACTGTCCATTTATGAAACATGGGTCACTCAGTGCAGTTCTAGCTTCAGCCAGGTGATTGTACCATTAATGATGATTAGTGCTCTCCTGCAAGCGTGTTGAACTGTGGTGTCGTTGCATAGCAGCAGTTCAAAGGAGGCAGGGCTTGTCCTCTTCTCCTTCACACAGCCTTGGTTCCCACCAAAACTCAAGCAAAGCCAGGCTGGTTCACTGGTTAGAACCAAGGTTTTGATCAGAAAGGGTTATTTAGAAGCAATGTGCTAAACCGTACCCTTCCCACTTATGTAGAGAATCCTTGAGAGAGCAGTAACACCACACCCAATTGAGTCCTTCACAAGCTGGTCACTTTCCCCCCGCTGTCACTACCCTCTCTCTCTTTCTCTCTTTCCCTCCTCAGAAGCCTTGATTAAGTCTGTAGATGGGGCTTTTTTCAGGAGTGTGGATTTAGGATTGAGCCTCGAGTAATGCCTCGCTAGTCAGCTCTAATTATCTGCTAAAGGAGCCACGCCGGCGCTCACTGAATGTAAACACTCAAATGGCTTCCTGATAACCCCCAGCGGAGGGGGCTGACTGAGAGCTGGCATCGGCAAGGCACTTCACACACATGCACACACATACTCTGTTACGCACACACTCCCTCCACAGTTTGCTCATTTAAATCTGCTCGCACTATCGATTTAACACAATTCTGAAAAGCTACAGGGAAATGAATAAATCACAAGCCATTGATTTAGGGATATTGTGCTGGATAAAGATAAGTCAGACGGCGTGGCCTGCTGCTCACTGTCAGGCGGAAAAGGAAGTGTATTGACTCTTAACTCTGGAGACTTCTTTATAAATAACGTCGCACTGTCTCAGCTCTGTTACAGTAGTTATACCTGTACTGTACGTCCTAGAGCTTTTAGACAGACTCTGACTTGTCCACAGCATTGCGGACACCTCCTCCCTGACAGTTGTTCTGAAATAAAGGATGTCAGTAGGTTGTTTGACTCCTGGGCCTTCTGGGAAGGCTTTACTCTAGATACTGGAACATTGCTGCGCAGATATGATAGCATTCCATCCTGAGGAATCAAGTGATGTGCTGATGTTGGATGACTACTTCCTGCACAGAGCTCCATCACTCCAGAAAACAGATGGCTTTGTACTCAGGCTCATGCAGCTTGTCACATCATTAGCTTCCGCAAACCCAGCTCCCATGGACCTAGAGAGAGCCTGAATCTTAAAACCAAGAAAACTTGAAACCTGGGATTCCCTTGGTGATGGAAATCCCAACCAGAAGGGACAGGGCTGTCTTGGCCTGAACAGAGAGGGTGCCTTGCTCCTTGCGGAACCCAGACTCCAACATTGAGGAACAGGGAGGACGCCTTGTCCTTAACTTGAGGTACAATATGGCCTTGCTGAGTTTAAAACTCACCCGATGTGTTACATGAACCAAATTTGCTCAGTTGATAGAGCCAGTGATGGTCCACAATGCCAATGGTCTCATCTAGAGATTAGAGGTTCAGGTTCGGCACGGTGCGAGGCAACCCCTAGCTTAAGGGCAAGGCCTGCTAGTTCCAAATGCATCAGTCTACTCTCCAGGTCTTCCAAATGGCTGTAGCATTCCCAGGGTGGACACTTGAGTGACGCATGTGTGGGGGGGTAAACTGATAATATCACATATGGGGAAAGCAGAAAGGTAAGTCACCTTATCCATCCAAAGAGGCTTGTCCAGTCATGCAACAGCTGCAGGGAAAACTGTGGTGGGCAGGGTATGAAAATGTCAATTATTCTTCCTAAGCCAGATGAATGCAGCTAGAACTGGTCATTTTTTTTATATAGCTGCACATCAGGCTGATTACAGCGTTCCTCTGGTAAATCAAAGCACAGGTTCTGTTTGCTTCGCTCATAAATCAAAGAGCAGACAGTCGCTACATAATTGGGTTGTTAAAGGCCAAATGGAGCTTTTAGGGGTTCGCTGTTGAATCGATTTGCAAAAGGTAGCTCAGTAAATGAGCACTCGCATGTATCGCATCAAGGAAGCTGATTCCTACACACACCAGAGGGAAAATAATTGAGAGAGTGTGTATATATATATATATATATATATATATATATATATATATATATATATATGTATATATATATATATATAGGTGACATAATGGCCAATCTATCCCTTACAGCCAAGTGTGTGTGTAAAGTCAGACCCTATTCGTGTTTATTCTGTGTTAAAGTGGCTTATAGTGCAGAATCCCTGGAACTCCCCAGCCTCATAGCTCCCCATATTGCCTCATTATGTCTTCTTTACTCTCCCACAAACCTCTGCTCACATGATCCCAGGTCTGTGAAGTCCTGCTGGTCATTCGTTTCTGCTACGATGTTTACCACACTGTCCAGATCTCGAGGGATGGCCTGTGTACACGTGTAGTCCCAGAAGTTCAGCTGCAGCTCTTCTAGGAGTAATGCTCTGATATGTCGTTATTTGGATTAACGACACTAATGTTATGCGATAATTAGTAAACTTCATTTTATTTCTGCATCATTCAAACCCAGTGGCCACCCAGTTAGAGCTGTGGCATTACAGGGAAGCTGTCATTTGTGAAGGTTTTTTTGGATCTGGAGAAGCACGAGACTCTTAGGGGTAGAGTTAGTTCAGGATTTTTAGACCAATAGAAATGCTCCGCCGTTCTTTGGATTTGAATTCTATTTGAAGTGCGATATTCATGTCCATTAAAAGTAGGGAACATATTTTAAAAACTTATAAAAAGTAGTTTATATATTTTTGGAATCTTTGGAAATTGATTTTGCCGATTGTTTGTTTGGTTGTCGTGACAATAATCTAAGACTTGGACAAATGTTTTAACGTTGTAAACATCAGAAGCAAAATGCCTGCAGCACAGAAAAAGCATTCATTCATTAAGATGTGACCAAACTTTTGGCTGTTTGCGTACAGCAGAATATAATGGAGAAGGAACAAAGAACACACACTGAGAGTTAGTCACATGAGTGCACTCTCTCTCTCGTACACACACACACAAACACTCGCACGCCCACTCTGTGCTGAATTAAACATTAGCCGGAGAAGGTAATTGTGTCAAAGCTTCACAGGGAGGTAAAGCTGAAAAATGAGCACCATTAGCATAGCACACGGAGAGGGAGAGTGAAGGAGAGGGCGAGTTGGAGGTAGGGGAGGGTGGGTTGGACGGAGATGGAGAGTGGGCTACTCCAATCTCATAACTGGGATGACATCAAAGTCCACGCTGTGCTTAACCAGTTACTAAACATGGCTGTATGTTATTTATGACTTGTGATTGTGACCACCCAGGAAAATAAAAATGGACCATGCTTGCCTCCTCCCACTAGGGGTTCAGTTCCCAGCTCAGTCAGGAACACTGTGCTACCCTAATACAGTCCTTGGCTACACCCGTAACCTAGTTTCTGATTTCAGAGATGTAAAGAAGCTCAGGTAAGTTTTTATATTTTTGCTCAAGGGCTCCCCCTACAGTTGCAGTTACTGCCGTGCTGAAGATTAAATTATAATAATAATTTTAAAGCTGTAATTTTAAAGTCAAAATACTACTTAGAGTTGCTTTAAGTGCTGCTGTTTTTTACCAAGATAACACAATGGGGTATAGTGTATATGTAAATAAATGCATATATACAATATTTGGTAATATATAGAAGACCTCCCAACAATGCCACAATTTAAACCCTGGCATCATAAATATATAAATAAATAAATTAAATAATTCATGATCAAATCGGTGGAAATCAGTGGCGGATGCTGGTCTTTCAAGGAGGGGAAGCTCAATTTCGGCCTACATCATAAAATGTGTCAGTTTATTTATACGTAAATTCTACCCTCGTCTCATTTCGCTTCACTTCGCTGCTTCGCTATTGAACTCTGTGGAGTGTCCACTCTGTTTAAAGCACTGTGAAGCTGCGGGAATGATTGAGAGGAAAGCCGCGTACCAGTGATAAGAAGCTGATTCTGAACAAAAGTTGAGCGCGTGCATATTTATTCAATGACACGTACACACAATATATATTTGATCACTTAATTTTTTACATTTTAGGGGAAGCTGAGCTCCCCTTGCAGTCTTAGAGCAATCGCCGTTGGTGGAAATACCCCACAAAGATAGGAGTATAAACTGGATTCATAACACAGACCATATGGATAGAAAGCTGTACTTTTCCAGAAGCGTCGTCAGCTCACAGTTTCTTTATCGGGAAAAGTGAATTGGGGGGGTGGGGGGAGTGCGTGGTGACAGATGGCATGGCAGCGACGGCTGGCAGTAAATAAATAGATAACAGCTCATTCCAGCTCACCAGCACTTAGTGCATTAATCACCATCAAACCCTGATCACTTACAGCGGACGAGCCGTAATAGTGCGGACATGCGGCTGTCTGGGAGATGGCTGTAATTGGAGGCGGCTCTAAAAGGGCTCTGATGAGACGGAATGCTGACGCTCCTTTTATTGCCAACATTAAAGCGATTACCCTTCACACGTGTGTGTGTGTGTGTCTTACAGTTTGTTGTGATGTGCTGAAAGTGCTTGCACGGTTTTATGGAGTTGTCATTAGGAGAGTCATCAGTTTTGATTAGCAGTTATTACCGTAATTGTCTGTTAATTATGTGTACACTATATACCATGCATATGTGGCCTCTTCCTCAGCTTGCACCAGGGCAGTGTGATAAAGAATCTCCTAAAGGTGCACAGAGTAAACAATAAAAGATAACACAATTTACATAATTTTGCCAGTCCTTCAGTTGTTAATAACCCACCAATCAACACTGGGCAGGTCTGAATGACCAGCAATGGCTAAACCCATCTCAAACTAAGCAGTATCAGATAGAAATAGCTATAGGTCAAAAATGGATGCACTGGGTTTCTAGTAAGAGTATAGATTCATTCATATGGGATTAAATGTCCATGGGGTCCTGGAGTAACATCATCTTTTTCACATACTCCTCTGTGATTTTATTTCCGTCTGGAACAGACCTCTTTTTTTCTCTGCCCTTGAGAAAATACAGGCTGAAATTCCAATTTATGTTTAATGTAATCTCCATGATGTTGTTGCCTTTTGTGTAAAACACTGTTTTGTTTTCTGAACACAGCCATTTTCATTCTAGTGTGTGGATCTAGTTTGAGTTGTAAAATTGTATAAGACTTGGATGATTCTGAAAAGCCACTAATCCATTTACTAGATCTGGATGATAAAGTGAGAGACTGAGAGACTGTATACTGAAGCTAAAAGCAAATAAAGCTTATGATCATGTGACACAAACATCCAGCTTCTTAGAACTATTTCACAGTATGCACTCGGAAATGCAGGGAGGATACTTTATCACAATGAAAAAGAAACAAAGAAAACAAACAAAGAACAATACAACGATAAACAAGTAATCAACAGACAGAGAAACCTAAAGAAAACACTAGACATAGACCTGAACAGACCTACACAGAAAGACCCAGAAAACTAATCACAGAAAGCTAAGGCTAAACCTAAACCCAAATCCCAGACTGAGACACTTAACAGAGACCTGAACAAAAAGATACTTAAGCAGAGATACTTGGGAACAGGGATACAGAGACACAAAGAAAAGAGATATAGACAGAGACACAAAGAAAAGCGATACCAAGACACAGAGGGATACTTGGAATGCAAATGGTGAACAAACACTGAGACTAAAGACAGGGCTTATAACACAGAGGGCAATACAACACCTGGGAACAACAATCACAAGAGACACTGGTGAGAGGGCGGAGCTACAAACCAAGGAGGAGACAAGGGAGGAGAACTAGAACAAAACAAAACAAAGAGCCTTGTGTTTCTAAGCACATGACAAACAAGTAAACAATGAGACACAGAGCGATTCATGACAAAAGTACAACACGCTTGATTTTTGCAATGCCATACCTCAGATGGTCAGTTTGTCTGTTTATTTAACAGTTTGTCTTAAAATAATGGCTTCAGATTTTTTTGGACTCGCTACGTTTTTCAAGAAGGGGCATCATTTTAAACAGGATAATTAGAATTTCAAAGACATAAACTTGTGTGCGCATAATACTTCAATATACAGTGGAACCTCTACCTACGAACTTGATCCGTTCCGTGACCCGGTTCGTAAGTGGAAAAGTTCGTTTCTCGAGTCAATTTTACCCATTTAAAATAATGGAAAAGCAAATAATGCGTTCCAGCCCCCACCCCGAAAGTCACCCTTTTTGCACTGATATATGTTTACAACACTCTCAAATTAGTAAAAGAAATACATGTAGCAGTACTAAAAATAAAAAAGAAATACAGTGGTAATAAAAAAGTTTTAATTGGTTACATATCGCTACCTTGAAGACGTGACGACTGGCTGGAGGAGTAACACAGGCACTGGCTGTATGACGGGAGGTGGGGGTGGGTGAATGTGGGGAGACGAAGCGTAGATACGGCTTAACTTAGCATGAATTTCGATGTCTGCTATTTACACTAATGCTAAATTGCTAAAACTACAATTTGCTAATCTTAAAAGCTCACTCAAGTCTGGGCGCTGGGAGACTCGCCTATTGGGGTCAGTGGCCATTTCCAGCCGCCGACTCGGGTTCAAGTGATAGCACCCATTAGGAGGTTTTGTCTAGACCCATGTTTGTGTTTAGAGATGACAGTGAGTTGCACACTTCCAGAAGCGCCGGCAGATATAAAAAAAACTCATAAAAAGTCCAAGTGTAAACCATAAAGGAGCACTTTGTAGTTCTACAGTTACAGACTGTAGTTCACCTGTTTCTCTGCTTACTTTCTTATCCCCATTTCATCCTGTTCTTCAATGGTCAGGACCCCCACACGACCAACAAGGGGGTACGATTTGGGTGGTGGTTTATTCTCAGTGCTGTAGTGACACTCGTGTTGGGGGTGGTGTATTTTTCTGGTAAAAGTGGATCAGACACAGCAGTGCTGCTGGAAATCTTTGAACACTGTGTCCAGACACACCTGGACAGTTAGACACACCTACCTCATTGGTCCTCCTTGTAGATGTAAAATCAGAGAACGTAGCTCATTGGTTGCTGCGCAGTTTGTGTTGGTCCTGGTCCTTGGTCTTTTATTCTTTTGGTTGGTGGACTATTCTCCAGCCAGCTGCTTTAAGAACTCCAGCAGTACTGCTGTGTCTGATCCACTTGTACCTGCACAACCCACACAGAACTGAAGCATCCAAATCTCGGCTCCTTGACAGAGGCGAAAGCTTTTGGGGGTGTGTTATCACCGCAGATGTTGATTAAGACATTTCCTGACTTTTCCGCCAGCTGTTGAGTGCAGCTGTGTATGTGTGTCCCACTGTCTGAGGTCAGAGTGTCCGTCTCTGTGTCCAGACTCTACGCTGAAGAGCATTCCTATGGGGCCAAGCATCTCTCACAGTCGCTTTCAATCTCTCTCTCTCTCTCTCTCTCTCTCTCTCTCTCTCTCCCTGTTTCTGCATCTCCTTTTACTCAGATAAATCACAGTGAGGAATAAAAACAGCTCCAAGACACATTCCTCCTTGAGCTTGGGCATGGCCGGCGTCTCCACGGCGACTCAGCAGTGACTCTGTGGTGAGGAATAGCCGCTGAGTGCCAGCCGTCAGCCTGTCACGGTCACTCAGCACGCCGACGAAAGCTGCTGAAGCATGAGCTGCCCACTCGTTTACGCTGGTGTGTGGTGTGTGGCTGTGTGTGAGGAATGTGTGTGAGGAAGTGTTAGAGTGCATAAAAATAATGGTAACACTTCCTAAGAGTGCTATATTAACAGTGATTTATAGAACGTAGCCTGTTCATAAGCTGTGCATATATAATGGCTGGCATAAATCTGCAGAATTCCATGCAAGACACTTGGAGTGCATGACTTAAAATCAGGCACATCGTAATGTGTTCAGAAGAACTGTGTAGAAACTGGGTATAATGCTTATAATGTGATTATGATGCAATTACATGAGGCCAGATTTTGTATCTGTCATTCATTAATTCATTGTCTGTAACCAGTTCTCCAATTCAGGGTCACAGTCGGTCTGGAGCCAACCCGGAATCACTGGGTGCAAGGCAGGAACACATCCTGGAGGTGGCACCAGTCCTTCAGATTTTGTATCTTGTTTAATACAATTTATAAAAACAACACACCACAATTGCACAAGCTTATAACAGGCATTATCATATCATGAATGCCATATAACCACATATACAGTACGTTTATTTTCTGAAGCGTTATGAATACACAAAAGGAATGCTACAAATATAATATAATTATATCTTCTTTATCACTCCATTCCTGTCTGATATGGACTGTGCAAAGATCAAACACAGTCCTTTCTTCTTCTATCACAATTTTAAATAGAAACAGCCATTTTGTTTGCATTTTATGCAAGTATTTTTTTGTATGTATTTTATTTATTTTTTTGACAAAAGGCAGGGAAAGTTTAAACAAGAATTAGTGTCACTTTATTGGCCACTGTGCTTCCACACTGATGATTTTGTTCTCTGCATTTAAACCAATTCGTGCAGTGAAACACACATTTACATAGACACTAGTGAACACTAGGGGGCAGTGAGCACACATGCCCAGAGAGGTGGGCAGCCCTAGCCATGGCACCCAGGGAGCAGTTGGGGTTTAGGTGTCTAGCTCAAGGGCACTTCAGCTCTGGGGATCGAATCCAGCAGCCTCCCGATTAGAAGCCCATTTTCACATTTAATTTTCTTACAAAAACATAACGGTAACAGATCAGAAAACCTTTGCAGTGGTTTTGAATAACTTTCTTCTCTGAAGTCTGTCTCTCTCTCTCTAGGTTGCTTCTTTTCTCGTGTTTCTCTTTTCTCCGACTCCCTCCCCTCCACAGTAGATCTGTAACCCATAATGCACATATAACCTTTATCAAAATACAGGGTCAACTCTGATCTTCACAAACAAACTCGCATCATTTAAGTCAGTTGTCAGTGATTGTGGAAAAAAGGAACGGCGCGCTGCCACAGCCTGTAGTAACCATGAGAGCTTTCTAAATGAAAGAGCTTTTGAATTCCAATGCTGACACAGATCCTCTGATAGCAGACTTTTTTGGCGAACAGGAGCTCAACAGCACTCTCTTTCATACAGCATAAATAGGAAAAAACGCTCATTTATTCAGCCTCAGTCAACACCGACTGTTTTTTTATATATTTTTTTTAACCTACACTGATACCATTAGTTGTACATAAAATATATCGCAAGTACTGGTTAAAAACTGCACATGAGAGAAATGATAATGCCTGTTTGTGTTTGTTTAAGGTTAATTCAAGTGTCCGTCCACCGCAGTGGGCTACAGCAGCAGTGTATGCATGTGTGAAGATCTGTCCGAATCGGGTAGTGAACGCAACATCCACTTTAGTAGTCATGTCAGTTCCCCTCCACACCAGCAGAGGTCATTCTCCTCCGAATACAAACCCTGTTACACTAAGGTCCATGTCCTGGTAAAGCCGCTAAATAAAGGTTTAATAAAGGCTTGTTACAGTAATGGCACAGTCTCATTTGCCCACCTCCTGTGATGTCACAATTCAAAGTGTAACATAAAAGTCGCTGATATAAATAAACAAACCGGGCAGGATAAAAGGCCACTAATTAAGACAAAGCAGTAACACAAAATACTATGAAACAATAAGTTTATAGTATCGCAAATTTCAATAACTCATATACAAATATTGCTTTAGAAGAGTGTAAAAAATAGCATATGACTAATATACTCAGTATCTTAATGTAATTTATGTTTCAAATTTAGCTGTGATTTAGTACAAAATGGAGGCTCCAAAACAACAAGTATTCTTTCAGTTTTTCACAAGAGGCTTGCTACAAGTGCGGAGTGTGAGTTTTAACCTTTCCTCAAGTGCCATATTTGTGTGCTTCAGTAGAAGAGGAGATGTGTTATGATCAGTGGGGGACCCTCTGGGTCTTCTGGGCCTGAATTTTTTTCAAAGAATTATAAATTAGTTTTTTTTTTTTCAACATTTACTCTGTTTCTCGCTTTTGAGATGCTTGCTATGGACTTATTGGCTGAGGAACGGCCATTTGTGATTTTTCCATACATTCTCTCAGGGTAAAGTTTGCTTGGGAACTAAAGGGTTTAATTTCAGAACTTGGTTTTTCAGTTGTCTGTGTTATTTAATGGTCAGAATTGTTTACAGTGGAGCTAATAAGGACCAGACATCTGCGGATTGTATAAAAAACTCCAGTAGTGCAAAGACCAGTCAAAATTTGGACGTCTCCATCAATGTTTTTTCTTTGTTTCTTTATTATTTTCTACATTGTAAATGAATCTGGAAGACATTAAAACTATACAAGAACATATGGAATTGTGTAGTAAACACAAAAGTGTTAAATAAACCAGAATATGTTTTATTCTTTAGTTTCTTCAAAGTAACCCCCTTTTCTTTGATGACAGCTTTACACACCCTCTGCGTTCTCTCAGTCAGCTTCATGAGGTCATCACCTGGAATGGTTTTCAGTGAACAGCCGCGGCCTCGTCAAGAGTTCATTTGTAGAACTGCTTCCTTCTTAACAAGTTTGAGACCATCGCTAGGGTTGTGCAGAGGTAGGAGCTGGTACACAGTTCTATACAGTGAATAGCCATATTCCACCAAAGACTAATGAGGAGATGTGTCCAGACTTTTGACTGGTACTGGTACTGAGCTGGTGAATTGTATTACACACACACAGTTGACTTAAACAGTTGCATTTCCTGGCCCTGAGTGACCACTCACTTTGACCTTATCGCAAGTGTAAATATGTTTTCAGGATTAGCTTATCTCTCCTGCCAAAGAAATAACCAGCTTAATACCCCCTGCTTAGACGTGTGGGAGGCATGGAAGCATGACTTTTGTGTGTGTATGTGTCAGTGTATCTGTAAGAATCTGTGTGTGTGTGTGTGTGTGTACCTTTTGTCTCTGCTTGTGCTAATTAATCTGGCGCACATGTTCACACTCTGCCAGCGTGTTTACATTCTGAAGCGCAGTGTGTTTATGTGCAGACGCTGTTGACAGTCTGCGGGCTACAGAGGTAATTGTGCATTTTCTGGCTTCTATATTTTGAGTCGAGTTGAGGTATGAGAGAGATAGAAAGATCTGGACCTGAATTATATATATATATATACAATGTAACAATGTATTACAAATAAAGGTTTTCCCGCCAGACCCCCACAAACACAAGTAGTACTGTTTAACTTACCTACAAACTATTCCATTTATCCATTCATTCATAACCGCTTCATCCTGATCAGGGTTGGCATGGTTGTAGAGCCTACTGGGTTGTGGTTGAGGAGCTCCCCCTGCTGGAGAAACCTCACACTGCTAAACGTGGACGAGTGAGTGAATTCCAGCCTGCGTTGTTTTGCTTTTTAGGTTAAATCACAAGGTGATCTTTGTTGTACTTGATTTTCACATACATTCACTTATATATATATATATATATATCTTTGGGAAACCAAGAGTTTCAATTCACTCATTAAACAGCAATTAAAACATTAAGACTTATCTAATGATATTCGATCAAAAAAGAACAGTGTGACCCATCCAGAGCAGGACCAGTAACAGAAATAAAAATCTCTGTGAATGGAAGAAGTCCTAAAATTATTATTAACGGATGCGGTCTGAGAACTATCCCCAACTATGGCAAGAACAGCAGCCCCTTGTGGGTTGTAAAAGGGATGACAAAGACCCACTACACCCTCCACAGGGTCAAGCCGTATCGACCTGCATACCGAACCCCTGTATTCCAGGCCACAGCAGCGAGATCTGAAGGCCAGCCCTGGCTAGGAAGGCCTCAGCACAGCACCATAACTGCCTTTGTTCAGCTCCGTTGTGGGAGTCCGCCGAAGGCTAAAAAATTGCCTTCATTTGCAGATTAGCTGATAACGATCTGAGAGAGAGCCAGCGGGGATTCTTGACTGAGGTTTTTTTTTTCTTCTTCTTTCTGCTATGTCCCATCTTCCCGAAGACCCTCCCCCTACACAAGAGTGGGTTAAGAGAAGCAGTTCTTTGTAGTACCATTCATTAACAACTCAAGGTCACTTCAGCAAGAACGTGCCATGTTTCGGCTTCACATCCCGGAGCTGCTCTCTGTACACGCCATTGATTTGGGGCTTTTTTTTTTTTTTTTTTTACATTTTTTTCCATAGCATTTCCTTCTCTTTTGTGAGAGAGAGGGAGAGAATGAGACAGAGCACCAGTGGAGGTGTGGTTGGAGGCCTGCCTCAAGCGTCTACAGTCCGGCCTTGAAGTGTTTATGTGGTCTGTCTGCTTTCATTAGGCCACCGGGGTGTGAAGGTCCAGCCTGTCTTACCTGACCCTCTCTCCAAGGCCTTCCCTTTCATTACAGCCGTCCATCCCCCGCTCACTTTCTGTCTCTTTCTCTGTCCCTGATGCTCCTTCGTGCACTGGGCTCAGGGTTCTAAGTCATTGGCTGTAATTGCTGGTTGTTTACCTTGTAGTTTTTGTGTGCATCTGAATGTTTGTACTCTTTTGTTTGTTCTGACCATGTACACCGGCATCAACCCACGAGGTGAAAACAAGGGCCACATGAACAGAAGCTTACACCTGATTATAATGCCATTATAATGCCGTATATCTGGCAACATCGATGGGAATCCACTCAACTTTCTGAATCACCAGTTACATGTTTACCAAGAGATACAGTGGATATAAATGCTGACCTCCATATTTATACATGATTAATAAGTCATTTATAAACTACAGTATTCCATAAAATAAAAGTAGCATGTTAAAAAATCAATAAAATAACTCACATACAGCTATAAACCTGCTTCTATCTAGAACCTGCATGAATCAAAGTCTTGCCAATTACACACTAATAACATGTACATTTTGGTAATAATTCATCCTCAAATATTTTGCCAAACAGGGTCTTACTGTGCATTATTAAAAGTAATAATGACACTATTAGTGATTTCCAGTTAACAGACCATATAGGTTAAGTACTAATAAAGATCACATGTAATAAAGCTTAATGCATGGTGAATACATCATTTATAAATGTCTAATTCCTGCATTATTGAGCAAAGGACAAGACATTATTAAGCCCTTAATAAGACAAATGTTACCAATGGTAAATTTGTGCTGGATGTCTATGTTTTGTTGTGATGATTCTGTCTGGCCAGTAAACACTCTGCAAGGTTTACATACCATGGTTTAGTCCCTTCTCAGCCCGCTGTGATCCAGATACTAGACAGTACTTGGTTCCAGCCATCTGGGGCGAATCTTAATGGAAAAGCAAATAAAAGCCCAGTTGAGTAGAGTAGGCTATGTACCGTGCAGTGGAAAATTGCCATAAGAGTCATTGGGCAAGACTCCTAATGCTACATGTGCTAATGCTATCAGTCTATAAAATTCGTAAATGGCCGCCACTGCCCCACCCTGAGCTATGTGGGACAGCAGGAAGGAGCCGGGGCTGTGGTCAGTGAGTGGACAGGTATTGAATTATTGCAGAATAGCTCAGAATAGCTGCATGCCACGAGCTGGCTGCCTCCATTAGTGATTTTCTCACCTTTCTCCGCAGTGTTGTGACAGGCCACATGCGGAACACCAACACTAGCTGCGTGTAATTGAGTGTGTGTGTGTGTGTGTATGTTTCAAGATTGCCGATTGGAGTTGAACAATTCTCCAGTCCATATTTACGGATGCCTGATGGACCTGAAAGTGGTGATTTAAACGCATTGAAGGCTCGTGTTTGTACAACGGTAAATGTATCAGGGTAAATTCACCCCAGAAAAGCCGGCTGTATTGTTGCCCATGTTTAATACGGGAATATGTTATGAAATAATCACTTTTTTAGTGCATTAGCAAATCTATTTGGAGATCATAGGCTCCTACAAACCCACAAACTGTGAAACGAAACCACTCTCTTAGCCAGAAAATACGAGACAAAAAACGAGCCATTCTGATTTTGTTGGGCTTCTGTCGTCAAGTGCAGAGAGTTCAGAGTTGCCCCACCTCCTCGTCTGAGCCTCTCCAATCACAGCGCTGGATGTATTTTATCACAGAGTGCAAAAATGACATTAATCGAAAGTACTGTAGAGGTGTCTAACAGGGTGGACAGTGAGTGGACACATTGCTGAAACTCTAGGACCACTGCTGTGTCTGATCCCCTGATATCACCACCATGTCAGTGTCACTGCAGCGCTGACAATGATCCACCACCTGAACCATCATACCTGCTCTGTGGGGGGCCTGACTATTGCAGAACAGGGCGAAAGGTGGTAAATAAAGTATGCAGCACAGAGCAAAAGATGGACTGTAAGTGTGGATCAGACACAGCAGTGCTGCTGGAGTTTTTAAATCTTAATCCCTGTGCTGCCCATCCTCTTGTCCATCTATGAACACGGGATGCTGTGGGCTGAATATTTTTAGTTGGTGGACTATAGCAGTTTTCTTTCTTACATAGAGGATATGACCACGGGGAGCAAAGCAAGAATGTGTGTGTATGTGTGTGTGTGTATGTGTGTTATCAAAGAGGCTGAGAACTGTATGTGGTGGGTAGAGAGAGGAGATAATTGGACTTGTGAGGTGAGCAGGGGGCTTTAAAGGAATGTGTGTGTGTGTGTTAGAACACCCCCTTTATGTGAATGTACCTCTAGAAGTTGGCCTTCTACTGTGGGGCTCATTCTTCAAGTCAGAGCCCACCCAGTCTTACCGTAAAAGCCCCTCACATCCCAAAACACATCACAGCATGCATAGGGAGGTCATCTTTTCTCTTGAGTCTCTCTCTCTCTCTCTCTCTCGCTCCCTTCTATCCCTTTGTTGCTGGGAAGCCCACCCACTCGCTCTAGTGTTTAGGCTGAAGAAGACAAGAAGTTAAGCTGTGGTCCAGCCTGAAGAGACTGGAGAAGGAAAAAAAAAAGTTCATGGCTCGCTTCCAAACAGCGTGGAAAGGCAGAGGAGTGGGAGAGGAGATGGAGAAAGAAGTGAAAAGGGGGGAGAGGAGGTGAGAGAGAGAGAGAGAGAGAGAGAGGGGGAGGCCAGAGGGAGAGCTGCATCTGCTTTTCGCTTCACTAGGTCTGAAAACGAATGGGGGGATAGAGGAGGTGTTTGGACGCAGTTGACTGCGAAGTACACCTGTCGGTACGTTGCTATGGCAACCTCATTAGCCGGCCAGGAGGATGAAGGCAGGCCGAGACGCCAAAGCTGAGGGGGAAGATGAGTTCAGAGAGAGATGGGAGTGAAATAGTGCACTGTGGGGGGGTGCACACTCACGGTGCTCTCTCAGTTGGAGGCGATGGAGCTATGAACATTGCTCAGGTTGTTTAATAAAAAACAAAATTCCAATTTATTCCACACTCTTTAAAATCATTCATTCATTCATTTTATGTAACTGCTTCATCCTCGTCAGTGTCTGGAGCCTTTCTGGAATCGCTGGGTTCAAGGCAAGGAACACACCCTGGACAGAGCAGAATTACATTAGAGACAATCACACATTCACCCTGTCACTCACACACTCAGACCTGTGGACACTTTCATACACTCATCTAGTCACTCACACATTCACCCAGTCACTCACACACTCAGACCTGTGGACACTTTCATACACTCATCTAGTCACTCACACATTCACCCAGTCACTCACACACTCAGACCTGTGGACACTTTCATACACTCATCTAGTCACTCACACATTCACCCTGTCACTCACACACTCAGACCTGTGGACACTTTCATACACTCATCTAGTCACTCACACATTCACCCTGTCACTCACACACTCAGACCTGTGGACACTTTCATACACTCATCTAGTCACTCACACATTCACCCAGTCACTCACACACTCAGACCTGTGGACACTTATATACATTCATCTAGTCACTCACACATTCACCCTGTCACTCACACACTCAGACCTGTACACACTTTCATACACTCATCTAGTCACTCACACATTCACCCTGTCACTCACACACCTGTGGACACTTTTATACACTCATCTAGTCACTCACACACTCACCCTGTCACTCACACACTCAGACCTGTGCACACTTTCATACACTCATCAAGTCACACACACATTCACCCTGTCACTCACACACTCAGACCTGTGGACACTTTTATACACTCATCTAGTCACTCACACATTCACCCTGTCACTCACACACTCAGACAAGTGGACACTTTTATACACTCATCTAGTCACTCACACATTCACCCTGTCACTCACACACTCAGACCTGTGGACACTTTTATACACTCATCTAGTCACTCACACATTCACCCAGTCACTCACACACTCAGACATGTGGACACTTTTATACACTCATCTAGTCACTCACACATGCACCCAGTCACTCACACACTCAGACATGTGGACACTTTCATACACTCATCAAGTCACTCACACATTCACCCTGTCACTCACACACTCAGACCTGTGGACACTTTCATACACTCATCAAGTCACTCACACATTCACCCTGTCACTCACACACTCAGACCTGTGGACACTTTTATACACTCACCCTGTCACTCACACATTCACCCTGTCACTCACACACTCAGACCTGTGCACACTTTCATACACTCATCTAGTCACTCACACATTCACCCTGTCACTCACACACTCAGACCTGTGCACACTTTCATACCCTCATCTACTCACACTCTTTAACACACTCATCCAGTCACTCACATTCTTTCACACACTCATCTAGTCACTCACAGCTGTGGACACTTTCACTCACTCATCAAGTCACTCACACACTCATCCTGGCACTCAAACACTCACACCTATGGACACATTCACACATTCATCTAGTCACACTCATCCAGACACTCCAACACTCACACCTGTGGGCAACTTCACATACTCATTTAGTCACTCATTCACTCACTCCCAGTCTTTCACATGTTGACCCAGTCTCACAGACAGTGAACACTGTGGTAGTGACTCTAGCTGTTGCCCCACCTTGCTGCCCACTCTTAAAGTTTGGGCTCTGAACACAAACTGTGAAACGTTACATTACATACATTATCTCACAGAGGAGTCCTCCTCAGACTCCAGCATTCTACCAGTTAGCTCTAGTGTTAGCTCATTCATTCTAAAGAGGCAGCCTGTGTTCCTCTTCCGGAACGAGGATCTGCTGCTGTCCCTCAGCTGTGTTTGAGTAACAGCATGATTGAATGATTAAACACGAGTTGGACGAAGAGATGGTGCCAAAAAAGTGTGCTGCTTTAAACCTGCAGTGTTCGATTTTCACTTTGTGGTGTGTTCTGTAAGAGGACGGCTGTAAGAATCGCGCTTAATGCTGCTCAGATACAGTTGAACGTGGATGAAAGGGCAGTAGGGGACGTAAAGGATGGAGCTGGAGCCCTCAGGCACTCAGATGGGCCCTTGTTGTTACGCACAACTGATCTTCTAATCCCATCAAACTATCACAGCTACTGTTGCAGGACCCATTTACTGCAGAGCCCTTGTGCTCTTACAGATACGAGGTCGACTCTCAGTACAGAAGCATTGCTCCATTTCCAGGAATTGGAGTATGTTTTCAGACACGGATTAAGCCTATAGCCTTGTCCTCAAACTCACTTCCAATGGAAAATCATCACTGGATATTGATATATGTCTAGGATTAGGATCTGGGTATGGAAAGTGGGTCCTTGGCAAATCAGATGAATGTAGTCGAGGCTAGGATTTACCACCTCCTTCCATCAAATGGTAAAGAGTGTCTAGTAACCCTTGTGAATTAGTTTTTTATTGTTTATTAATTAATTAATGCATTGATTTTTTTTTTATTTTAAAGTACAGCACATTATCATTAATGTATAAAAAGAGACTCTGTTGGAAGTTAATTCATTAAATGGTTAAATGTATTGACAAGTGGGAGGAAACCAAAGCATCTGGAGGAAACCCACACACACACAGGGAGAACACACCAGACAGTCACCTGCCCCATATTTTGGAAAGCAGTCTGGTTTCAGTGCACAGAATGAATGTAAACAGATGGGGAAACATGGATAAGTTTATCTCGTATACAGCTCCCCTCCCTGCGCTGGAGAGAGTCTCACAGCGCTCAGAAGCACAGACACCAACCACCTCTTTGTGAGGATGGAGAAGGATCCCACTGTGTTGCGTAATGAGGACTTAAAGACCTGTTAAAGTCTGTTAGCCACATTAGCATTTTCACTATATGATCTAATGGAAAACTATCAGCACAATAGGCTCCAATGCGTTTCACTGATTTTCTGATCATATCCGAGTGCGTTGTTCATACACAGATCATATGCAAGCTTCTGTAATCATCTTATTTCACTCACACTCACACTTTTGTTTTAATGTGTTTGAGACCACAGACACAAGCTGTTTATCCTTTTGTCTCATTCGTTTTCTCCTGTTTACAGGTAAATAATCTGACCCCGCTGTCCCTGCTCTCTGAGACAGGAACAGATTCTGCAATCCATCAAATCCTTACAGGAATGTTTCCAAATCAAAAGGACAAGTTAGATAAGCAGGTATCCAGAGTGTGTGTTGGCTATGTAGTGTACACTGTCCAGGGCAATGTACTGTAGAGTGTGCAGGTTTTTTTTCCTGGCACCAGAGGTGAAAGCAATCAGGCCTCACTGCTGTCACTTCCCTCCGCCCCCACAGCTCGTCCATGATGAAGAAATCTGTAGGGGTCGGGGGTCTCCAGTGCCCGTCTCAAGGGAGAGGGTCTTATTATCCTGTGGATTTATGAAGGCCGTTATTATTCCTGCCTGAGCGATTCTTCAGGCTCCTCCTCACCTGGAAATACTCACTCATAAATAAGCATGAAGAAACCACCAGGATCTGAGTTTTTTTTTTTTTTTTCACCAGGCCCTGTCCGTCTGCCGTCTTTATTGAAGTCGATCTGTCCGTCTGTCTGGATTGTCACATGTCTGCTATATGTCCGGATCCTGATCTCCAGCCACACCTTTAACTCCTGCATCCAGACACACTCTTGCACTTTGACCTCTGTGATGTTTGAGATATTTTTTAATCACAGACAGGGTGTGGCCTTTCAGTTGATAGATATTAAGAATGGATCAACCACCAGACAACAGTTCTTTCCTGAGTGTAGTTAATGTGAACCAGTTACAATATTGTTATGCTCTGAATCGTGGTAAGAGTCCTATTGTGAGCTTGTTACCGACACTTACTTCCCCACAGCAGGAAAGGTCCCACAGTGGGAAGCTTGTGTGTAAATCCACAGGCCAGCGCTGTGTGATACCCCCCAACCTGCCGTGATTAGTCAGGGTCACCACTTTCCAGAACTCCAGGGAGTGTGCGGAATTCCAGCAGTGTTTTTAGCTTAGCAGCCTTCCCCCTCGCTGGCACACCTGCCACCACTAAAACTGACAAACTCCATCCGGAAGTTTCCATCGCCCCGCGCCATTATTTATCACCAGCACTGATGCAGAACACCTGCTCGGATTAAAGATGTGGGGTTTTTTATGAGGGGCCTGGCGAGGCAGAGCAGAGCATCCTGTTTTGGTTATTTACCTCTACCTCCTCTTGCCTCTGTGCAGGCGAAGTTGCCGTATGATATAGTAATTTATGGACTGTGGATGTTTACGTTCGGAATTTACGGATGTTCTGTATGAAAGGCAAACTCCTTCTGAATGTAATCAATCAGACGAGATTAAGCTTGGTTTGGTACTGGAACTTCGAGGCTAAGAACTTACAAGCATTTAAAGTAAATACCTTCACCATTAGCATTGTGCAAACGGCATCAATTACTGCTGCCATTGTTGTAGTTAACAAAGCCGGTGGTTCCTGTTAGAGGTGCTGATATGCGACGTCACTGGCTTCATTTGGGGTGGAGCAGTCGTAGTGGAAAACCAACCAGGTACCAGTTCCCAAAAAGCGAGTTGAGCCGAACAGTTGTGTAGAGTATGCAGCATGCAGTGGGCCAATCGTAATGGATGGATGGACGTCTCTGATTGGTCGAAGGAATTGTCATCACCAAACATTTCATTTTGTCACCACATAAATTATGTTCATTCATTCATTCATTATCTGTAACTCTTATCCAGTTCAGGGTCGCGGTGGGTCCAGAGCCTACCTGGAATCATTGGGCGCATGGCAGAAATACACCCTGGAGGGGGCGCTAGTCCTTCACAGGACAACACAAACACACACACACATTCACACCTACGGACACTTTTGAGTCGCCAATCCACCTACCAACATGTGTTTTTGAACTGTGGGAGGGAACCGGAGCACCCGGAGGAAACCCACACGGACACAGGGAGAACACACCAACTCCTCACAGACAGTCACCCGGAGGAAACCCGACCCCTGGAGCTGTGTGACTGCGACACTACCTGCTGCGCCACCGTGCTGCCCTACATAAATTATGTGCTTAAAATAATTTAAAAAATAATTGTTGCCCACTTTCTGCCTGTCGTCAAACATCAAATCACAGCTACAGACTGCCAGCTCTCATTTGAAATGACTTGCTGTCTATTGCTTTGTAGCCTTAAAGAATACATGCTGGTAGGGGGGGGGGGGGGGGGGGGGGCTTGACTGAGAGCAGGTTCATGGATTTTGTCTAAGACTATGGCGCTTGTACAATGACTGTTTTCAGGGCATAATTAGGGTGTATATTTCAGTGGTGGCAGTTGAGCTGGTATTAGTGTAGCTACAGTGTGGCTCTATATTTAGTGGGTACTGAGAGGGGACAGAGAGAAGAGGGAGGCAGAGGGCATCTGTGGGATAATGAGATGTGCACTTTTGCTCACTTTGGGTGGCTCTGAGCTTTCACCTGTGCTGTGTGTGCACCATCTGCTTCTGAGGGGCTTGGAAAGCCCTCATCCTGAGAGCACTTTTAGGGGGCTGTGATTTATTGGGACCAGCCCAAGCCAGAACTGGAGAAAGCATCATTCCTGCTTTCAGCCTGCTGCAAATTTCCTACAGCAAGAGACTCCACTCATTTCAAACTCTCTCTCTCTCTCTCTCTCTCTCTCTCTCTCTCTCTCTCTCTTCTCTTGTGCCCTATCGTGTCCTCTCTTCACTCTCTCCTCCTTGCTTTGCTTGGCTAGTGGTGTAAAGGCATGTGGTCAGCAGAGAGAGAGCTGAGGGGTCAGTGTTGTGTCATTAGTGTTAATTACCTCTGCCCCCACCTCCATCTCTCTGCCAAGATGACTTGGCTGCTTCTCACAGTGTCATTAACTTTTACTTTCATTAAAGGGAAAACACCACCATTCTCATTCTCTCTCTCTCTCTCTCTCTCTCTCTCTTATATATAAACACTGTATTGCCAAAAGTATTCACTTAGCTGCCTTTGCACCCACATAAACTTGAGTGACATCCCATTGTTAATTCATAGGTTTTAATGCGTCTATCCACCCTTCGCAGCTCTACCAGCTTCAACTCTTCTGGGAAGGCTTTCCATGAGGTTTAAGAGTGTGTTTATGGGAATTTAGACCATTCTTTCAAAAGAGCATTTCTGAGGTCAGACACTGATGTTGGACGAGGCCTGGCTCGCAGTCTCCGCTCTAATTCATCCCAAGAGTGTTCTATCAGGTCCTTGCTTTGTGCACTGGTGCACAGTCATGTTGGAACAGTTGAAACTGTTCCCACAAAGTTGGAGGCATGAAATTATAACCCCCCCCCCCCCCTCCACCAAAGCAGTCAGACATGTACTGTTCTCCTCACAACTGCCAACCAAGACTCCATCGGATTGCCAGGTGGAGACATGTGAGTCCAGTGGTAGTGTGCTTTACACCAATAAATCTGACACTTTGCATTGCACTTGGTGAATGCACGGCTTGGATCATTTGAAGGCCTCGTGAAGTTTGGAAGTCTGTAGTGATTAACTCTGCAGAAGGTTGACAACCTCTTTGCACTATGCAACGTAGCATCCATTGACCCTGCTCTGGCTGAGTTGCTGTAGTTCCCAGTTGCTTCCACTTGTACTGTTTATTTTAAAGTATTGTGATACACCCCCTCTCACCACCTTTGTTTAGTTATTGGTGATGGTGGTGGTCAAAGCCTAACCCTTGTGCCATGGATACCAACTGAGTCACGGTGCTTTTCCGTGAGCAGGAGTCCACCTTATGAAATTGATTTTTCTATTTTGTGTGTGTGTTTTCACTGAAGTGAGTGTTTATGCAAAATGCTGGTATTCACCCAGCCTTGACTCACTGTCACCATGAAGCAGTGCAGCAAGCTACTGTGCTCAAGATGAGTTTCAGCACTAACGCAGACTCAGGTGAGCGCTCCCCAGAAGAGAGCCATTCAGCAGTGTCTGCTTCCCATCTGCAGGAAACAGCTAGGTCCGTATTAGAAAGCTTTTTCCAAACCACAGCACAAACATCTAATATATCAGATATGGCTTAAAGCATTTCTGGATGTTGTCCATACCCACAGTTTAAAGTTAATGCAATCTCATTTTGGATGGGATGGGCCCAGAGAGGACCAACCAGGAGCAACAGGTTGGCCTTACCCTTAAGCGAGGGAGTGTTTCGTACTCTGCTGAACAATGCGCAGAGAGTTGGGACATGGCCCAGGTTTGCTGAATAAGTAGAGCATCAGTTTGAGATGTCACCCTGAGCCTGATCACATGCCACCTCCGGCGAGGTCCCACAGGCTGCTAGGCACGCCCTCATTTAAAGGCATTGATTGAGATTTTAATCAAGAATCAAGGTTTTTTTTTTTTTTTGCTGTGAAAGAATAGTCTACAATAGAATAGAATAGAATAGAATAGAAGAGTAGAATAGGGCAAGGTTGCCCTTTTCCAAGCTGAAATTTCCTGCACCAAAGCTGTCTTCAGTTTTAGAGTCTCTTGGGGTCTGGAGGGTTAGGAGTGAGGTGGCGCAAGCACTACTTTGTCCCTCAAAGAACGGAATTAGGCTTAGAGACGACAGTTCAGGGGTTGAAAAATGATTAGGAAAACCTGTAACATGGAGCATGGCATCAGTTTACAGTGAAGGTAATGCTGTAGGTTGGAAAAGTCACTGTTGAGAGATGCTTCGATATTTTTTTCTGAGATTCCACCAGTCGTTTCTCAAAGGGTAATGTGGCTTGTGGTTTGAGATTTATAGGTCACTCTCCATTCAAAATGATGGGAGCCTGGTCTTGGATGAGTGGCAATAACAGCCTGGGAGCATTGCCAAACCGGCCACTGAGTGGACAGACTATCCTATAAGGACTTTGATCTAGCTGTCCTGATCCTGAGGTGGTTGATCACACACTGGGTGTGTGGGTGTGTGTGTAAACACAGTGCCCTCAGCTTGGGCTCCATTGCCCGTGTAACAACACATGCTCTCTGCCAACTACTTTCAATATTGCTGCTGCTGCTTCTCCTGTTGAACAAGCTATTTTAGTTCCTCTACATATTTATTGGACCTCTTGGAAGCATGTATGTTTAACTATCTCTGAAGAAGAGCAATATATATATATATATATATATATATATATATATATATATATATATAAGAGCCTGTCAGCCACAATATTAAATCCACAGACAGATGAAGGGAATAACCTACTATCACAGTAAAGTAGAACATGTAAAGGTGCCATTTGTTCACCCACTACCCCCCAAGAAGAAAAAAAGTCTTTGCCCACCTACATTTTACAAAATAAATGACCATGGTTGGTTCTGGATGTTCGCACTATAAGAACTAGAGTGGGACTTAAACAGAGCCTTGAGGCACACCACAGGATTTCAGGCTATAGACTTGGTTTCTAATCTAATGCAGATTACAGAGCAGAAACTCAAGACAATTAAGAAGAGCTAGTGGTGTATAAAGAGGTCTTTCCTGCCATTACGCAGGATTATTAGTTCACTCCATCTAAAAACATACAGATTGTGAAACAATGGCGACTGCATCACGCCATACTCTTCTCACACATGGGTTGATGAGCCTTCTTCTAGGCTTTCTTTGAGGCTCATCTCATCACCACATGTGTTGTTGTTGTTGTTGTGGAAGGAAGTCTTAAAACATGTGGTTTTAAGACTTCAAAAACAGACTTACAGCTTGTTTCAGAAGGTCCTGGGATTAGTTTCTAACATTTACAGTGTGTGTGCACAATTGTACTGCTGCTCTGCTGTGTAATGGCACTAAAAGCACATTTAAGTTTATTTTTATGTATCTCCATTGAATTCTTTTCATGGGCACTCCTTTAAATGCCTATCCCTGAGGAGTAGGACGTTTTGTTTTTTTATATTCACATCCCCTAGACTGTACATTTCGGCTTTATTCATAACTCTGAGACAGGACACATCCATTTTTGCCTGAAACTACCACAAAATTGGTACACGCCAAGCCTTCAGTTTCTTCATATAAAGAAACCAAGGCTTATTCACATGCATTAGTAAATACAATAAATCAGTGACAGGGAGTTCAAAGGCTGTTTGCAAAGGCAGGTAGAGGGAGCTTTGTGGTAGCTCTCTCTCTTTCTGTTTTTTTTTTTCTCTTCTGAATAATAAATAATGCACCAATGCTCCACTTCCCCAGTTTCAACACAGCACTGGGAGGCTGCACCGGGACTGGGATGCATAAATGAACAAACAAATGAAGACGAATGATCTGTGTTTGTGGGTTTACAGTGTGTGTGTCCTTCTCTGTCTTGGTATCCATTCTCACTCCAATCGTCAGTATTTTTTCTACGTGTGTGTGTGTGTTTCTGTTTGTGTGTGTCCATGCTAGAAAGAAATCCCACCTTCTCCACAGCTGTTGCACGTCGGTGCTGTCAGGATGTGTGACTTGTCAGAACCCGAGCAGTCAGCTGTCTCCGATCGGCCTTTGTTTTTGCATCATTTTTTGCTGCGGCTGGATTTGCATGTGGCGCTGTGTTTTGACTGCGGCTGCTGACGGCTTGTCTCCGGGCTGTCACCCTGGAGACAGGTCGCCCGCCGAGAATAACATGTTTCGCTGTGACCTCCATCCCCGAGCCCCTCAACCATACGCTCAGGAGTTCAGACACTGTCTGTTCCACCGTCCCACCAACCGTCACTTCATCTAATGCCAGCATACCTCCCCCTCATTCACTTCCAGCTCCAGAAGGTGGCGTTATTGAGTGTTGGGATTAACCCTTGAAGCTGGACCAGACGCAGACAGTTGAAGGAGATTTAATGGGATTCTTCTAAATTTCCTCAGGAGAAATAGCATTAGAATACAAAGAGACATGAGATCTTCATTCACTGGCCCAGAAAAAAATAAAAAAATAATAGGCTCCGTCCTATCTCATGGTAGAACTCCAGTTTGATTATTTCTTAGTTATTGTGGAAGGTTTCTTTAGGTGGGGTCTTGCTGTGGTTCAAGGGCCAGGATGCTGACACATGGATTGATGAGGAGTTTTGTCGTCTTAAGCCAGACTGGAATTGTAATCTCCCCATTGATGAAACTCATCCACCTGCATTAAACTTATTGCAGGAAGCAGGGACTGGAATTAACCCCAGAGGAGTTCCAACCCTGGACCCCATTTATACTTAATTCTATCTCAATAAGGCTTTTAAATGTGTGAAAAATAATAATCTCAGTCGTACCAAATAAACCAGTGGTGAGCATTAATGAAATGCCATATTTTAGAATGTGATGCTGAAATACAGTAATTTGATTCACGCTGTTGCTGTTTACAGCCTTTTTTTTTCTCAGCATGCCAAAAATCAGGGTTTCACGTTATGTGCAAAATGTTTTGGAATTGATTTTTACCACCAAGAGAGAGAAAGTCACAAACATCAGGCGGTGGATTTAGAAGATTTCCTCGATTTCCAACTGTTAGTCTTCCACCCGGTTAAGCCTCTCGCACACTGCATGTGTGGATAACCTTTAGTCACACACAGATTATGAACAAAATCAATACAGACAGACAGACACACACACACACACACACACACACACACAAACGCACTCGAGAGCTCGCCTCGGCTGAATAATGCGGCTGCATTTCGCCTTGAGGAAAATGGTTTTCATGCATGTTCGATGCTTGTTAGATTTATCGGACAAACATTGTCTCAGATGAGAACGGATTGGATGCTCCTTTGCATTATATCAGGCCTCCAGCACCTTATGGACAGCTAGTAACCAAGTCTCCAATCTGAGGCCCTGTGGTGTGCCTCAAGGCTCTGTTCTAGGCCCAATCTAGTTCACATATTGAGAATGTCCAGGGACCACTTGATAATTTATTTTGCCAAATGTAGGTTGGCAATGACTTATGAGGACACCTTGTTAAGGCAGAACTCAAATAGGTATCGGAGACAAGGACTTGTCAACATCTTATGATGGACAAGACTGTCATCAGTCAATGGGTATAATGTAAGCCAGTGGTTCCCAAACTTTTTCTGCCGTGCCCCCATTTTGTAGAATATTTCCCCGGCCCTTTCCCACAATCCCACAATAGTGGAAAGCCACAATAATGAAGTGTTACTGAGACAGCCAAGACCAACTGTGTTCAAGTGGAAAACAGCTGGTAAATCTTGGGAAAAAACTCTTACCATATTTTGTACACAAACAAGTGAGCACATCTGTTTTCTTGTCCTTAGACAGAATTATTGAAATATTTTGGGGTGGGTTAGATACAGGGCTAACCCTTGTTTTTGTGGGAGATTTTGCCACAATGCAGTGACAGCCCTTCAGCAAGCTAACCCCATATGAATATTTTTGTTGCAAGATCATATCAAGCCCATCAAAACAAAGACCAGCCCTGATTTTAAAAGCATAACTGTGTTATTTTAGATTACCTCTATAGGCTGCCACTATTTGAAGAACCTCAAGTCTCCATTGTAGGCCCACATTTGTTTACAAAGTGTAGACATTTATTATTAGATGTACAAATATGTCTTAAAGTGTTTTTTATGTATTAAAAAAGTTATATTCACAAATGCTAACATCAAAATAACATTTAACTTTAAATAAACCACTATACCTTTGGATACGAAATTATACACAGAATAAAATCAATGTAGATGTTTTTGCAGCAAATGGTTCTTCCCGGAATACAGTGTGGTAAAATTAAGTTTCTTTATTTAGTTATTTTTTTTTTGGATAAAATGACAATTGCCTTTAATACTACACATCAGTTAACGACAAAAGAGCAAGAGAATGTTCAAGTTAAACCTAGTCTAGAGTCAAGACAATGAAAAGTGGATTACATCCCCCTAATTATGTGGAGTACCTCAAGTCCCTGTCCTAGGCCCTCTCCTGTTACCCAGAACATAGAACACAAATCCCTGTTCTGGCTCTTACCTCCTGACTAAGCTCATATCTGTGTGTTATTGGAGTCTGGAGTCTGCCGCTCTGCAGAATGCCTCAGGTCTCCGTTCTGGGTCGGTCCCTTTTAATAGGCCCATAGCCGGGTGTTATTAGTATTGACTGGCGTTTTAGAGAGTGGGCAGGCTGGCCATTACCGTCTTATTGGAGTCGAGCAGGATCTTCTAATCTGCTGGGGTGTGTGCATGGACTTGGAGTTTAATCGCCGTGGAAACGGGGAGCAGGGTTATTAAAAAGCAAGCTCAGCTCAGTTCTGATGGCCGCCGCTCAGGCTGGCTAATGATAATGGGCTCGGGGGCAGTGTCCCTGAGCACGGAGAGGGTGATTCAGGCTGATAAAGAGCTGGATGGGTTTTAGAGTGGGAGCAGCGTTAAAGGAAAAGGAGCTGCGGAGCAGAAATGGATTAGATTTGGAAATATATGAAGGTGCAAGACCACGATGGTCACTTTCTCACTGCTTGGGTATGTTTCAGGGGCATGGTTTTGGGTGGTGACACTTCCTTTGAATCTTTTATTCATGAAGCTGCTTCAATAGGAGATACACATTCATTCATCCATTCATTCCTTCATCTTCTCCTTCATCCTGTTATGGGTTTCAGTGAATCCATTGGGAGCAAGAAAGGGACATAACCTGTACAGGGCACCAGGGGGAGGAATATACGATATTATAATAACATTAACATTATAACATGTTAATAAAATCATTGTAGGACAAACAGAGCCAAATAATTATATTCTATTATTACATGGCATCATTATGAAGTGTTATAAATGCATAGTCACACCTTAATACTGCCTTTTTAAAGGCTTATAAATACAGGACTGGGATATTGCAGTGTTATTCTTAGCATCACATCCTGTTTCCTGCAGGTTGTGCCTGTTGTGCCAGTTGCATCAGCAGAATCTCCTAAACAAGACCACTTCTTGTCGTTTTCCCCTTCCACTCAGTGCTACAGTTGCTATTTAGGGTGCTACATCCTCTCACTTCCTCTTTCTTCTCCTTCTTCCTCCTCCTCATCCTCCTCCTCCACCTCTTACTCACCGTCTCCTGCTTCTGTCGCTTTTCCCCCCGAACCCCTCTCTCCTCTCGTTTCTCTCAAATTATATAAGACGTCGGATAGAGGTGAACACGTCTACTAATATGTAAAGTTAAACTTAGCGCGTCTCCTCTGTTTCTTCATTTCATGACCAGAGGGTTCCACTGACCAAAGTTCACTTCTGTCCAGCACACTGCAGTTTGCATGTCCATACTGCCCCCATGTGGCCAGTACTGCAAGTGCCATTGTTAATGCTGAAATAAGTGGGATTGCATTCAGCTGCTGTTAGCAGGGGGAGATATTGTTATTGTCCATTGCCTGGTATCTCAGGCCACAGCGGCACTGGCTATGGCTATTGGCAATATTTGGACACATTCTGGACCCTGAAAACACAGCTCAATTGTGTTTAGCTCAAGCGCCCACTTGCCTGTGTGTGTGTGTGTTATTTTTTGTTCTTAATTGAATAATTTTGCTTTACATTAGTAGACAATCAATACACAAGCATCTCTCATCATTTAGGACGCTAAAGAAGTTTCAGATAAAGTGAGGAAGTCATACAGATCCACCATATAACATCAAAACTTAGCTTTCCCGGATATTTTCTTCAAAGTTTCACAGTGGGTGCCTAATTTATAAAATTTTTTTGGTAACAATTTAAATGTAAGCATACGTCTAAATTCTTAATAATATTCAGACATTATTTAGTGGATTCCTTGACTGAAGCCATTTTGGATCTTCACTTTAGGGATAAATGCCACCCAGCTCCAGGGGTCCTGACTTCAGTTCTCACCTCGGGTCACTGTCTGTGAGGAGTTTTCCGTGTTCTCCCTGTGTCCCTGGGGGTTTCCTCCTGGTGTTTCTGTTGACTGGGGGTTGTATAGGCTCAGGACCCACTGTGACCCTGAGCAGAATGAAATGTTACAGACTATGAATGAAGAAAAGTAAATCTGTTACTATGATATTCTCATGTTATTACCTACGCATGATCAGAATAATGATTAAGTACCACCACATTATTATTTTTATTTTATTAATTGATTAATTAATTTATTTGCATTAGTGGATACTAATTTTGCGTGAGGACTTCATGAGGTTCATTATTGCAGTGTGTTCTTGGAAGGTAGTACTGCTGGCATGTGCTTGTGTGTGTGTGTGTGAGAGAGAGAGAGAGAGAGAGAGAGAGAGAGAGGGGGGGGGGGGGGGGTTAGCTCTCCGTCTCAGCTCAGCATGTGGGTGTTGATTGTTGAATGGCAGCACATGTGCCGTGGTGTCCTCTCTGCAGGAGTTTTAACCAATGCCAGGACAGTGTCTGAGAGCTTATGAGCCGGGGGTCAGTTGTGTTTTCTCAAGGCCCAGGTCACAGCTTAATTCAGTCATTTCTAACCTAATCCCCATGAGCCAATGAACTGGCTTGTTCCAAAATCTAGACTTTGGCATTGGTTCTCTAAATGATATTTTATAATTATGTTATTAATATCACAGATCGGAATCAGTATCAAACATCAAGGTAACAGCAGTGATATCAATACGATATCAATGCATGTCATGTCCTCAGTCGTGAAGCGGTGCTTCTGGTTTGGGGTTTTTAACCTGGGAATCATTTTCCTCCTGTGGAATTCCTTCTGATTCTTAGTCATTTTCACTGCAGTGTAAACAAACTTTGGTTTAATTTTCTCGTGTTTGTTTAGTTTAATGGAAATATCGTCACACACACACCATAGCAACTCCCATAGCAACCAGTTGTTTGATGCGGCATTAGAGTGCATTGACAGTACTGTGTTTCTGCTGCATTTACAAAAGGATGGCTCTGATGGTGTTGGGGAGAGATGCGTAAACTGTGCCTTTTAGTTCATTCAGTCTGAGCACTGCTTTAGGTTTTCTTTCAGGTTTTAACACACACACACACACACACACACACACACACACAAATGGCTACTATTTTGAGAGATGAATAAAAACCCACGTGTATATGAATACAATTAATGCATCCAACACATTGTCTTATTGCGCTTATTAATCCTCTGTTGTTAAAGAACCCCCCCTCTCCCTCCCACCACACGGCCCTGAAGCTTCATTATCTTCTTCCATAATTTCCATAACCACTGCCGCAGCACTGTACATCTTTGTACATGTCACATGTTTCTGAGATGTGGACTGAATTAAGAATGAAGGGTTTCTAACATGGTTTTCCTCAGTGTCCATTAGTCAGTTACACACAGAAGCAGATGGCGTTTATCTTTTGCATCTCAACCGCTCAGAAATCTAGATGTGAGTCACATGATCTCTACACATTTAGGAAATTAACCTTATATCCATGCCATATTAATACAACAAAAAAGCACTGATTAAGACCCCAGAGGGTTAAATAAATGATGATCAGTGCAACTGAAAGAATGGTCTTTTAAAATTATTTTCTTGGTCAGGCTTTGTCTGGGGTTTAAGGGGTTAATCATGATTATTGTACCAAATTCTCAAATACATCTTTCCTTAATAGTGCCTCTTTAGCCTTTTGACCTCTGTCAGTCTGTTTGGGAGCCCACACTTCACAATTTGCATATTAGTTTCATAGTCATAACACATTAATGGCTAATGCAGTGTGTGTTTGAGGAGGGGTTTAATTTTATAGCCGTGGTATGTCTGTCTGTGCGTCCCTGTTTGTTTTAGAATAATATTCCCTACCCTGAAGGCAGGAATTTTTCCCCCCTGGTTTGTGTGTGTGTTTGTGTGTGTGTGAGTATGAGAGAGAGAGAGTGAGAGAGAGAGTGTGTTAGCGAGGTCAAAGCGCTCTGCAGCCTCTCGGCGCTACAGGTATCTCTGATTACACACACACTCAGGAATGTTCCGGCACCTTTTCATCTCCTGTGATGATGTTTCAAGATGGTGATGGCTGGGAGTGAAGTGGGCTGAGGCCGGAGCAGCGACGGAGAGAATGAAGCTGGCGGGGTGTCAGGGGCTCGCTGGAGAGCTGGGCTTACAGACAGGGGTGGGATTTATAGGCTCACAGTAGACCACTATTTGTCCCATCTATTTTGGGAATCCGTGTTCAATGGCTTTTTAACAAAAGATTATTTAGTGATTGTTTATATCTGTTTATGGACTGTTAAGTGTTTTCTAATTAAACCTGATTTTCAGCATGTTGTGGAGACCTTTTGGAATTTAGCTGCCAGTCCTCAGGCTGCTTTCACATGTAGCTCTGAAAAAACAAAAACAATCTAGGCTTGTAGTTTTGTTTGTTTTCAACAGTTGCATTAAGAGATTCTCCAAACCAAAACCCTCTTGTTGACTGTAATTTCTACATCATTTTCACATTCATGGTAAAATTAAGATTTCATGGCAAATTGCCTCTATTTGAAATGTTAAAGTGCATTCACATTTTCTTTAAGAATTCAAATTGTATTTAATTATAGTGTAATTGGATTGTTTTGAGAACCTGAGAAAAGAGTCAACCTCAGTCTTAGTGAACTGCAAAGTTTTAAAATGCACAAAGCCCTTTCTGATTTGGATCATTTAGGATCTTAATCACACTGAAGTGTGGGCTAATTACTCATTTTATTTTCATTGAATGAGAATCATAATCAAGTGGAAATGTAATGAAATTTAATATTTTAAAATTAATGACTTTTTATGATTCATTGAATCATTTATTTTTTAAAGAAATGACTGGAACTGTGTTCTCATTTGAGAGTATGATCCACTGAGTCATTTGTAAAAGAATCATATTAAATAGAGGTAATATTAAATAAATTATGATGACTGAATAAGTGTCTAACTAAGGCGTGAGATTTACACACGCATTCATGTTCTGTAAGTGCTTTATCCTGATCTGGTCACGATGGGTTTAGACAGGAACATGGTGCCAGTCTATTGCAGCAGACACTATCAGAAAATATTTTTGAATTATTGGAGGAAGCCCGGAGCACCCAGAATAAACCCACACAGAAAAGGAAAGAACACCCTAAACTCTTCAGAGACGGTGAACTGGGCAAGCACTCTGCGATCCTGGTCATCACAATGGTTTGACAGTTTTGGGAATACTTGTGTGGGAATTGTGTGGGAGAGACAAAGTAGAGAAGAGCACTGATGATATTGAACACTTGACACCATTGTGTTTGACCAGAGGGTGTGTTTTGCTGAGCAGTTAGAGCCCAGAGTGTAAGACTTCTGGAGCCTCACTCCCTACTGGTTTCTCCCTCATGTTCTGTTTAGATTTGTAAAGATTAGCTTTACAGCATTTGCCCTCTTACTTTGACTTTCTGAGTGTAGCCTGTTCTTTAAAGCCTGGTGGTGTTAGTCCTGATTTAGAAATACTGTCTGTGTCATGAATTTGACTAAGTTTTTTTTTTACCTCCGGATACTCTTTGCTCAGAAAGTTTACATCCTCTCTCTTCTGTCTTTCCCTGCAGGAAGTTCTATTACATCACCCTGCTGCGGGACCCTGTGTCACGGTACCTGAGCGAGTGGCGCCATGTGCAGAGGGGCGCTACGTGGAAGACGTCATTGCACATGTGTGACGGACGCACACCGACCCCTCAGGAGCTGCCGTCCTGCTACGAGGGCTCGGATTGGTCAGGCTGTACTCTGCAGCAGTTCATGGAATGCCCATACAACCTGGCCAACAACCGGCAGGTGCGGATGCTGGCTGACCTGAGCCTGGTGGGCTGCTACAACATGTCCACGCTGCCTGACAAGAAGCGCTCTCAGATCTTGCTGGAGTCGGCCAAGAAGAACCTGCGTGACATGGCCTTCTTCGGCCTGACGGAGTTCCAGCGCAAGACGCAGTACTTGTTTGAGCGCACCTTCCGGCTGCGCTTCATCCGGCCCTTCGTCCAGTACAACAGCACGCGGGCAGCTGGCGTCGATCTGGAAGAGGAAACTGTTCGGCGAATTGAGGAGCTGAACGAGCTGGACATGCGCCTCTACGACTACGCTAAGGACCTCTTCCAGCAACGCTACATGTACAAGCACATGCTGGAGCGGCGCGAACAGAGGATGCTGCTGCTCCGTGGACGGGCCACCTCACACGGGATGTCCCGGGATGATGGGAGTGAGGGGACCGCCCGTTTGCCCACCGAGGACTACATGAACCAGATCGTTAGTGGATGGTAGCCCAGTCGAGATCTCTTTCAAGAGAAAGAGACAAGCAGTGGCAGAAAGACAGAGGATACTGGTGGGCAGTGCTAGCTCACACAGAGACAGAGAGAGAGATAGGATCGTTCTGGATTCTCCCTCTCCCTTTCCACAAGGAATAGCAGCTTATTCCGAAGTTGGAACCAGACTTGCGAGGGAATGTCGTCAATGGGAAGACTACGAGTATAGGGTGCCCACTCGTGAATCTTTTTTCAGCAAGAGGTTATTGTCATTTGACAAGACTTGACGTGTTGGGTACACACTTGCAAGTCTGTCCTTCTGAGAGAGGGAGAGAGAAAGAGAATAGAAGATGGTGGCTGGGGCCATCTTAGATTCATCCCACCAAGAGGTTGTGGGCAAGTAATTACTCTCATTCTCTCCTTCTCCATGGAAAATCAACTTGCGCCTGAATGGAGAATTTGAGAAGACTATGGTTGTAAGATGCACACTTGCAAGGTTTTTTCTTTTCTTTTTAAGGGGACAGAGAAAGAAAGTCGGTAGAGGAAGCCATTTCACCGTCACCTCACCATATGGAGGTTTTCTTTTCTTTTTTTTCCAGGAAGGAATACAAGTTTGTTTCTGAGGCGGAAGAGACTTGCCAGAGGATATGGTCAGGTTGGAGTCTGGATGTATGGGGCACACTTGCAAGTCATTTTTTTTCTTCAAACAAAGGCAGTAGGCAGACAGTCCTGTCTTCACATTACAGAGAGACAGGGGACATTCTGGACTCTTATTCTCTTTCCCCAAGGAGTACCAGCTTGTTTCAAAGTTGACACCGGACTTGCCTGAGAATGCGTTCTATGACTTGAAAGTCGAATCCATACTTGAGCCCCCCGCCCCACCTTAATTCACTCTTAGAAGCAAGTAAAGGCAAAGCCACCTTGCAGAGATTAGGGACAAATTCTTAAGATCATGGAAAAGCCAAGTTTTGTGTGAGAAAGATCAGTGAATGTTTCAGGAAAGTCCTACAAATATCAGAGATATTGTCAACTTTTTATATCCCATGATTCATGGTTCTTCAATTGCCCTTTGTTTGAGTGGAATTTTCCACATCTAATTGCAAATAGACCCCCGACAGAATATGTTTCATGAATATGTTTTGACATAGAAAAGCTGAGACTGTGTCAGTTTTATCTTTGTTGTGTTTCTGCGACTATGCGTGCTGGGTGCGGGAACAGCTTGGCTCCATTGAGTCCAACGTTTTCCTTACATTCATGGAGAGAGAGAGAGATGCTCTGTTGATGAAGGGAAGGATGCGAGTGTCATGGTCAGTTTAGCTATGGCGTACCTGGACAAATGGGATGCAGATTTAATTTTTTTTATTATTTGGTTTAGTTTTTTAAGCATTGTTTTCACCCTGAGCGACTGGGTCCCTGTGTTTGTATGTGCAAACTGCACCAGTCAGAACTTTGGACACACCTCCTCATAGAAGCATTATCCTTACAGCTGTAATTGTCAGATTTTAAGAATAATAATAACGGCATCAAAATGATGAAATAATAATAATAATAATAATTCAATAAGTCAAGACTAATCAGCATTGTACACTCATGACATTCTCTCAGAGCCAGATTTACATAGGCATTCATTTAAATATTTCTGTTTCTTACCAATGTGAATCATTTGCGCAGAAACCTGAGTTGATGTCAGTGTATATTCAGTCAATTACCAAGGTAACTGAGGCCGAGGTGCACTGGTTCTGTGATGTGTCTGTGTGTGTGTGTTTAAGAGAAACTTTGTCTAGAATTAAGAAAAGTTTCCTACAGGCTGAATTATACTTCTGCATCTGCATATGTGCAGGTGTTGTGCGCAGGCGTTCATATAGGAATCTGCCAACTTGCTTGCACTTAATGTAACCCTGTGTACTAAGGGGCAGTGTCCAAACCAGAATGTATAGGTAACACTTCATCGTTTCAGTCCTGAAAATGTACATTTGGGTTTTGTTCTGATTTGGTTCTTTGTGTCTGAGTTTTGTCCTCCAACAATCAGCATTCGGTTGCTGCACAGCCCTCAGATCAGATTCAAAACACACATGTGATTTTGAAGGGTAGACATTCTAATAATACCCCCTTAAAAAAGTAGATTTAATGCAGTAGATTTCTGTTCTTCATTCTTTGAAACAAATGTATTATAACCTTTGATCAAAACATTCGTTGTACCTTCTCATGGAATAAAGAAGATGCTAAATCAATGTCGGAATTCAACTGGCACTGAACGTTATTCACTTTAAAACACAGACACTGAAAACATTAAAATCTGATGAAAATTTAAAACCAACCTTTGACAATGGATTTAATGAATGTCCCAGTGTTACGCTAACCCACATCAGTTAAGATAAACGGACATTTGTGCAATTCCTACTTAGATTATAATCAACTGATGGTTCTTAAACATAGTCTACTCCATTTTCCACAAATGAGCACCATTCTGGGGTCTGTGCCTCAAACACCCCGGTTCCGAACAGTCATTTTTATCCCGGGTTCAGACTTGGGCAGACTACAAAACCAGACCGGGATGTTTTGTTTCACAGAGTGTGGGCTGGTAGCCTCCAGATCCCCAAATGACTGAATATGCACTGAACATTTTTTTTTCCTTCTTCATAATATGCTGCCTTTAAACACAAGGAGGTTCATATTCTTCTCCAAAACTACGGCATCATGCCTAAGACCTCTCAATCTCATCTGTTGTGATATATTCTTGAATCTCAGCAGAATAAATCAGACCAAGGATAACTTGATCTCCTTTATCCTCAGTTTTCCTCCTGGAAATATGTGAATCCATAACCCCACCCACTCCCCCACTGGCTGGGTCACTTTTAACAAAGCTTGCTGATTACTTTGTTTGTTTGTGAGAGCGTGGATGGAGGACGTGTGAATTGAGAGTGTGCCGGACGTGTCGGGACATGATTCAACTTGTCTTCGGCTTTGTCGCCAGCGTGTGTGACTTCTGTTTCATCAGCCGCAAAAATCAAACTCAATAACGCTACAGCAATTCACAGAGGCAATTTCTCCGGAGCAGAATGGTGAGGTGGCTCTCCATATCTGTCCCCATCAATCCGCAATGAAATCGTACTTACCCTGAGATAATACGTGTGTGTGTGTATACGGATGTACAGTTGTGTGTTGGCACGAATGAACATTGACGCATTTGAGGCATTTTACACACACTCGAGTCCCTTCTTTGTTTTCTATCCTTATTGTACATTGTTGTATCGTATGAGTATTTCTGTTATTCATGCCAATTTGATCTTAAAGCTACCAATAAAGAGAGATTTCCTTTTTTTTTTTAAGAAACGGCCTCAAGTCACTTCTTCCCAAAGCTTTTGATGTCTGTGAAGGATGAAAAACAGTGTTAAGAATCACTTTGATGTTTTTAATCATCCTCTTTGTTTTTCCTTTCCGTTTTCTCTTCAGTGAACATCAAACTCATATTTTGCAGATGTTCAGTCATAGGGGATAATTCTTTCTTGTGCGTCTGATCACGCTCACTGCGCGTAAATTATTAAACTGTTTCAATTAAATTAGTCTGATTCATTACAGTTTTTTTTGTTTTTTATTTAAATACAGGAAACGTGTCAAACATGAGACAGGTGAATTCATCAGTTGCATCCCCTTAGAGAAGCGGGCTCACCTACCTGCCCTAGGACCACTCATAGGGCACTTCACATATGTATAATTTATACAGCAGGTTGCTTATAACCAAGTAATTTCATAATTTGGCAACAGACATTCCATGAGTGCTGATATAGAGTAAAACAGCACTGGGACTTTTAATTCTATGGCTTCGTCCCAGTTGTGTACGACATGCTAATGCTATACACTAATCTTAATAGTATGAGTTTGGTGGGCTAATACATACGTCTTACTAACAAGATGTGATGAACTGTTGCTTTGACAACGCATGTTTGACAAGCTGCAATTGCAGAGCTGCCTGCCATTAATTTCAAAGTTTGAAACTCATCCCAGTAAACATTTAGCCATTGATTCAACGTTGAAATCCAAACACAGACATTGAAAAGACGACTATTAGACGTATTTTGGACGTTCATTGACGTTATTAATTGGTCCGGAAATAAATTACTTGTATAAAACGCGTTTTGGACGTCCAGTGACGTTATCGATTGGTCATCACTTAACTAACTTAAGATAGAATTTGGACGTTCATATTGTTTAAAATATGTCCTTGTAGGTCATAAAAATAACAGCTCTGCACTAAAATGGTTTGTTGTTGAAAAATATATCCATTCATATTCCATTTAGAAAACGGTGTGGGTGGAGTGGTATTAACTCAATGATTAGTGAAGTGATACAGCACTGCTTTTTAAATAGGAAAATAGATCAGTGGGGAGCAGTTGGAGCAAATAAGATGAAAACGTACTCCTTCATTCGTCTACTGTACCATCACAAGGCATCCCACACTCACCCTGTCACTCTGGCTGTACCTTTCTGCAGCCTGACACATTAATTAATTATTCATCTCCCCTTGTTTTCACTGGTTACTGCTTTGAGATTAATTACCTTATTTATACTTCTGTGTTGCATCATCAACTATCTTCCATCCACTCAGACGTGTTCAGTCATTACCAAGTGGCAAAGGCTTGGGAGAATTGGGACACACCCCAAGCTTTGCTTGTGGTGGAAAGAAAGGGGTGTGTGAAAGGGGGAGGGTGATGAAACACAGGAGAGGTGTTGGGTTACAGACGTCTGGATGGAAACGAGAGGGAGACTCACAGATGGCAAAGGCTCTGGTGAGTTGTCCTGCAGCCACGAGTGTTCACACACACACACACAGTCATATTAAAAATGTGTGCACGGTGGAAATGCTTGAGGGCAACACCTCAGTTGGGATAATTGGGTTCCTTTTCCATCTCTCTAGAGTACAGTCTCTAAAATGTAGGTTCTTCCAGGGTCCTTTTATAAAGCAATGGGTGAATTTAGAATATTGATTTTTATATATAGAATCATTTGCCAATGCGTATTCCAAAAAGGGATCTTCTACTGTACAAAACTGGACATTGAATCTTTTTCAGGAAGGTGGGATACATCTCCATCAATCTGAAGAACCATCTCATCAAGTAGATGAGTCTATTCAGAACTCCACTATCTAGGCCCATTGCTTTTACTAGAACCCCCAGAAGAACCCTGTTTTTAAGAGTGTACCTGCTCAGTTTAACCAAGTGAGTGACTGAACCTCAGCGTTGTCCTACAGTATCTGCAAGGGTTTCCTCCCACATTCCAACAATACATTAATAGGTTTGGCCATTCAAAGTTGGCCAAAGTTCCTGCCCGGATTGTGCCCAGTGATTCTAGGTTGGTGCCAGAATCCAACACAACCCTGAATGGATAGATGGAGATTTAGGCCCACTATCATTTCTTATTTTTACCCCTACCCCTTGTTTTCAGGTTTCGTCTTCCTCTTTGGAACTGAGTTATAAGGTGTAGTGGTTACATTTGCGTAAGGAATGGAACAAACCTGTCAGTCTGCAGTGATATCAGAAAAGTGATGGGGACTTTAAAAGTTTATGAAACATTCTGATTTGAAGCTGAATTCAGCTTTTTTTTTTCCTCCCAAACCTTTCAGTTCCACCTTCAATGATGCAATAGTATCAGGTGCTAGAATATAATTGCTTCACAAATGGAGCAACTGGAAATGAACTAGTTAACCATCAAGATATCAGCATAGGACAAAGAATGCTTTATGCTTGTTATGAATTCATTCATTGTCTGTAACCGCTTAGCCAGCTCAGGGTCATGGTGGGTACGAAGCCTACCCAGAATCACTGGGGGCAAAATGGGAACACACCCTGGAGGGGGTGCCAGTCCTTAGCAGGGCAACACAAACACACACACACACACATACTTTTGAGTTGCCAATCCACCTACCAGCGTGTATTTATGGACTGTGGTAGGAAACCTTAGCACCTGGAGGAAACCCTTGTGGACACAAAGGGGGGGGGGACACAAACTCCTCACAGACAGTCACCTGGAGCTGTGACTGACACTACCTGCTGCCCCTTGTTATGAATTAAAGGGTCATAGTACATTGAAATGACATTAAGATATTAAAGTGGTTATGATATTTTAACTGAGAAAATACTGACATTATTGGGTAAAATGGTACTGGGTATTGGATGTATAGATGCTGCTATAGATTTAATACATATGTAGGTTTTATAGATTTGTATATAGATTTAGGAGGTTGTTTAGGAGTTGTACGAATGCTGCGAGATTTAGTTGCCATAGATGTAGTTGTCTAGATGCTGCTATATGTTTATGTTCTAAAGATTTATTTTCATAAATTATCAGTATGACTCCATTCCATTTGAGTGAGTGTATGTCACTTAAAATGTTGTTTCCATTGTTGTTCTCTCCTGGGTGTTAATTATCTTGCTGAGTGTGTTGTGTGTGGCATGTTGTCCTGTGCAAGCACAAATGGTTTCCTGTGGAGTGTGTTCTCGTCACCACACTCTTCGCCCAGGTGTGTGATATGAGAAGAACCCTCAGTGTGATTCAGTAATAACGATGCTCTTCTATCACCATTTCCATCAGAAGACAGTTTACCTTAAAAACAGATTACCTCAGGACCGTTTTCCTCACAATGGTTTATCTCAAGACTTAAGCAGTGTTCAGGTAGTTACTCAAACAGTAATCCATTACTAATTTCTCACTACTTTACTCATAACACCCAGGAAAATGTCATCTCAAACCTCATTACTTTTAACTACATTCTAAAACCCATACAACACAGACACACACACAATTAATGAACAAATCTGGAAAGTACAAAAATGATAGACAATATTTCCTAGGTTTACTTAACATAGCAGTAACAGCATCATTAAACATGTATAAAACTGCTTTCACTATACTCAATGTTTTCTCTGGGGAAAAAAAAGCCTGTATGTATTTGAGCAATATAAAATTGCCCAAAAAGACTTAAATGGTTTTAAATCTTACATGGACCTGGCTAAATCTATGCTCAGGAAAAAATAAAAAATAATAATTTGGTTTTACACACACACGGAAACAAGCACTCTCCTCCTTCGCCATTGTATACTAACTGTGCAGTCAGCTGTCATGAAAACGACTTGGGGAATGCTAATGTTATTAATACAGGAGGTCCTCGGGTTACGTCAGTCCCGAGTTACGATGTTTCGTGGTTACGACACATCTTCTATTTACTGTATAAAGCCTTGTTTTGACTTAAGTGGTTTTGTGTCGTAAACGTCGTAACGCGAACTTCGTGTTTGTTGTGCGTGGCGGAGGAATACACGGTTACGTGGCTCGGGACCAAGGAGGATAGGTGTTAGGATAGGATAAGTGCTTACAGTATGTTATTTACGTACAGTTTGTACGTATGTTTCGACTTACACCGAAAATCGGTTTACGACGCGACGTAGGAACGGATCAACGTCGTAAGTCGAGGACCCCCTGTATTATATTTTATAGACAAAATGAGAAGCAAGTCTTTAAGTTTGTAACTAATGTGATTACAAAATATTTCACAGTAATTTGCTACATTACTTCATTACAGGAATAAAGTAATCACATTAATGTAACATTTTCCTTTGTACCTCGTCACCCTCAACACAGGACTTAAGACTGCTTACTTTGAGACCACTTTATCATTGTTTACCTTAATGTTGCTTACTTCAAGGCAATTTACTTCTCTATAACTTGCCTCAAGACTATTTACCTCAAGTCTGTTTACCTCATGAATACTAGCCTCAAGACTTCATACCTCAAAGTGGTTTACCTCAAGGCTGTTTATGTCGAGGTCACTTTCCTCAAGATTGTTTACCTTGACACTGTCGTCCTCGAGTGTTTATTTCAGGACTGTTTGCCGCATGAGGGTTTGCCACAAGACCGTTTACTTCCCAATCACTTGTCTTAAAGGCCACGTCTACAATTCTGGGTAACTACAGTATTCTCTGGTTTACTTACGTTCAGGAGATCCATGTCTTTTAATATGGAACGGTATGTTTGGGGGGGGGGGGGGGGGGGGGGCGTTCATTGTAAGTGGCTGAAGTTTAATGTGTAGGTTTATATTCACTGTTTGAATTACTGCAGAAACTCATTTGTTACTCGAGTTGTTTAGTTTTGAAGCACTTTCGGTCTGGGTTTATTTTCATGGAGCTAGCAGTCTCAAGTCTGCTCCACCTTAACTAATCTGAAACAGAAAAATAAGTAAGTTCTCCTGTGCCTTCATTCTCCTGGGTTGGTGGTATTGTGTGGCATAGGCAAATATCACAGTGGAACTGATGATGACTGGCAGAAATCTAAGATTCATTTTTAAATACTATTCATGCCATACTTTGACTACAGAAATGTTATGACACGCATCCAGAAGACATCTGAAATGTTTAATACCATACAGTCAAGTGGCTTCCAAGAAGGACCTAGCTCTTTATGAGCTCATACGTGCCGAGACCTGAATATAAGGTCATAGGGACTTTAGGGGTTTTACCCTCGTCAATGCTTTTACCTCGAGACCCACAGGTGTGGAGTGAAAATCTCTGGATAACCAAATGGAGCTTTCCCTCCATGTCCTCCATCTGTCTGCCCCCAGAGTCAGAGCCTGTGGAACTGAGTCCCCCTCCCCTCGCATCCTCCTTAACCTGGGTGATGCAGGCCAGCAGCTGCCTGGAAACAGTCTCACAGGACTTGGACAGTCAACAGGGGAGATTTTTCCCAACAAATGAGCAGAAAGTACTCACCTGTGAAGTGGAAAAGATGTTGGTAGAATCTCAAATCAAATCACAAACTACTTAAGTACTGAGTAACTCAATACTACAATGGAACGTAGTTCATGAAACACTTTCCTACACATTCAGGAGGAGGTAAAGTCTTTGAAGAAATAAATAGTCATGCAGCATCATTAGTCTGAAGGTTATGATCTCATAGGTGAATGCAATCAAATCAAATTTTCTCAGGAGCACCTTAAGCATCCTTAAGACGCATATATATATTATATATATAATCTCCTCTTAAGGTTTCTCAGTAAGCGTGGTGCTTGTATAAAGTTTATATATAATCACAGTTAATACAAAAATGTCATAAATAAAATTAAGAAATATATTTTGTTCTCTAAAGTAGTAGGTGAGAGAGAGTTTGAAGAACAATGTTTGTTCAGATTCTCCCTGATTGCACAAATTTGTTAAATCAACAGCACACATTATTTTAAATCATTATTTATTAACGGGTAAAACTAGGTATTAGATGATAACCTCAAATAATACGATTGCCACGGGATTTGGAGAATGTTAAACCAACACACACACACACAATATCACACACTGGAATAAGGTTATTTGGTTTTATTCTAATGTTGGCTGTTATTTGTGTGATGTAGCGACTTGTACAAGGGTGGGTTTGAACCAGGAACATTTTATGTAAGAGAAGAACGTCAACTGAGTGAGCTACCAATGGAGTTGTTTGTTAATGGACTCAAGTGCAGAATAAACAGAAAACTAAAGATTAACAAAACGTACAAACAAGGTGTTGGTGAGGACCAAGAGAAGACAGCCCTGCCTGAGATTAGAACTGCTGAAATCCTGGTTTAAAAGCCAGTGTAATCCCACTGCACCAACTAAACATGAGAAGGGGCTTCCCAAACTAGAGAGGGAAAAGACAGCTAAATAAACAAATAGCAAAGATGTCAAACACAATGAAAGAAGAAAAACTATACATTTAGAGACCTAAGAAAAGAACACTTCTTTTTATTTTGAGATAAAGATGAACAAAAGCTCAAGAAGAATAAGAGGGAATTGGAGTATTCAAAAGAGACAGACCCAGGAGAACACTCTTAGGGACTTTACCAAAATTACCAGCTAGGCTTGTGTGGCACTCTCAAAAAGAGAAACCCAAGACTGAGCACTGAGGTGTGTGATGGCTTTCCTTAAGTAGGAGAGGAACAGGTGCTGCTAATTTCTCCTAATTAAGCTGTGGTGGCTCCATGTCTCCCTCTGGTGTCTGGGAGTGGCCTAGTGGGCAACCAGGCCCCTGTCTGAACCTTTACAATATGTTTTAGCAAATAACACTTGAGCACAAATGAGCACTTACTGCTCATATAAATAGCTTTTTAAATATCATCATCTTTGTTTCACTAATATATATATATATATAGTAGGGCGGCACGGTGGTGCAGCAGTCACACAGCTAAAGGGACCTGGAGGTTGTGGGTTTGATTCCCGCTCCGGGTGACTGTCTGTGAGGAGTTTGGTGTGTTCTCCCTGTGTCCGTGTGGGTTTCCTCCGGGTGCTCCGGTTTCCTCCCACAGCCCAAAAACACACGTTGGTAGGTGGATTGGTGACTCAAAAGTGTCGGTAGGTGTGAGTGTTACCCTGTGAAGGACTGGCGCCCCCTCCAGGGTGTATTTCCGTCTTGCACCCAATGATTCCAGTTAGGCTCTGGACCCACCGCAACCCTGAACTGGATAAGGATTACAGATAATGAATGAATATATGTCCAATAAAAACATGTATCTCCACTTTTTTCAGATGTTTAGTTTATTACATCATTTCTTCACACTGTGTGCAAATATCATGAGGAATGGACCAATAGAAATGCTCCAAAATGATTTGGAATAAAATAATTTACTATTGACTTCCTTTACCTTGTCCTGTAAAGATACTATTTTTGGAGATAAAACATGTATTGGACAGCTATATATACTATATATGTTTGTGGCGTAGTCATTTTTACACACTATTTAGTATGCGAGTGCACTATACTGCTGCTGTTTAAATTTAGCTCCTACACTGACCGTATTAAGCTGGTCACAGTTTTACTGTGTCCATTACGCCAGACAAATATATCTGATCTTTCCCCATGGTGCCCAGTGGCGTCACATGCAGATTCATTTAGATTATGAGAGGGAATGATGTAACTGACACAAACACACACACACACGCGCATACACAATTGCCTTTAGTGGTTAACTTTTTTCAGTCTCCAGTTTTCCAGTTTTGTCAGAAACACAAGCCGTTTGACCCAGGGTGACCCCAGCCCTTTGTGGCCCTCTATGATTGGGGCTGGATTCCAGTCATTAGTTTAATTGAATCTCATTGAAAATGAGAGTAGACTGAAGACACTCGTCCGCTGCTCTTTGCTAGAGTCATTAGTTGAGATAGGATTTCATCAGCACCTGTTCACACACTGAAGACCATGCTTCATTCAAAGCATTACTTGGTTTCCAGGGTTTGAAATGGGGAAACGTTGTATGTTTGTACGTTTTTTTTCCCACCAACATGGAACCAGTTTGGGTAACGTCCATTAAAGAGACTACAAGCTGTGTGTCCACAACTGAATGCCGCAGAATATTTGGAAATTGCACTTAAAATGGTGGTTCTACAAGAGATAATTAGCAAAGAAAATGGTTTTATATTGAACCCTGAACCCTGATTAAAGCGTTCCCACAGTGAAGAGGTTCTTTAGACATTCCCCATCAATCTGAAGAACCTCTTTATGATGCAAAGAGCGCTTTAATCTTCCAGAGTGTTCTTCACGTGTTCTGGGTTCTATATAGAACTATATTTTTTACTAAAGAACCTTTGTGGAACGATCGTTTTTAAGAATGGAATAACAGGGAAAATGTTTGGGAATCGCTGCATTAGATGAACGCTATGGATTTAGCTCCTCCTACTGCCTCCTACAGGTACTACAGGGCAAATACAAAGAGTGTTGTTTCAGCTTACCAAACACTAGAGGGCAGTATAGCATTAATAATTCAGCGCTGATTCTGTTCGCATAGAGCTGATCTGTTTTTACAATTTCTTAACGGATCAGACACAGCGGATTTTAAACACTAAGCCCACTCACTTTTATAGCTACAGTCAGAGGAGGGTGAAGGGTGTGGTGATGGATGAGGCCAAAGAGAAGGAGAAGGGGGTAAAGCCAGAGAAGAGGGAGTTGATGGAGGTGCTTACAGTCACAGAACAGAACATGTTATTAAAGCTGTCGTTACATTGTAATTACTAGTTAATTACATACTGTCGATGGAATTTTATTGCACCTGCTTTTCTGTTTCACAGACTCACCTCAGCCTCTGTCCTACCCTCTGACCTCTGACCTCCAGAGAAGGGAGATGGAAAGATATGTCATTGCAGTGTTACTGCCTTGAGATTATATTGGGTTATATTGCACACTCTCATGCGTGAACGCCACCAAATCCTCACAGCAGTTTTCCTCAGTGACACGAGGAGAGGATTAATCCCTGGACCCAGAGGTCCTGTAGCTGTGTAACCTTCATACAGGTTCATGCATGGTGATGGGGTACCGGGCACATATCTACATAAAGGACATGATGTCTGGTTCCTATCAACAGCACTTTAAAGAAATCCAATCCGAGTCATTTCTCTACAATGAATCATTTGACATGGAACCACTCTGAATGACTCTGTGTGCACGTTCACATGCTACCACACGTCCAGAACCTGGGAACCCTCTGGTGAGAGGAAATGTCATTCATTGTTAAAAGGGTTTTTGTTTCCACGTGTCACAGGGGTACCACAAAATGACACTAACAGTGAATGTCCTCAAGAGGGCACTGTTACACTGCTTTAACATTCTTCATATTTACTCCCTTCCGCTTCTGTTAAACAGGTGTTGGATTTTCTTTTGTGTTCCTACAAGACAAAGCCAGAGAGAGAGAGAGAGAGAGAGAGAGAGAGAGAGAGAGAGGGAGAGACTCATCAGCTATGCTATACAGCTATCGAGGTAATCAAATTCGTGTCCTTTGTTTCTGTGGGATCTCTCCCATATCTCAAGGCATGAACTTTGAGCAGAAGCACACATTTCCTCAGAGAAGTGTATGTTTATTCATGTTGTTTTGGGTGAGGGCTGGTTTTAAACACCCCACCCAAGCCCCAACACAGACACACACACACACACACACAACAATTGACGAATAACAAGTGATTTATCCATATCATAGTCACGTCTATTGTCTTGAAAACAGTACGTCTGTGTGATAGTGCTGTTGTTCTGTTGTTCCTTGGCCACAAAGTCCATAAACATCTTCTCATCCAGCATTTTTTTCCTGAACGCAAAGTGAAGAATAGGGGTTTTGTTTCCATTTCCTGCAATTCTAGCATCTAATCCTCTGCCTTTACAGTAGATCTTTAAACATGTGAGGATCTGATGGCACCCAGCCTTGGTTCTGTTGCAGGTATTGTTTACACCTCATTGGCCGAATGTATGGCGCTGAGCACGGTGCGCTCAGGATCATGTGCAGCTGCTTGACAGATTTATTTGGAAACCATATAAAAGCTGTGTTCACTTATTAATAAAGGGTGTCTGGTGTATACTGACCCCAGTGGAAGTGGAACTGAACTTCCAGTGTCAGTATCTGACCTCACTAATGTTTTCATGTCACATCTAATCCTCACAGCCATGTTCACGAGCCTAACCCTAATTCTAAACTAATGCACAGTGAAATATAATGTGAAAATGCTCACTGTCGCCCTGTGAAGGACTGGCGCCCCCTCCAGGGTGTATTCCCGCCTTGCGCCCAATGATTCCAGGTAGGCTCTGGACCCACTGCGACCCTGAACTGGATAAGGGTTACAGATAATGTATGAATGTATGAATGAATGAATGCTCACTGTCTCCATTAACAAAAAAATAAAATAATAATAATAAATAATCCCATATAAACAGACAAATGGCTGACTGTGGCTTTGCAGCAAACTGGTACAGAACATTTATTATTGCCCTTCATTTCATATTATTTGTACGAATCATTTTAATGGTTTTTATAACATGTAATTCCAATCTCATAATATTAGCTGTTGTGAATGTAGCATATTAATACTTCAGGCTTTTTTTTTCTGTAAAAAAAATGACATCCATGACTTCACTTGATATAAAGTTTCTTTGCCCATTTTAGATTTATTAGAAGTGTTTTTCTATAGCGTCACTCATAATACCCTTTGTATCACCTTTAGTTTAAGAGTGTATATAACATTCACCATAAACTCCCAGGGGCCTATAGGTTTGAGCCTCACCTCGGGTCACTGTCTGTGTGGAGTCCACTGTTGGGGTTGGGGTTGTACAGCGTAGTGGAACCACATATTTCTCTAAATCCACTTGAGAGCTGATGAGAGGTAAGCCAACCTCTTCCCAAAGAATATGTATATTTATGAACATCTCTCTGCTTTGCCACCATCAGCCGATGGGTTTAGGTTCACTGCTGATGTGGGACAGTAAACAAAATGCCTCTAATGGACATCACGCCTGCTTCCTGTCACCACCAATTAATTCCCTAGTTTTGTGCAGCCTAAATGAAGCTCCACACTGATGGGTTCATACTCCTCTGAGCTCTTCAGCACACAGAACGTGATCCAGACGCTTATCTGTGTATTAGAGCCGAGCAAAGTGAGTTACGGCTCAACACATTAGTTTAATACACATAAGTGGCTAAATTGAATCAATGTCAATAGAGTTTTGTGTGTATGTGTGTGTGTACGTGGAAACGTCTTTGTGTGTGTGTGTGTGTGTTTTCCAGAATTAATTGTAGTGTTGAAAAAGTAACATGGAAGTGTACGTTTTCAATAAACTAATTCTCTAATTCCACATTAATGTCATAGGTTACCTCATTATGATAATAATCCACACCTCTGCAGATGCCATGTCTTCTGGCTGCCAAACGAACAGCACGACCGTCCTCTTTGCTGTCCCTGAAAGGTTAGAGTATCGCTCGTATTTTCAATGTTAAGCTTTTTTATTATTATGATTATTTTCTGGGACTGCACTAATCAACAAGGACTTCTTCAATTGTTTTCATTTTTATGCCAAGATTGCCTGATTTTACAGAGGCCACAGTTCACTAAATTATAGCCTTCAGCCTGGAATAAATTCCTCCGCACACTTCTGTCCTCTCGCTCGTTGAATGGGAGAAGAGCTGGAGGAAGAATGAAGATGAATTCCCTCTTCTTTCTGAAGGCTTGTTTTGTCTGTGAATTACAGAGATTACGTGTGGGGACTGAGAGAAGGTCACATACTCAGTGGAAGCAGAGGTGGAAAATACTTCTAATGCTATTTAGTAATTGTAGATAGTTACTGTTCTTACTGATACTGTGCTGCAAGGATTAAGACTATGGCGTTGTTTTGGTGTAAAGTGTAATACAAATATTAGTGGAGGTACGTTCCACTTGAATATTTTGATGCTACTCAGAGCCTGTATTTTAAGCGTTTGCCCAACCATAATCATACACCGTAAAAAAATAATCCGTAGAATTTACGGTAAAAAACTGGCAAGTGTGGTTTTTACATAAATTTTACATTTAAGAACTGTTTTGTAGGGCGGCACGGCGGTGCAGCAGGTAGTGTAGCAGTCACACAGCTCCAGGGACCTGGGTGACTGTCTGTGAGGAGTGTGGTGTGTTCTCTCTGTGTCTATGTGGGTTTCCTCCGGGTGACTGTCTGTGAGGAGTGTGGTGTGTTCTCCCTGTGTCTGCGTGGGTTTCCTCTGGGTGATTGTCTGTGAGGAGTGTGGTGTGTTCTCCCTGTGTCTGCGTGGGTTTCCTCCGGGTGACTGTCTGTGAGGAGTGTGGTGTGTTCTCTCTGTGTCTGCGTGGGTTTCCTCTGGGGGCTCCGTTTTCCTCCCACAGTCCAAAAACACACGTTGGTAGGTGGCTGCGCCCAATGATTCCAGGTAGGCTCTGGACCCACCGTGACACTGCACTGGATAAGCAGTTACAGATAATGAATGAATGAACTGTTTTGTTTACAGTACTTTTCTGTTAAAAAACAGATGTACACCATAAGAAAACCATAGTATTTACATAAAAATAACAAAGAAACATTATTTTGCCATAAAATTAACATGTAAATTGTGTGACAAATGGGAGAATGGAGACTGAGAAATAGCCATATTTAGAGCCACACCACATCCTATATTCAGCCCTTGAAAGGAGATGTTACCAAAAGGACCATAGAAATGTGCGGTATCTGGGCGCCACACTCCAGCACTCCACACACAGGCTGAAATTGATGGTGAAATTGTGTATTTTTTACAGCAAAAAAATGTAAACATTTGTATTTTGGCTGATAAAGGTATTTACGGTATTTAACCTACACCTCAGCCCAACTAACTAATCCTTTATCTTACACTTCCAGAGAAAGGGGTACTTTACAGGCATATTACTTTTCACTTAAGGTATAAACATTGTAAATGTACTTAAAAAGGTACAACAGTGGTGTTAAAGTCCACATGTCTACATTACATTCTCTTCTCCTGTGATTTGTATATTACTTCTACAAAAATTGTCCTTACAACTTTGTAATGTACTCAATAAAATCTGAATGTCTTCCGAAAGAATGCAGATCCTTTTCCCTTCAGACAAACTTTAAAACATAGTAAAACAAGACGTAGAATAAAGACCACTTCATAACTAAGTGAAATGGAAGTGCCTTGTCTCCTTTTAATAAATATAGAGTATCATTATATAAAACGCTAATACCATCCGAAGCACCAGCACATCAAACACCTTTATTTATTCAAACTATATATATGTTTACATTTTTCCTGTCCCCTCATATTTTTTCCTCTGTGTCATACTGTTCATGTTAACACCCTAAAGGTGGACCTGGACAATACAAGCTCCACACAGAACTCTTGTGTGATCTGATGTTATTGTCTGCGCTCCCTCATTCCCTTCCTCTCTATCAAACCCCATTCGTGGGTGGCTCTTTTCAGACAGATGACAACATGCAACGATTCAAAGTTGACTGGCGTCTTCACAATGGACCTTCACAAGTTATCTCAGAGACGTCTTAAGCCGGACTGAAGGGCTGTGAATGATTCGTACAATTGCTCTTCATTGGTGCTGACAAAGTCCAATCATTCACGTCCCATTGGCCTTGTTTACACGCCCCACCCTCCCTGCGTTGCTCGATCTGTCTTGTCCATTCTCGTTGTCCTTTCAAAGACAGTTGATTAGAAAGAATCACACTCACCATTGTGGCTGAACAAACTGGGAGGTGTGTTGGGATTTAATCACACTGCACTAATTAGATCTGATTGTGCTAAACGAATCTACCTTTCTAATTTCCAAGTGTAATTGCATGGATATGAATATTAATTAGCCTGAAATTCGGGTTTTCTTACTGTGGACAAGACAATACCACGAGCTTCAGAATATTTTACTATAAATGATATGATAAACTTGAACATGTGTGTGCCATTTTGTGTGTGTGTGTGTGTGTGTGTGTGTGTGATCCCAATTAGACCCAAATCCATCACATTTGCCCTTTACGGTGTGTAATGACTGACTACCCATTATTTCCTCATGTGTCTCATTATGTGTCTGCTGATAAATGGTGCCATAAAAACACATTGAAGTTGGCTGGGGGTCAGTGAGGGTCAGATATAGGTCAAATGGTCATAGTGGTCTTGGTAAATGATGAGGCTTGTCACACTTGTTGGCTCTTAAACTACATCCAAGTCAGTTAATATAGTCACCACTGTATTACGTATTACTGTATTTCTGCTGTTTTTATTTTTTAAAAAATAAAACCATTTCATCTTTTATTTCTGTGGAATAGTGATGGAAAAATAGGGATTGGATCTTGGCCTTTCTTGGTGCTCTAGGGCAACAACAACAACACCTTCAGCACAGCACCATCATCAACAACCCCACTTTAACTGGAACATGAGCTTCTACCCGAGAGGCTGAGATGACCATCAATGATCAAATTCTTAAACTGTACATATTCTTTATAATGAATATAGCTTATTCATACAATTTTGTGGAATAAAGCATTTTGAATGAATAATATAGCATGTCAATGTATTATTAATGCTTAATAAAATGTGTTACTAATATATTATTATTATATTAATTTAGATAACACCATTAAAACGCATCCACAGATCAAACAAATGAATTTAATATCTCTGAACTTTCATTGTAGTCCCATCCATATATTTGAAATGGTGGAGTAAATATTTGAAGGGTAAAGCTGCATCTCTGAGAAAAATGCGATTCTCCCATCTATTGCTAGCTTGCACCTCTTTGACCTGGCCATTTCTCTCTCTCTCTCTTTCACTCACACACACACACACACATACACACACACACACACACACAATATGGAGTCTGTAGTGAAGACAAACACCACTCTATTTAGCTTTGAATGCATTGTGTCCTCTGCGATCTATTTCACTGGAACTAAGGCATGGAACTCACTTCGTCTTGCCCATCATCTCATTATGATACTTAACCTGCAGCGGCTTGTACTCTAAATTGATTGTCATGCTGTAAAGGAGAAGAGAAAGAGAGAAAGAGAGAGAGAGAGAGAGAGAGAGAGAGAGAGAGATCCCCAGTTCTGTTTATTTCCTTCTTCAAATAAAAGTATAAGTGCCAGTGATTTACGGCTGGCGCTGACTTTATTAACCTCTCAGCCTGGGCGTTCCACTGTAATGTGATCTTACAGACCTTCAACATCAGGCTGAATAGGTTTTTGTCTGCACCTTTTTACACACTTTATGAAGGCTCCAGTCTAAACACAACATCGTTCAAATGAACTTGGAGCTGGAGTGTTTATCTTCTACAAGGATATGAGCAGAAGCCAGAAAGTAGAAACACTACCTTACCCCACATCATTTACTCACCATGCTGAGTTCACCCCTGTTCAGAACCAAACGTTTATCTCTGTTTTTATATTGTGTGGATGTTCTTGCCATTTTTTTGTAAAGAATGGAACTATAAAAATGCCTGGAATTTCTTGAAATTAAGTCTCTTTACAATCATTCTTATTAAAATAATAGATAATTTTGCCTTATTCTGTAAAGCTTCCATAGTATTTATTTATCAGTTACATTACAGACTGGGAACGTAATAAACTGGATATATCAGATTAAACTATAGAGTATGTAAATCAAAGGCTGCATGGGGCAAATATAGACAGGGTAAGTTACAGACTTAGCTACACAGACTAGGTCAGACTTGAACTTTGAAATAAATTGTAAAGTATGGTAAAGACTGTTTCAAAAATGGACTTGGGAAATCATTATTTGGATGAAATCTAGATTGGATAAATGACATATGTATGTTGTAGACTATTGTGTAATCGCAGACTGGATAATTCATAGGCTGCTCATTTGTAGACAGACCGAATAATGGACTGTATATATCCCAGTGCAAATCACATGTGTTATATATCCAAGGGTGGGTTTGAAAAGGGGGTGGCAAAAATTGTCCCATATCCTAAGAATCAGGGCTTAAATTGTATTGGGAACACTCAGAAATCCTCTCAATGTTTTTGTCCTCATCCATTATGAGAGTCTTTATGGGCATGGACCTGTGTTATGGGGACAGTATTGTGAAAAGTGCTGTACGAATCTAGAATATCTCTCATAGAATAGAACCAAATTGAATAGCACAGTTTAACATCATTTTGTTGCCTGGCCATCCTCCTCCTGTATGTAAATGAGATATGTAGCTGGCATTTCGTCTGACCTTTTCAAGTCTGGCACCATTAAGGTCACCCTGTCACCCCTTATTTCCACAGCCCTACAGGACAGTCTTATGGAGGCCGTATAATGATAGCGGTCAATACTGGCAGACCACTCTAGAGTGTAGCAGTTGGGGTTTTCGAGGAAGGACGATTAAAGGAGAAACAAGTTGTTTTACCACTAGAAATTGGTGCATGAAATTAATAACATTTAACATTGAATACCATTTTGTTTAAAGTGCCAGTGATGAGGGATGATGAGATAAATGACTCTTTAGTCCTTGAATGAGTACATTTCCCATAGCGTGGATCCCCCACAAGAGTTTGGCCTTTTATAAAATATATTTAGTGCAGACTCGTATACATCCAGGCCACTAGGTGTCAGTATAATTCTTGTGGTCTCACTGTAAATGTGAGAGTGTTTCTAGTAACCGTAATTAAACATTCAACAACCTATGCAACAACAGTGTAACTATTGATCTAGTCTCTGCTGCTGAATGCTCCCTCAGTATGGCACTGCATAGAACTAACACAAACTTCTTTCATGAGAGTCTCAGACCGATGTAGCCCTGTGGCCAAACAAATTAAAGAATGAGTACTTGCAGTTGGAGAAGCCCTCTCAGGAACAAGCCACATTCAGTATCAGGCTCCTATAGAGGACTAGGACTACCACAAACTGTTGTGAGAGAACAAACTGTTACACAGGAGAATGTCCTTCTGGTTCGGCCTTTTTGGAGTTTAAGCTTAGCAGGTTTAACCTTCCTCTTGTGTTAGGGTCTTGACCGACATGTTTTTAGGTTTTAAATGTATACAAGTACTCCATAAATTTGTTTATTGCATCAAGACTTTTTGACTTTGTCAGGAACTTTTATTTAAAAAAAATAACATATATATTTTTTTTACTAAATTATAAAATTTTCTTGTTAAAATCATGACTTTTCTCTTGTTGGGGTCAATTTCGACCCAGGTATAATTTTAAATCAGAAAAAAAAAAGCCAAATCTGGAATCATAAACACACTACACGCCAACAGCCTACAGCCAGCTCTTCCTACAACCACCTGAGCTTCAGTTAGGGGCTTCTATCTTTGCCTCCCTCACAAAACAAGGAAAGACAGACATGTCCAGACATGTAAGGTCAAGTCAGTTTAGAGTTTGTGTTTTGTAGAGTGTACATTATCTCCAATTTACAGTCTGCAACAATGAAAAATACATCGTTCTAGGTTCCCAGGGTTCCATTATTACTAAGGTCCCATGTTCCCAGGAAGCTGTTTCTAGAATCCTAAACTCCTTTATCTTTGACTTTCAAAAATATTTTCTATTTTTTTATTAGAAAAAGCTTTATAAATACAACAAAACAACTGGCTAGCACTTCTTGATTTTAAAGAACTGAACTAAAAATCATTACATATGTGTTGTACTGTGTGAAATCTGACTCAGCCGAGAACATTAAAGATTTGGAAATGTGTCATTCTATGTGTAAAATTTTACTCACCTCCTTGTTTCTACATTTATTCTCCATTCATGTGTTGCTCTGCATACTTTATTTGCGTTCTTTTGCCCTGTTTTATTGATCAGGACTAACACAGAGCAGAGATGATTTGGCTGGTGGATGCTCTGAGGAGCTGAGAAGGTATTTGGTTTCCCACTGAAAATAGATTTATTACATTTTCTGAGTCACAATCACATCTCTTCTAGATTTTTACTATGGGCTTTACTCTGACACGTTCTGGCCCATTTCCACCCCTGTTAAACCTATGTGAAACCCCTGTTAAACTTACGTGAAACCTAAAGTGAGATAAGGTGTACATAGTTTAGATGTCGCATCATACGGTTTCAAAAATGGAATACAAGATAAATATAATCTATAATAAAAGTTTCTGGCTTTTGAAACTATAATAATTTTCATATCTACACACTTCCAAGATAAATATGTTTTTCCCCACAGTAAATGTACAAACCGGATTCAAAAAGTTGGGACACTAAACAAATTGTGAATAAAAACTGAATGTAATGATGTGGAGGTGCCAACATCTAATATTTTATTCAGAATTGAACACAAACCACAGATCAAAAGTTTAAACTGAGAGAATGTATCATTTTAAGGGAAAAATATGTTGTTTCAAAATTTCATGGCATCAACAAATCCCAAAAAAGTTGGGACAAGGCCATTTTTTTACCAGTGTGTGTGGCATCACCCCTTCTTCTTACAATACTCAACAGACGCCTAGGGACAGAGGAGACCAGTTTCTCAAGTTTAGAAATAGGAATGCTCTCCCATTCATGTCTAATACAGGCCTCTAACTGTTCAATCGTCTTGGGCCTTCTTTGTCACACCTTCCTCTTTATGATGCACCAAATGTTCTCTATAGGTGAAAGATCTGGACTGCAGGCTGCCATTTCAGTACCCGGATCCTTCTCCTACGTAGCCATGATGTTGTGATTCTGCAGAATGTGGTCTGGCATTATCTTGTTGAAAAATGTAGGGTCTTCCCTGAAAGAGATGACGTCTAGATGGGAGCATATGTTGTTCTAGAACCTGAACATAGTTCTCTGCATTAATGGTGCCTTTCCAGACATGCAAACTACCCATGCCACAAGCACTCATGCAACCCCACACCATCAGTGATACAGGCCTCTGAACAGAGCGTTGATAACAACTTGGGTTATCCTTATCCTCTCTGGTCCGGATGACATGGCGTCCCAATGTTCCATAAAGAACTTCAAATCGTGACTCATCTGACCACAGAACAGTCTTCCATTTTGCCACACTCCATTTTAAAAGACCCCTGGCCCAGTGCAAACGTCTGAGCTTGTGGAGCTTGCTTAGAAATGGCTTCCTCTTTGCACTGTAGAGTTTCAGCAGGCAATGGCAGATGGCACGGTGGATTGTGTTCACTGACAATGCTTTCTGGAAATATTCCTGAGCCCATTCTGTTATTTCCTTGACAGTGACTTTCCTGTTTGAGGTGCAGTGACGTTTAAGGGCCCGAAGATCACGAGCATCCAGTAGAGTTTTACGGCCTTGACCCTTACGCACAGCAATTGTTCCAGATTCTCTGAATCTTTTGATGATGTTATGCACGGTTGATGATGATCACTTAAAAGTCTTTGCTATTTTACGCTGGGTAACACCATTCTGGTATCGCTGCACTATCTTTCTGCACAACAATGGTTGAATTGGTGATCCTCTTACCATCTTGGCTTTAGAGAGACACTGACACTCTGAGAAGCTCTTTTTATACCCAATCATGTTGTCAATTGACTTAATTAGTGTTAATTGGTCTTCCAGCTGTTCGTTATATGCTCAATTTAATTTTTCCAGCCACTTATTGCTACTTGTCCCAACTTTTTTGGGATTTGTTGACACTGTGAAATTTTGAATCAACATATTTTTCCTTTAAAATGTTACATTTACTTAAATTAAACTTTTGATCTGTCATCTATGTTCTATTACGAATAAAATATTGACATTTGCCATCTCCATATCATTGCATTCAGTTTTTATTCACAATTTGTTTAGTGTCCCAACTTTTTTGGAATCATAACATGTCTTTACATATGTGTACATAAGCATATCTGTACTTATCATTTAAACCGATGTGCCAAAAGTCAAGAGCTAGCAGTATGTAAACTGATTATGAAGTGGTGTTACCTACAGCTCTAGTGGTGAGGTTTTATCTTGTGCGAAATATTTCATTTCTGAAGTCGTGTGGGCATTAAACATTCCTCTATCCAGAGAAATGACCTTGGTTGGTGTGTATTTACACAAGGTTTAATACTCTGTAAACTGTAAAAGCAAATGCATTGTAGTTACGTGGTTGTTACATGCATTTCTACTGTTTACTGTTTAACCGCACAGAGTCCCAATGATTTGTGAGACTTAAAGAATTACAAGAAATAGTAGTATGCAATATTAAGCAAGAATTAAGATCTGTGACCACTGATAAACATCTTCACAAGATGTCCCTGCAAGATGTGTGTGCAGCATATTTCACAGATTCTTATCATTTCCTTATTTCTGATCAAATATAAATATGTGGTTATAAAGGGTTGTAGCCAGGAGTTGTGAAATATCATTGAAGAATAGCACCTCTCCTGCAATCCCAGTCGTCCAGACATCAGCAACCACAATGCATCTCAATTTGACCTCTAAACAAATGCTTTACCTCTTTTATGCAATGGTCATCCTGTCAACTGCTGTGCACGGAGTTCGTAAAGGTGAGGAATCTTTATTTAATTCTGTGAAGTCTGGTATATATATATATATATATATATATATATATATATATATATATATATATATATATATATATATATAGTGTAATATTAGACTGTTGACATTTAATAATTTTTTATGATGTAAATCATATTTATTTTGTATTAATATTATTATGTATTCATTATTTTTTACAGAGTTTGGAAAAATAACATGTAAAAGCTGTAAAAGTAAAACATCCAATAGAAAGTGTCTTAAATTCTCTAAATTAATTTCATTTCATTTTCAGTTTGTTAAATGTAGCAAATGCATAGAATTTAGAAATTCATAGTTCCCTATAAACTTTACTTGAAATATAATCTCACGTAACGTTTATCTCCAGGAAGGAAATAATCAAAATGTTTCATGAAATTCCAAGACATTTTGGGCTGTTTCTGTTGGTCTAGAAATGTATACATTTGTTTTACTCAGATTTCTATTCTTGTTTCTTAGTAAAAAACAAAAAGGTATCAACATGCTGTCCTGGTGTCGTCCCTGGTCCAATCAAAGGGGATATTATGAAATGTACATATGTCCCAGCCAAGAGAGGCTGCGCTGAGGCTTATGTGTAAGTTTTGTGGGTGGGGGGTGGGGGGATTTAAAGGACTTTTTTCTCTCTGATTATAAGAAGATATAGAAATAAGACCCATTAAATGTTTAATTAAATGATCATGTCAATCAGGAAGAAATAATGTTTTTTCTCTCACTGTCTCTCAGCCTCATTCTGAAGAATGGATCAAAACACTGCGTTGATGTGAAAAGTGACTGGATGCTGTCCATTCTGAAGAAGGTAAAAAGCAAATTCAGATTCAGTCAATATTTTAAGATATTTACAGGTTATTAATGGTGAATAGATAGAAATGTGTATTATGCAAAATCTTTTTCTAAAATCAAACTCTCCAGTTTTAATACACAATATAAAATGTGTGCAAAACCAGCATCAAAGTGCATTTGCTGTAAAGTCTTATTACCAGGAGTTCACAAACATTTGCTTCTGACGTAATGTGGTGGTATTTCACTTCAGATCGAATCTTTGATGAGAAACCTATGTGACACATTTCATAATGCTGATCTTGATGATTGTCTTCCTTCCTCACAGGAGGGCAGAACTTGTAATCCCACAGCCAAATGAAGAAAAGAAGCATACAGTGTGATGTATTGCAACTATGTTACTGCTTTCTTCATAGGTCTTCACCAAAGCTCTGTAAAGTCATTCATTTTTTCTCTAATATTTTTATTAAAGAATTAATCTAAACTTCTTCAAGTGACAGAATATTTATATTGTTACAAATACACAAATATGTATGTACAACTTAACAACACTATAAAACAATGCATGTTCCACTGATTTACACCTGTAATGTATATTTGAGGCCCCTGATAAAGCAAACCTCTGAAAGTTCTGATACTGAAATCAGTAGGCCATTATTGTCAGCTCTTTGTTTTTAAGAACAGTAGCATTCAGTGTGAAAAGTCAATGGATCACTAAGAAACTTAAAGCAGTAAGTCCTGAGCATTTTGGCAGAGTCCGAATCAGTCAAAGCTGGGTAAAAGAGAAGGATTCCCACAAAGGATCCTTGTCAAATAACAATTTTATTAACAATTTTAAAGAAAACATTTACAAGTCAAGTGGAACTCCATAGAGTGGTAAAAAAAAGCTAAAATATCAATTACATTATCTTTACTAGAGAATTTCTAGTACTCTACGTTACCTAAATATCAGATAGTTGATGTGATTGCAGTGATTCTAAAATAGCTAGGAGTCATAACATGTCTTTACATATGTGTACATAAGCATATCTGTACTTATCATTTAAACTAATGTGCCAGAAGTCAAGAGCTAGCAGTATGTAAACTGATTATGAAGTGGTGTTACCTACAGCTCTAGTGGTGAGGTTTTATCTTGTGCCAGAGGGATGAAATATTCCATTTCTGAAGTCGTGTGGGCATTAAATATTCCTCTATCCAGAGAAATGACCTCGGTTGATGTGTATTTACACACGGTGTAATACTCTGTAAACTGTAAAAGCAAATGCATTGTAGTTACATGGTTGTTACATGCGTTTCTACTGTTTACTGTTTAACTGCACAGTTAAAGAGTCCCAATGATATCCAAAATTTAAAGAATTACAAGAAATAGTAGTATGCAAGATTAAGCAAGTATTATGATCTATGACCACCGATAAAGATGTTTACAAGATGTCTCTGAAAGATGTGTGTGCAGCATATTTTATAGATTCTTGTTATTTCCTTATTCCTGATCAAATATAAATATGTGGTTAGAAAGGGTTGTAGCCAAGAGTTGTGAAATATCATTGAAGAACAGCACCTCTCCTGCAATCCCAGTCCTCCATCAGCAACCACAATGCATCTCAATTTGACCTCTAAACAAATGCTTTGCATCTTTTATGCAATGGTCTTATTTTATTCAATGGGGAGGAGTAAAGGGTGGCTTATGAATGCATATGAAGCCGGACCCCCCCGTTGGATAAATGAATATGACTAAAGGGTGGAGACGGGGTGGAAGTGGGAATGAGTTTAAAACAGGAGGCTCAGTGGGTCTGATAATGGCCGAACACGTCTCCGAACATGGGGATCAGCAGGAATGACCCAGCGCGGAGGAGCGAGCTAACATAGTGAAGCAGTTGAATCGAGATTCATCTCCTGAACTAAATGAAGCGAATTTGTCTGACGTGGAAATGATGTGAATTTGCGGGGTATATATAGGGCTGAGATGAGGAGTTTGGGAGTGGTCCTACTCCCAAAATTACGTTATTACAACAACTGAAGTACATATAACTTCAATTTGCTAGTACTAACCACGCCCGTAGAGGCTGAAAGGGGGACGTGAACTCAGAAGTATTTGGGGAGGAGTTCAGGGTGGCTTATGAATGCGTATGAAGCAGGACCCCCAAACACGTACAGGAATGCTGGTCATTAAGTGCTACAGAATGGACAGGTTCAGGTGCTCTGGTCAATGGTTTGATTGGTGTCCTAGATAGTGTGTAGATAAATGAAAGGGGTTAGAGTGTCTATGAATGAACTACTTTTAATTAACTGGTGCATGACTGAGTGTCACATGAGACGGTAGAGAAACAGCATTAGGTTGAGTAAGCTGAATGTCCTTTATTGATTATGATGACAGAAATTCTAGCATGATTGGTAATTTGAGTATTCAAATGACGCAGCGGTAAAGGGGTAATGATTGCGAAGTGCGATAGAGTCAGAGTTGGTCTTAAGACGGCCAAGATCATAACGTCAGCAGAAATCAAATTGATCAACTACTAATAGAATTTTAAAGTATTACCAGCTAAATGTCATTAAGCTACAGTGTAACAATAATAGTGACATTAATCTGGGGCCAGCATGATAGTGCATCAGACTGGATGCCTTGGACAGAGTGTTGCTAAGTCCAGTGTAATTGATGGTGGTTCGGTAATGTGAGAGGTCTGAGGCTTGCAAAAATAGGTGCAAAGAGGATTGGTAACAGCCTTGAAGTCAAGTACTACAGAGGGGCAGCATTAATAAAGTGAGATGTCCTTCGCTGGCAGGTGTGCCCTGGTGGTGCCTTTCCAATGGCATAGAGGGAATTGAGAACAGAAGGGTGATCTAGAGGGATGACAGATGAGGCTAAATAAGAAGCCCAAAAGGGTCAGCACCACAGGAATGGTGAGATAGAGAGAGGGCAGTTTGTCACGTGGGAGAAATCTCTGAAAGAGACAAAATCCAAAGGTGCTGAGGAGCTCAAGCAAGGGGGAAAGGTAGAAAGTTGACTCAAAGATAACAAAAATGCCTAGATGGTGATGAAAAACAGGTGCCAGAGAAGAGGCAGCATGTAAGAAGGTGAATTGAATTTGAGGTGGCGTCAAGTGCCTGAGTGGTGGTCCAAGGTAACACCTGAGGAGAGAGCATAACTGGAACTTATCGGGCTAGGAGCATCATGGTTGTAAAGATAAGAGGACAGGTTGAAGGCCCACAGCACCTGGAGGAATCAATGCAAACGGTACCATAGGAGGCAGGGTGAGGTGCAGTTGCTAGCAGAGAGATGAAAGATGAAGGTCCTTGGTGGCATGAGCTGGAAAGTTAGATACCGAGAGCGACAAGGGTGCATGTGAGAGGGTGAATTGAATTTGAGGTGGCGTCAAGTGCCTTAGTGCTGGGTAGAGGGGCTGGTCCAAGGTGACGCCTGAGAAGAGAGCAGCACGCTTGCGAAGAGGAGAGGTCAGGTTTAAAGCCCACAACTGCTGGAGGAATCAGTGCGAACAGTGCCATAAGAGGCAGGGTGAGGTGCAGTCACTAGGAGAAGCTTAGCTACAAGCAGAGAGGCAGAATGTAAGATCCAGCAGGAGATAGTGCAAGCCATACAGTGGACACAGGGCGCTGTTTGTCTGTGAGAGGAAGGCATAGGGATGAGTGTCCACAGCATTTTCTGAGGAGAAAGTGCAAGCTGTGAAGTTGGAGGTGGGCGGTGCGGCCGCAAAGCTATGGGGTTGGGACAAAGGTCCGTGGCATGAGGGAGAAGAGGTGGGATGATGAAGGGAGGGGTGGGATGATGCGTAGAGAGGATAAAAGAGAACGAAACGAGCAAGGAGGGCTGTGTCTAAATAGGTGCAATGCTGTCAATCAATGCAGTATTCAGAGGGAAGGAGGAGCCGATTCACAATGAAGGCTTAAACCTGTTGCTTGCTTTCTTTTCTAACATTTCAAATAGGACCATCTTGGCAAGCAGTGTAGGTTGAACTAGAGCCCTGCTGATGCGTGTGAATATTGCAGATTCCAAACCATTATCCAATGCAGTTCAGGTAATTATATTATTATCAAAACAGTCCTCTAAGGCACTGACCTGTGAGACAGCAAAGACTATAAGACATTGAGGCTAATATTTCCAGCTTAGACACAACCAGGAAGGGTAACAGGAAGACAAAAAATGCTCCAGCAGGGGGCGTTGAGTTGGGGGAGAGAGGCGGTTGTGACACCGGCAGACGGGTTTCTTTCTTTAGCTGAATGAGCAAAGGGAATGCCATTCTTTCAGAGTCTCAAGGCACTGTAGAGCTTGTAACTGTGGAGCAGCAGCAATACTGATGGTAGATTCGCATTCCCAAACACGAGGCAGTCCCGTAGCAGCGTAGCCAGAGATGAAGGTAAGGGGAAGCTCAAAGCTATGTGGCAGTGTCTGAGGCAAATGCGGGGGGTCACTCAGGAGGCAGGTTGCAGTGGGGGGAGAAGCAGGAGAGCAGAGCAACGATCCGGAGTGGGGAAAGACTGCAGAGCATAGAACAGTCAAAGCGGTTGCAGGCACGACAACGGCCGTACGTAATTCAGATGCCGGGTAGTCCCATAGCACGTTTTAAAACAGCAGGCTCGGTGGGTTTGACAATGGCCGATCATGGCTCCGAATATGGGGATCAGCAGGAATGACCCAGCGCGGAGAGAGATGACGTAGTGAAGCAGTCGAGTCGAGATCCTTCTCCTGAACTAAATGAAGCGAGTTTGTCTGACGTGGAAATGACGTGAATTTGCGGGGTATATATAGGGCTGAGAGTTTGGGCGTGGTCCTACTCCCCAAATTATGTTATTACATAACTTCAATAACGGTGTATAGATAGAAATGTGTATTATGCAAAATCTTTTTCTAAAAGCAAACTCTCCAGTTTTAATTCATAATATAAAATATGTGCAAAACCAGCATCAAAGTGCATTTGCTGTAAAGTCTTATTACCAGGAGTTCACAAACATTTGCTTCTGACGTAATGTGGTGGTATTTCACTTCAGATCGAATCTTTGATGAGAAACCTATGTGACACATTTCATAATGCTGATCTTGATGATTGCCTTCCTTCCTCACAGGAGGGCAGAACTTGTAATCCCACAGCCAAATGAAGAAAAGAAGCATACAGTGTGATGTGTTGCAACTATGTTACTGCTTTCTTCATGTGTCTTTACCAAAGCTCTGCAAAGTCATTCATTTTTTTGACTAATGTTTTCTCTAATATTTTTTATTAAATAATTAATCTAAACTTCTTCCAGTGACAGAATATTTATATTATTTTGTACTCCTAAAGTTCTTCAATGTCTCAATCTTTTATTTTTGAAATAATAGTAATGCTGTTGTAATTTACTTTACATTCATTATGCATACTTAGCAAAGCTCAATTTAATTGCATTGCATTAAAATGAATATGTGCATTCTTCTAGCATTCAGTATGCTGTTTACATTTGTATGTATGTATGTATGTACAACTTACACTATAAACAATGCATGTTCTGCTGATTTACACCTGTAATGTATATTTGAGGCCCCTGTTAAAGCAAACCTCTGAAAGTTCTGATACTGAAGTCAGTAGGCCATTATTGTCAGCTCTTTATGTTTAAGAACAGGGCATTTTAGAACCTCCTACAGAATAGCAGTCATCAAAAGTCTGAGCCATTCACAGAAATCAATAACTTGGGAACACATGAGCCCTAAGAAAGCCACAATCGATCCAAAAAATCTTTGTGGATTAAACTTATTTACCATTTCATAAAAAATGCTTGATAAATCACAACTGAATTTCATGTGTTTACATGATATTCACATCATATTCATAATATTTGGGATGATGTTTAAATTAATGGCAAATATTAAAAAGTAAATATAAACTTATATATATAGAATCCAGATTGTATGCACTTTAGGCTAAACTCAGTGCACTCAAGGAAATGTCAGTGCTGTCCAAATGATCAAAATCAATATTCACAATGAGGCAATTGCATCAAAGGTATTTGCAAGTTATTTCCACATATTAATGCAGCTCATGTTCTGTTTTTCTCTCAACATTTTTTTCTCATGTTTTGGGTGAGGGCTATGTGACTGTTAGGATTACTCAGCATTTACGTTTTCCTGGGAATCCAAAATATAGGAAAAATAAAGGAAAAAGATTTTTTAAGATTTAAAATGTTATTTTTTAAATGCAAATGCATTGAATATTTATGAAATACATACAACATTTTTTTTATTAAATGTGACATCAAATATATGAAATTCAAACTAATGTGTTGGCCTTTAAGCACAATAATGAAATACATCATTAAAAAGAAGAGCACAATCAAGGCCTGAGGATTAGACACAATACATATTTCTTTAGTGTTACTGTGACAGGAGGCAGGGGATGGTGAATATTCACAATGTGTATTTTAAGATTTCTTTTCAACAGAAAAGCATTAGAGGTTGTATCTCTGTTTTATCTTTTTCATTTATGTCCATTGATCATTAAATTATTTGGCCATAACTTAAGGCAAGTCTGCAATTTTTGTGGAGATATCCAACAAAATGGACAAGTTTCTGGTAAGACAAGGGCCTAGTCCATCAGTTGAAAGTAGTGTTGAAGAAGAGCCTAGCGCAAAAAAATCAAAAATCCAAAAATTTCATGAGACTTATATAAAATATGGATTCATGGAAAATACTGATGTTTTGGTTTTTTTTTGCTTGGCAGTTACTATCCAGAAAGGGGGCCCCATATTAAAAATGGTTGAGAACCGCTGTCATAAACAATCAAAAAGCTAAAATTTATAAATGGTCTTGTATATCCTCCAGAAATCTGTGCTGAATTTCTCTAAACAGGATAGTGATGGTAAAAGGTCATCTTCAGATCCTTCAAATACTTCTTCAAAACAGGCCTACCATGCCATATTCTGGCTGCCTGTATACAGCTCACTTTCTGGCCTTGTTATGGGTTCATTGAGCTGAACAAGTTACTAGTTTGTAATATTTCCATGAAATGATTATTTTTCTATTACTCTGTATTATTTATATATGTGTATATATATATATATATATATATATATATATATATATATATATATATACACACAATGTTGCTTTCGATACTTGAACATTTATTATTGTGGTTCAATACTTTCGTCCACTTTTGACAAAAAACATTAGAATTACCAATGCCTACTGTAATAAATTCATTAGCTTTTCTTCCACACACAGAAAGCACAACATCTGAGAACAGACTGCTAAGAAGACAAGTAAAATCCATATGCATTCAGCATGTTTTTGCCTTTGCAGTCAATGCTGAGATCTGAATTTGTCATGAGTAAATAATGTAAGTTATTATTATTCATTTTATAGTACAAATTTTAAGACTGCTTATATAAACATCCCACGAAGAATGCAAAACTTTTCCATTGGTTTGTTGCATCACCAAATATAGAAGAACTCATTATTAAGCAAGATATCACAGACTAACAACCACACCAGACTGTGTCTTAACTAACCCATCACCGTGAGGGATTCTTAAAACTTTTTACACTGATACGTATCACTTCCCTTTTCGTGATATTATATAAAGGCCCATTGTTTGAATGAGATCAGTATTAAAAGAAATAATAACTCCAGTCTTTCAGACCTCATCATCCACAATGCATCTGAATTTGAATTCTGGACAAATGCTCTGCCTCCTATTTACAGTGACCTTTCTATCCACCACTGTATCTGGAGAAGGACAAAAAGGTGAGGGGCCTTAATATTTTAGCAATAAAAAATGAAAGGTAGTGTGTTACTGTGGACTTTATGGATTTCATTTAAGAGTTCTGCAAAATACAAGAAAAGTAATCAAGCAAGAAATGTTTCAAATTTAATTTAATGATTTAATGATGCTCTTCTGCATTAAAAAAAGGAAACCTACTCATCAGCTAAGAACCAAACAACAACAACACACTTGTAATGATGACAGCAGGCGAAAGAAAAGGTCTGCATACGGTAGAATAACTAGTTTGTTTAGACAAGTCTATAGCAGGCTTCTTATCTGAATTGGCTGTTTCATATTAAACAGAGTAGATTTTATAGTGGACTGGAGGCACCAGAATGTAGCACATTTAAAGACAGGTTGACAATATATCTATTTTGTGTTTTTAATATGCTATACGTGTTTTTAGTGGGGGTATATTTGGGGGTTAATTTTTGGGATATATAATTTTTTTATATACATTTTTAAACTCAGAAAATGCTGAGAACTTTAGATTAATTTCAAATGGCAGATTGCTCTCAGTGATAAATGTGTAGACTTCACGTGGAAACCTGAGCATATCTGAAACAAAATCTTAAAAAAATGTTTATACACATTTATTTTTAAAAGATATGACTTAGATTTTTGAAAATTAATGATATATTATCATTTTAGAAAAATTCTCCAAAATTAAACATTTTTCAGGTAAAAGGTTTATATTTAATTTCACTTTTATCATTTATCATTTATTTTGTTCTTAGCTGTGATACATAAAAACAGCAAGGAACCAACATGTTGTTCAGGTACCAACTCACGTCGACCCTCAGGAGAAATTATAGACTGTTCACATCTGCGGGCCAGGGGACGCTGCCATGAGGCTTATTTGTAAGTTTACCATGTTTTGCAACATCAGACTTTTTTGTAAATGAACAAATGTGTGCTCTTAAGATGAAGATTATAATCATTTTGATAATCTTCAGTCAGAGATAAGTCAAATGGAAGTGTCTTTTTTAAACTTATAAATATGATGATTTTTCTCTTAGGCTCACCGTCGAGAATAAAAGCATACATTACTACTGCATTGATGTGAATAGCCCTTGGATACGTTCCGTTCTGGAAGAACTGAAGAAGGTGAGTTCTGATTTTTCTGATTATCTCGGGTACAATCAACATGACAACAGAGTCATTGTCAGTTATCTCTCAATCTATATAGAGTTCTAATACAAACATGACTAAAGTTTAAGGTAAATCCCTATTATTATAAGTAGGTCTAAAAATTGTAAAACTTTTTCTGAAAAATAAAAATCCCAAGTACAAGTACATACAAAAAAAATCAGTGAACACTAAAAAAAAAAAACACAAACGATGTTGGTCACAGTTTATAAGGCTGCATCACACTTCATGAAGGCCTTATAATTTATTACATGTTATTTTGTTAGTGCTGTACTACATGAATTGCCAAATGTTTTGCAAATAAAAACATGTTAACACATTCTCTTTGGCATATTGTACTCATTAATTTGAATAAAATTTGAAATGTTTCTTTCTCACAGAAAGGCATAAATTGTTAAAGCACATCCAAGAAAAACAGCATCAGGAAGAAGAGGTGCATGCAGTGTGCTGTGTCTTCAAGCCGACATGGAATCTTTCTGTTCACCAACCTTTGTATTCAGTAATTAAACTATATTTAACAAGTAACCAGCACGTACATACATATCTTTATATTCATTAGAGTAGTTCTGAAATAGCTTTCCAATACGTATGCATTCTTCTAGATATTTTGTGTGTTTCTGTGTGTGTGTTTTTTAAAATAAATAAAAGATTTGAAAAGTGCTTTGTGAAGATTTTTAAGAGTCACAAATAATTAATAACATGTTTTCACCCATGTGAGATGTGTATGTAAACTATGACAAACAAAGACCTGGAACACAGACGGGGCATTTGCCAAGCCAAAAGGCATAACCAAAAATTCATAATAAAACCATGGTTTAGTGACGCAGATGTCTACTGAACTGTTTTCCTAGACCAAGTTTAAACTATATGCCCAACTCGGGTACAGTTCTCAAACATAGTTTTTCCAGTTTCTGGCTGAGATCAGAGACAGAGGGTTTTGGCATTTCACAGTGGCCTCATTATAGTTTGTCTTCAATGCATGGGCAAAAGTTATCATCTTTCTTTAGTGTATTACTGCATTGCTGTTTCCTATAAAATATTAGAACTTAGGTTGGTTTCATGTAGAACTTCCAGTTTTGAAAGGTGTTTTAAAAACAAGAAGTAAAACTATTGCACCATTAGCACGTTTAGGGTTAAAACTGACCACACAATAGTTCATGTTTTTCTGGTTTCACAAGCAGAAACTGCTTCGGAACACTTCAGAATTAAAACTAATATAATATATATATATATATATATATATATATATATATATATATATATATATATATATATATATATATATATATATATATATGTTTAAAATAAATATAATTTTCAGATTGCTGAGAGAAAGAATCTATTTAATTTTATCTGAGCCATATTTTTGTATGAAATTTGTTTTTGTCTTTAGAAAGATAAATAACAAGACTGCTGAATAGCGAGAAATGGAAAATCTCAACATTAAGCAATACATTAGGTCAGTGGTAAAGGGATCCAGCAGTTTTGGACAATTGCATAATTATGTTTCATGGCTGTTCCCTATTCCTGACAGAATTTAAAGGCAACTACGAAGAGTAGAAACTCTCCTGCAGTTTTCAGTCCTCCAGACCTCATCAGCCACAATGCATTGCAACCTGGTCTCTGGAAAAAAGCTCTGCCTTGTTTTTTTTGCAGTGTTTGCTCTGTACAACACCGTATATGCAGTTGGAGGTAAGTCAGTTTTTTACAATTCTCTAAAGTCATGTATGGTCATATTTGGTTTTCTGACATTATGGCCAGGAAATATATGTGTGTAAATTCACCAATGTTCAGTCAACACCATTAGTGTAAATATGTAAACTTTTCAACACTCTCAGTGTTAATTTAAAACTAAAAGTGTTGATTTAACACTAGTGAATTTGCTGTGTATTTGTTCAAAAAACTCATTACTACTAGAATGAACATGGTTGACGTAATACACAGAATGACACAGCAAACTTCAAGCAGTAGGGGGAATCTAAAGTATGACATTTACTAGGGTTAAGGTTAGGGTTTAGTGGTTTGTTTTCCCTTCTCTTGTAAAGTAGCTCTTTTAGGGACAAATTGTTTCTGATGATGTCATTGTATAATAATGTAGTTTTCTTTTGTAATAATTGAATAAGCCAAAGACCATATCTTTATTTTGCATTGGTGGATCATCTTCACCTATGATTTTAAAAACATGCTTCTAACATTTTTTACATTTCTTTTAATTTTTAGCATTAGAATCTCTTGACCTCAAATTGAGTACTTGCTGTCCAGCCACCAGCCCTGGTCCTGTTCCTGGCAGAATTTTACATTGTGCGTACGTCGAGCCCAGCCCAGGATGTAACGAGGCTTACGTGTAAGTTGAACATTTTTTGAAGAATCTAATTTTTTCTTGGTTTTACTCAGTCTGTCCTCTGTGTTTGTCTGAAGATGGTGATCTTACATGGTCCAGCCCATTACAAATTTGGTCAAAAGGGATTATTATTAAACATTTGAATAAAAGTCTAATGTTTTTCATTTTCTGCCTCTCAGACTCACGATGAATCACACCAAGTACTGCGTTGAGGTGGGCAGTCCCTGGATGAATATAGTTCTGCAGAGACTGAATAGAGTAAGCTCAGATACATTTGACTAATAAAAGGTTCATTTAACTTTTTACAAGTTCAAGGTCAAACTGCATCAAATAAACCAAGTGTATTATAAGTAAAGATACCTGAGTGCAATGAGAAACCAGTGTGTAGAATTATAAATCCATATAATAATAGTGCTAATGAGACTAATTAAAGCACTTTTACATATAATAATCTGCATGTATACTCTGATGAAAACAGTCATATTTGTAGAAATTAAATTGAATATTAATAAATGTAAAACAAAATCAGAAATATAAATATTTATAAATATAAATATTCACATTATGTATTAGCCACAGTACTGACAACTAGTGGCCGGAATGTGTCAAAGATTATGTATTATGTGTTTGTCTTTCTTCACAGCAAGGCAGACCATGTGAGGGCATTCTCTTCGAAAGGAAGTAAAGGAGCACCTAGTGTGTTGAAATTCTCTCGCTTTTTTATCTGGTCTGACCAAAGTTCTCCTTCACTTCTAGCAAGAATCACAAAACCAGTGATCGCTCTGTTCACTATTCATATTAAAAAAAAAAAAATTAATTAATGAATTTTGCATAGATTAACTAAATGTTTTTTTAACAGCACTAATATTTTAACACTTGTTAAAATAACATTTGTCTTTTTGTCCTTGTGAACCATCCATTGTAGCAACAATATGTATGTACTTTCACATTTTTCCAGGGAATCCCTGCTGTGTTGCAACTGAACTAATATGTTTCTGCTAAACAGGTGCTGGTCATAAAATTAGAATATCATGAAAAAGCAGATTTATTTCAGTAATTCCATTAAAAAAGTGAAACTTGCATATTATACTCATTCACTTTTAATTTGATTAATTTGATGATTATGATAATAACTACTTATAACTAATGAAAACCTCAAATTCAGTATCTCAGAAAATTAGAATATTGTGAAAAGGTTGGGTTTTGAAGACACATGGTGCCACACTCTAATCACTTAATTAACTCAAAACACCTGCAAAGGCCTTTAAATGGTCTCTCAGTCTAGTTTTGTAGGCTACACAATCATGGGGGAGACTGATGACTTGACATTGCACTGAAATACCTCCACACAGAAATAAATCAACTTTTTCATGATATTCTAATTTTATGACCAGCACCTGTACTTTCAGTAATAAATGCATTCTGATGAAGCTCATTGTGTCCACAATTATGTCCATAACTCATTTACTTCTTTTGCCTTTGGTAAAATATGAACAAATAAAACAATGGGGATTAATCTAGTTAATTAGCAAAAAAAAAAATATTTATCACAAATGATAATTTTAATAATTTATGATACACATGAACGCTATACAAACATCACTGTACAAATTGTCTTTTAGGCTTCAGGTCTTATAAGTTTCAGGTCATCTTGTTTCTCTATAATGCAAGTTTGCAGGCAACATTATTACAATACAAATTTTAGAACAAAACTACAATTTCTTGTACTTTGAATTAATGAGCTGCTCTTTTGAATTTTAAGTTTTCCTGTTCAGCAGCCATTAAAAAAAAACTCTGCCAATCCATGGTTTGTAGTCATAGTAATTTTTGGTGTGGGCCCATTATTGGAGACTGATTTTTTGGTTGTAAGAGCACAGAACTAACGTAGACAGATGGGAAAGACAGACATAGAAGCAAAGAATCCCACCACCTCTTTGCATATGAGGAGTAAAAGCTCAGACCGTTGCATAATGAGCAGGAAAAGACAACTATTATTATTATAATCTATTAGCCTTATTAGCATTTTTGTCATTGGCTCTAATGGAAAATTATGCATTTCTTTGCTATAGTGACAATATTGGTGTGGGTTATTTATGCACAAATCATACATGAGTATTATTGTTATTTCACTCATATGCTGTTTTAGCATGTAAGTACAGTGACAAGCCACATATACTTTATTATCATCCCCCCATCTATAGGGTAAAAAATCTGATCCTGCTATCCCTGTGCTATGAAAGTGTAATAGATTTTAAAAGGCCCTTTCTCCTTAAATTCTTTCTCTGATTTGGCATAAAGTTTAATAATGTACTTCTCCTTCTCTGAAAATGTGAGATGATCAGTAAGAGATATTTCCACACTGCAGCTAAGCAAGGGCTGAAATGACAAATGTCTCTCTACACCCTCTTTAGGGAAACATCCATCCATCCATCCATTATCTGTAACCGCTTATCCAATATTTTTTTTTTAGGGTCGCGGGGGGTCCAGAGCCTACCTGGAATCATTGGGCGCAAGGCGGGAATACACCCTGGAGGGGACGCCAGTCCTTCACAGGGCAACACAGACACACACACATTCACTCACACACTCACACCTACGGACACTTTCGAGTCGCCAATCCACCTGCAACGTGTGTTTTTTTTGGACTGTGGGAGGAAACCGGAGCTTAGGGAAACATATAGGTCATAAAATAGCAATTTCTGTACACAAATTTTGCATTTCATGAAGTTTTAAAAAAAAGGCTAACCTTCCTTACCTATATATATGACACATTACAAAACTGAGCAGTCCATGGGTTAAAGCTAATATAATAAAAACGAATTACATTGCACTCAAACAGCAACTGAAATCAAATGAATTAATTATTTTAATATAATTAAAGAAAGAAATTTGAATCTTAGAGCTGGCTAAAATTTTCATCCTATGTAAAAAGATTCAACAGAAAATGCAAACATTTTCCACTGGTTTGTTTCATCAACAAGAAGAAGACAACCTCAACATCAAGCAAAGATTTAGATCTGTGACATTGCAGTAAGACAAGTGCAAATGATTGTGTCATAATTTGACAACTTCTCTGTGAGAGATGCTTACAACTTTGCAACGCTGAAACTGATCACTTTCCTATTCTTGATTGAATATAAAGGCCCAGTATCTGAAAGAGATCTGGTATTGTTGTTGGGTGATTTGTTCTGGTCCCATCACTTTAAATAAAAAAGCCCAGTGTCCACAGCCCAGTGTCTGGGGCCTTTACACACATTTATGTTGATGGTAGTTACTGTGCATAGCTGGTTCATTGCTCATTAGTACACTGCAAATTTGCTAGTTTTAAACTTCCTCTCGTGTTAGGGTGATGACTGACCCGTTTTTAGGTTTTAAATGTATACAAGTACTCCATAAATTTGTTTATTGCATCAAGACTTTTTGACTTTGTCAGGAACTTCTATTGAAACAAAACAAATAAAAATATTTTACTAAATTAAAAAAAGCTCTTGTTAAAATTATGGCTTTTCTGTTGATAGGGTCAATTTCGACCCAGGTATAATTTTAAATCAGAAAACAAAAACAAGTGGCAAATCTGGAATCATAAACACACTATACACCAACAGCCTACAGCTGGCTCCTCCTACAACCACCTGAGCTTCAGTCAGGGGCTTCTATCTTAGGGGCCTCTTTCACAAAACAAGGGAAGACAGGCATTAGAGTTTGTGTTTTGTAGAGTGTACATCTCCGGTTTACAGTCTGCAACAATGATAAATTAAAACCAATCCTTTCATGGATAAAGAAGTCTAACAAGATCAAAAAGAGGTAAGAAACAAATTGGTTGATAATAAATTGTTTTTAGGGGATCTTATGGCTGATTTAAGACACGGGTCAAAACCGGCACATTAACATAAGGGATGGTAACAAATCTAACACTGAGGAAGGTTAAGTCTGAAATTCATGTTTTTACATTCGTGAACTACATCTGTGAAGGGTGAACAAACTTTAGTCAAATATGTACATATTTCCATTGAGACCAGGCTGGATCTCAGGTTAAATAAACAATGTGTAAATTTTCCAATAAGTAGTAAAAAGTAGTAAAGTTTCCAATGTGTAAATGAAGATGAGCAAATTTGTATTCAAAGGCCCTTCCATTGCCTTTGTAAGAAGACTCAGGCAATACAATTTGAAAACCTTGAAACCTGCTCATCCTCAAAGGCACTCGTAACAGACCTCCGGGTTCAGACCACAGGTGGATGGCTTAAGTGTGAAGATCAGAAGTCATTACCAATTGTAAATAATCTTTGCACAAGCTCAACCAAGGGCTTTCCTCCACTAATTAAATACAGTCCTTTGTGAAGTATTCAAAGTAAAGACTGTTGGTATGAAGAGTTCTATGTGAGGGGGCACGCTTGACATCCAGGCTCACGTGAGCACTCCATGGTAGAAACGAGGGGTGGTTTGGCACCTACTCAGATCCAATTCTCTTATCTGACTTATGCTGTCAAGTTCCTTGGCTTTCGTGGCAAGAATAACTGCCCTCACCACTGTGGTAAGCTCTTCCACCTGCAGGTGCAGCAGAAGAGGGATCACCGCCTGAAGGAGGGATTACTCATGTGGTAGCATTTAGCAGCAGGATGCTAAGAAGTGGAGGTGGAGAGGTTCAGGGGGAAGATGGATGAATGGATTGGGAGTGGAGGTCTTGGTGATTATCTCTGCTCTCCTGTGTGTTCTCATCTTACTGGAACAGTGGGGTTTCACTCAAGCAAATGGCACTATAGCAGGAGCTAATGGAGAGCTAGCAGCAGGCCTGATAGAGGTTATCTGGATGCTATCAGACTAGTACCACTTCTCCACTTCCCAGAGCTGGGGGGGCTTTTAGATCTCTGGCCCAAGGGATTTCAACCTTTTTGAAAAGGCACCCCCTTCAGTGCATCTCCTTTAAACCTGAGTCCCCACCCCCCACTGCATACCTTCTGTCAATAGTCTTTCTAGCTTGTATTTGAATTCAAATACTGGAGATAAAAGAAAAACAAAACAAACAGAATGTTCCTAAAAATGTTTAGTGTTAAGTAAATGCCTTTGTTTTTAACATCTTCATTGAGAAAACATTGTGGATCCCTCGCGGAAACACTGTTTAAACGAACCATCTTAGCTCTGGAATTCAGAGTGCATAATTATATATGCTGTAGGCTGGAACACCAGTGGGCGGGGTACATGTCAGTCATTATCGATTGCACCCAATCAAATACTAGATTGACAGGACTGGTTTATAATTTTCCACTCCAAAAACTAGTCTGAACATTTCTTCCAAATGAAGGCAGTAACCACTCTACTATTTTTAGTGGGAGAAAAATGAATGGCTAAGGGCCACTGCAGGATTATATTTGTCTATTGAGTGTTTGAAAGGTAAAATCTCATCTCATTCTAGAGCCCCCTGCTCTAGCCCAGGCTTGATAGTGGATGTGATGACTTCTGTGTGCCATACAATAGCTAATGTGGCTAATTATAAGAGACGCTGAAAAACATTAAGGGAAGTCCAGACAACATATCACTCTCTAAAGAAAGAAACACATTTGTAATTGGAAGGCTATCTACAGGGGAAACTAGAAAGAGTAAACTCTATGATAGCAGTCCTGGTAGAATTTACCAAGAAAAAGACTCAAGTGCAGATATGAATGCTTTGCAGCCAGTAGGAATCAAACAAAGGATCTTTGGATGAGAGAGCAGTGTGAGTACCACTGTACTATGCAGGAGATAGAGGTGCATGTGACAGTAAAAGTTCTAATCCCAGGGGAAGAGACAGACTCCCAAAAAATAGAATGATAAATTCTTGGAACTAAATTAAAGGAAACAGAAACTGACAAAATAGGAAAACACAGGATGAAAAGACATTAAGAAAGAACAAAAACTCAAACCAGAAAAAAGGGCTTAGAGTGGGATTTGATAACCCACAAACAGTAGTAATTATGTGACAAGCAGCTGACAAACCTGTTGCACCACCGGGGACCTACAGCTGAGGTCACAACAGAAGGGATAAAGAAAGAAGAGCCCAGTAAAGGTGGAAAAAACAGGAGAGGCTGAGAGAGAGACCTCCAACAATGGGTTTTTTATTTATTTTTATTATTATTATTATTATTTTTTAGTAAAAGTACAGGAGAAAGCAAATCTGCGAGACTAAGAGTCCCATAAGGAAAATGCTCTCCAGACTCCTGGAGGATAGAAAGAATAGGGCTTGTGAGTTGAATTAACTCCAAGGGTTGAAAATACAAAAGAAGATCAAAAGACTCCTTTTGGAGAGAAATACCAAATTACCAGCATGGTCTTGTTCAGAATCTCAAGCCTCCACACTGAGAAAGCAGCACGAAGGGCTTATAAAGTGTGACCACCAGCTGTTCTCATTTGGGCTGATTATTAGGTGGCCTGGAGTGTGGTCTCCCTCTGGAGGTGGGATGACCACGGCGCAAGCGGTCCCTTACAAAATTCTTATCTATCAGTGGAAGTCAATGTAAAAACAATTTTATTCCAAGTAATTGTCATTTTAAAGTTTTTTTTTTCTTCTGGTCTTTTCATCAAGGACAGCTGCTGCAGTAGTAAATGATGTAGAACTAAAAATGGGCAAAAATGGAGATACATATTTTAACTAGACATTGATAATAGGGTATTATTACTACAGTGCATAGTAGCCAATCACAAGGGAGCTAATTTACACATAGATTCTTATAACTAAGAAAAATAAATGCCGGAATGCTGTTAAAATGCTAGACAATCACCGGGGTTATGGCTCAGCATGGCAAAGCTCAGCTCCCCAGTTGTGCACTCTACAGTCCCTTTATGATAATGAGAGATGCCAAGACTTTTAAGTGGTCTCAGTAATCATAACACAGCAGCCTTAGCTAAAGGAACACCCCACTGATGTGGCCCTGAATGAGCTGCATAGGAAAGCAAAAGAGGCACGTGTTTCCTATTGCTCCAGAGCCAAACACTCAAAACCATTAGCCAGGGAGGACAATAAATGAATGAGTGAATGTGCGCAGATTAACAGGAGCAAGCCTTGCTTAGTATTACTCTTGTACATGCCACAAAATGTAACCCTTGAGAACTTTTCTCCCCAGGTTTTTCACTGCCAGTTCCACCTGTTTGCTGGGTTCAGCCAAAGACACTCTGTCCCGGGGGGTGGGTGGTACCACAGATGCAACCCCCTGGCCTGGACTCAGAGGAACTCTGAAACTAAAGACAACACTGGTGACAGGAACTCCAACCTTTCCCTTGTACTTGCCCTTAAACAAGGGAGTACTTGTGGGGACCTGAAACCAAGCAGGTGGAACAGGTAGCACTCTTCCTACAACATGGAATCAGAAAGGTTTCAATACATTAATACAATTTGGAATAATTCGGCACATTCAACAAAAATAATAATAATAATTGTTCCGCACTGGAACCATCAAAGAGTTGGTTCATTAACACAAACTGTGATGTTCAGAAACTCCAAAAAGAGCTCAGAGCATCAAATACAGTGTTATTGGTCAATTGTGGAATGAGCTTTTTCACTTGGATGCTTTTGATGAGTGTTTAATATTTTCTATTGTATTTTACATTTTGCAGACCTAAGCCATTATTATTCTCCTCCAAGCGTGCTGAGCTTTCCAGTTGCATTGTGTTTAAAAAGAAGTGGCTGGCTTTATAGTAGAAGTGATCAGGGGAGTCCAGGGTTAGGAGCAGTTGGGATGTGGATGTGCTGTCAGTAGAAAGCATATGAGACGATTTAGGAACTGTGCTCTCTAATAAAGCACTAATTATTCCTGTGTGTACCAAACCCACTCAACAAAATCCTGGTGTATTCCTTAGCTCTGATTATCTGTGGTGGTCTACACCACCCACTGTGTTCCCCTCTACTAGAGGGCCTTCTTAATTGTGGTGACACTTCACAGCTGGGCAGCAAGAACCCTTTCACCTCACAATGTCAGAGAACAGAACCTGGGGCTTGTTTTTTGTTTTTTTATACACCACTCAGATTCACTTGCTGTTGTCTTTCTAGACAGCATACAACACGGTGTCCTACAGAATGTACACTACATGTCCAAAAAGATGTGGACACCTTTTAGTAATGAGTGTATTCAGCTAGATTAGGGAACACAGATGCTCCACTCCACACAAAACACTGAAAAGCACAAACTGAGATGAGGATATTGCTCTGTTCCTGCTCCATAGGTTGGTAATGTTGACTTATGTTTGCTGTTTCGGAAATTTAAGGTGAAATATCTCCAAATTTGGGAGAAGGCTAACTGCACCAATGAAAGCAAACAAAAAAGTGCTATAAAATAAACAAACAAAAACAAAACCTCAAGTTATAAAGGTGTTTCTGTGGTAGTTCAAACAGTGAACTAATACGTACAGACAAGTTAAACTACAGCCACTTACAAACATCTTTTTTTTGTCTTCAAACATACCGTTCCACCTTCAATGACATAGAGCTTCTTAACATAAACAAACCAGAGAGAACTGCTATTCCCTCAATAAAGATGTTCCCTTTAATCCTTGACTTGGACAAGAAAGTCTCTACAGATGAATTTGACCTTATACCGCCCACACATTGGTGGTCCATATCCAAAACGTGGAAGTTTTTTAACGCCATAGTGACTTCAGCTGCGTTCAGTAACATTCCCTCAATTACCAAGGCTCCAAAATGCTGAAAAATCCTTTGCCTTCCATGTCATCTCTACCTTTCTCACTTTCATCCTCCAGCTCTTCTTTGTTTTCCACCTCTCTGGTTGTCCATCTCACTCTTTCATATTGTCCAGTCGTCCCAGGAGGCCTGATTTCTGCTCGTAATCCATTAGAAAGTGAGCTCAGTGAGTGGCAGCGATGAACGCTGCTGTCAGCACGATTCGCACTAATCCCCCTCTCTGCTGCTTTCCGTCGTCTGGCCCCCCGACCCCAGCGCCGCGGCTCGTCCAGTTTTCCTCCTGCTGTACGGTTTGACAGGCAGGACATCCACTTGTTGTGAGAATGGCTCTCTGTAATAGTCCACCCTGAGGGACAGGAATGTTAGATAGTGGTGACACTCACAGTGCTTAGACCTTGGCCATGGGCCACAACTTCTATTGTCGCTCTGTTAAGTGCACTTTAAAGTGTACTCTACTGGAAAATTGACCGTATACTTTTATTTTTTCTCTTTCAAAATAAAACTGTATCTACAGCAGTGTGGAAGCCTTGGGGTATAGTAGGCATTCAGAGAAGGCTTGTTCATTTCTGGGAACTCATTATCATGTTTGTTGGATTCATACTCTACAAGTACAATAGTCAGTCTTATACGACTTTTGGGTTTTGGCTGTACTGGATAAAATCTTCACGCATTGAAATAGCATCCAACTCGGACCTCCTTGAGGTATCTGGATAGATAGAGCCAGGCTATAACATTAGTGACTGTATTTCATCACCAGTTTGGATCAAGATGCCTTTATACTGGTGTATCCAAACTTTTGATATGTTATAGAATGTGTTTTTGATCACCTAGTAGCACAACAGATCAACAGATCAACACGCTTGCAGGAGAAACTTGACTTCTCAACTTATAGAAGCATACATTGAGTAGCATTATGCTAATATTAAGGGAAAGAGAGGCCATCTATACTGTTAAAAATAAAGGTGCTACAAAATGTTCTTTGAGCAATGCCATAGAAAGACCTTTTTTGTTTGCACTAAGAAGCGCATTTGTTGAAGAGATATGTGAGTGTGAAGAACTTTGTAAAGGTTTCAAGAAACTTAACCTCTCAGTTCTTTATGGAAGCTAAGTGGTTCTTCTATGGCATTGTTCAAAAAAACAATTTTTTAGAGTGTGTAAGTCAGAGAGGTTTTATGAACATCAATATCTGATCTTAATTATATTCTAGTGGCTGAATGCCACAACCACAGACATGTCTCCTCAGGAAAGCAAATGCTGTTGTTCCGTACAGTCCCGCCTATTTTTTGGGCAATTTCAAGAAAGTGGAAAATTGCCACAGACTCCTCTCCTAAACTCTCATGTTAAGGCTCTTTTTTTCGAGCTGCAGAGCCCCAACATACTTTTGTTATATACAAGGAGAGGCATGTTCCAAATCCCTACTCTATTTCATACATTGCTCACTATGTTGTGAAGTATGTAGTGAATTGGGCACGGATTCATTTTGGGCACAACCCTCTATGGATACCGGGAGCAGCCAGGGCCATGTAGAGAGAGCAGGTAATGATCTGGTCAGTACGACTTCTGTAAACTTTACTCTTTATTCTAGAACTCCTGCACCCAAAATAAAATATCAAAAGGCAGAAGATTGTAAAATGTATAGAATTTTATATGAGTAGTGATAAAGCTGGTCTATCTAAAAAAAAAAAAATGCTCAATGGCAATTTATGTGTGATTTGCTGTAGAGGCAAATTAACTTTATTAAAGAAGACCTTTATAATGAACTCCTGGATGAAGCTCTCCACAGTATGTAGATAAAGAGAAAGCTTTATTAATCTAGTAGTTACCTGTTTTTCTACATGAGGTGACCACAGAAATAAAACTCTTTAACGTTAGGTGACACTCAAGTTAAATTACTAATTAATTTGTACAGTGCAATGTGCCAGTTGTCTAGATAACTAGCTATTAATTGGTCCAGTGAACAAGTCACTTATGCAGTTATCACAACTATTGCCCAACTGAGAGATTTGGTAGGAACTGCCAAAAAATCGTTTTGAGTGGGTTTGCATATTCTTGTCCTCCACAGAATGCACTACCACATCAGCACAGACCGCTTAACAGTAGGATCTATGGCTAAATGCTAATATATAAGCACTTTGGATTGAATTTACTCTGAAGGTATTGATCCAAAAGGACATGCTGATTGGATTAAGATGTTGCAGGTTGCCACACGGTCACTATCAGCTCAGGGGAAAATTCCAGCTGGCGGTGGAATCAAAGGTTAAAACCTAAATCATGTGGGCCTTTCACAAATAATATTATTTCTGCTATTATTGACTGAAACATTTCGTAGCAGATCTGGAACTTAATATAGGCTTTGTACTCAGGCCCAAAGGACTATTCATGCTAGGAAAACTAGCCTTCAGACAACAATATTCCAATAAGATCATAATATTATAACCTCCTCCTTGTTTCTAATCTCACTGTCCATTTTCTCAGCTCCACTGACCATACAGGAGCACTTCATAGTTCTACAATTACATACTTTAGTCCATCTGTTGCTCTGAGTACTGTGTTAACCCACCTCCATTCGGTCCTTCAATTGTCTGGACCCCTACAGAACCAGCACGTATGATTGGATGTATTTCAAAAGGTTGAAATACACTTCAACAAACATTCAAATTAAAGACCATATATAAAGAACAAACCAACACATGAACAAACAAATGAATGAATTCTAAGTGCTGCAGTGACACTGACGTTAGCGTGAGTGGATTAGACACAACAGTGCTCCTGAAAAACAGGATGAAATGTGACTAACAAGCTGAAACCTGTAGCCTTAATAAGGAGGATGTTCAAGAAGGACTGAAGCATACAGATGCTTCAGATTTGTATTCTGAATTTGTACTGCCATTTTTTATTCTGTAACAACTCAACCTTACTAATAGAATATCAGATGAATGTAGTTTGGCAAAGAATTGTTCATAAAAGCAAGTAATAAATCCATGCCGTTTTCATAAAACCCTAAAAGCTAATTAACCCTGGTCGCTACCAACGTTTCTTATATTCCAGTCTTATTATTATAAGCTCCCACTTCAATGGTGGTTAATTAATTATTAATAAGACAGGATTCTGGAAGCAGATTCCACTTAATTTATATTTAAAATGTATTCAGCATGAGTGCCCCCCCCCCCCCATGACATACATATCGCAACAACATAGAAGAAGACAAAGGGTGTGTCAGACATTAATATTTCATGCCGACTGTCTTCAGTTTACACCAAGGGAAGATTTATGCCACAACAGTTCCATGTTAGTGAATGTGTACATATATTACCATATAATAACTATGTAGTAACCTATTACTATTTAATAGATGGCCTAGATTGATACATATAAAAGAATGTCCTTACAATATATTTCATCATATATTTCTTCTTGCGTGTTGTCATTCTCAAAGAGGGTTCTTTTGTGCAATGCCATGGAAGAACCACTTTTGGTTACCCACAGAAACTTTCAGTGGGCTCTCCTGTAAACTACATGTGAAAGTATGAAAAGCATTTATTCATAACTTTTGAATTTAGAACAGTTTGGGATTGTTTATTTTTAAGAGTGACTGTGGAGTTTCTATTAGTGTGTGTCACAGAGGTACCGTAGATCCAGCCCACTGGATTACAAAGAACTGAAATGTGCAAAAAGGCCTTGCCCTTAAGTGTGGGAATGCTTCACTAACTGCGGAACTGCACCAGAAGCTTGAGAAACAACAATTAGTTAAAAAGACGTAGTACAGAGCTTGTTCTCACTGGAGGTAAGCACAGTGACACCATCGTGCAACACGATAATGAAAAAAAAAAAAAACCTTCTGGCTAAGAGAAAGACCAGCCTATGTGTCCTTGAAGATGAATTGTACTCCTGTGATCCTGCAGTGTGAGATGGCTCTGAAACACAAGGTTGTTGAGTGTTTGGATTAGAAAAGAGAGCTTGACGAAATGAAGGTCACATCAAAACATTCCATTCATTAAAGTGAGCTTTCAAGAAATAGCTAAGCCTGCAAATGTAAAGAGTTGCATTTATTAATGTACAGTTCTTCTACAGTTAGTTAACAACAAGTTTCATATAACTCATTTTCAGAAGCTGTTTCTCCCCTCTGAGCTGAGCTTCAGCTGGGATTCTCTGCTCCCAAGCCATAGCATTCATTCCTTCTTGGTTGGGGTCCTCCATGCATTCGACTCTCTGATCAGGCAGGATCTCAGGACCCGGAACTGGGGCAAGACTCCTAACACTACATTGGCCTTTTTAGGCTTATGTAGGCTTTTTAGATCTTCATGCGATTTTCTGATGCCTAACCATCATGAAATATCAGCCTTAACCCTGCCATTAACCCAAACCCTAGCTGTGATCATCACTCTAACCCTAACCCTAAATTTAAACCGAATTAGAACCCTAACCTTACCCTAAACCTAATCCCAACTAAGGGCCTATTCAAACCAAGTGTGTTTGTTTATTTATTTATAAAAATGTAACTTTTAATATAACGAAACCATCACAACAGCTGTGAATTCACAGGAAGACGCTGGAAGTAGAAGAACAAGAAGAAGCAATGGATTCCTCAGGCAGCAGTAGCAGCCGCAATTATGAATTTATAGTTTTACATTTAAGTACTGCAACTAAACGCTGCTCTGGATTAACCATGTTCTACAGAAAAGACAACAACATTGGGAGCTCCAGCACCTCATTCAGGATCTAACACTGCATAAGGAACTGTTTGGAATATATTTCCATAGGTCAGTGGGGAGTTTGAGGCTCTGTTTTTGTGTGTATATCATGTCAAATAACTTGAAATATCATATTTTCTTTAACCTCCATGTTTCTATAGTCAGTGTGTTGCTTGCTCTATAAGCTTTTGTGTTGTGCTACAAAAGGAACTTTTCTGGAATCTTGATTGGTCAGCTTTATTTAAACACATCACAGGTACAACACAGGAAATAAAACAGGCTCTAACTGAAAAACAGGGCAGCCTCGTAGTACATCACGGAACTGCGACGACGTCATCCACGGAGGCAGGCGGAACTGCGACGACGTCATCCACGGAGGCAGGCGGAACTGCGACGACGTCATCCACGGAGGCAGACGGAACTGCGACGACGTCATCCACGGAGGGAGAAGGATGTGCGACGACGTCCACGAAGGCAGAGGAATCTGCGACGTCGTCCACGGAGACTGGAGAACGTGCGACGACGTCCACGGAGGCAGAGGAATCTGCGACGTCGTCCATGGAAACAGAAGAACGTGCGACGACGTCCACAGAGGCAGAAGAATCTGCGCCGTCGTCCACGGAGACTGGAGAATGTGCGACGACGTCCACGGAGGCAGAAGAATCTGCGCCGTCGTCCACGGAGACTGGAGAACGTGCGACGACGTCCACGGAGGCAGAGGAGTCTGCGCCGTCGTCCACGGAGTCTGGAGAACGTGCGACGACGTCCACGGAGGCAGAGGAATCTGCGCTGTCGTCCACGGAGACTGGAGAACGTGCGACGACGTCCACGGAGGCAGAGGAATCTGCGACGTCGTCCACGGAGACATGAGAGGCGGGCGTCGCTCTCATGAAGACAGGAGAGGCGCGCGCCGCCTTCAAGGAGAGCTCCAGGCGTGCCATGAGGCCTGTAAGCTTCTCCTGGATGTCAGGAGTGAGCGCAGAGCGGTGCTTGGGAACTGGGTGCCTAGCGACGACGTCCATGGAAACAGGAGGCCCTGCAGCGACGTCGTCCATGGAGACAGGCGCGGCCGTAGGCACCGCGCTCAGGGGGACAGGCGCGGCCGGAGGTGCTGCGCTCAGGGGGACAGGCGCGGCCGGAGGCGTCGCGCTCATGGAGCCAGGTGCGGCCGGAGGTGCCGCTTTTACGGGAGCAGGAGTTGAAACGCCCAGCGAGGCAGGTGCTCGTGCTGCTCGGCGAGCACGAGTTGTGGATTTAGCGGGTTTGGGCGCACTCTCGAGGGACTTCTCTAACCGTAGTTCCCCCGGAGATGCGCCTCTGTTAGCCTCATTCCCCATGTCCTGTGCTCTGAGGCTAACAGCCCTTGTCCATAACGCCCCCCCAAAAATCTCTCATAAGGAACTGTTTGGAATATATTTCCATAGGTCAGTGGGGAGTTTGAGGCTCTGTTTTTGTGTGTATATCATGTCAAATAACTTGAAATATCATATTTTCTTTAACCTCCATGTTTCTATAGTCAGTGTGTTGCTTGCTCTATAAGCTTTTGTGTTGTGCTACAAAAGGAACTTTTCTGGAATCTTGATTGGTCAGCTTTATTTAAACACATCACAGGTACAACACAGGAAATAAAACAGGCTCTAACTGAAAAACAGGGCAGCCTCGTAGTACATCACGGAACTGCGACGATGTCATCCACGGAGGCAGGCGGAACTGCGACGACGTCATCCACGGAGGCAGGCGGAACTGCGACGACGTCATCCACGGAGGCAGACGGAACTGCGACGACGTCATCCACGGAGGGAGAAGGATGTGCGACGACGTCCACGAAGGCAGAGGAATCTGCGACGTCGTCCACGGAGACTGGAGAACGTGCGACGACGTCCACGGAGGCAGAGGAATCTGCGACGTCGTCCATGGAAACAGAAGAACGTGCGACGACGTCCACAGAGGCAGAAGAATCTGCGCCGTCGTCCACGGAGACTGGAGAATGTGCGACGACGTCCACGGAGGCAGAAGAATCTGCGCCGTCGTCCACGGAGACTGGAGAACGTGCGACGACGTCCACGGAGGCAGAGGAGTCTGCGCCGTCGTCCACGGAGTCTGGAGAACGTGCGACGACGTCCACGGAGGCAGAGGAATCTGCGCTGTCGTCCACGGAGACTGGAGAACGTGCGACGACGTCCACGGAGGCAGAGGAATCTGCGACGTCGTCCACGGAGACATGAGAGGCGGGCGTCGCTCTCATGAAGACAGGAGAGGCGCGCGCCGCCTTCAAGGAGAGCTCCAGGCATGCCATGAGGCCTGTAAGCTTCTCCTGGATGTCAGGAGTGAGCGCAGAGCGGTGCTTGGGAACTGGGTGCCTAGCGACGACGTCCATGGAAACAGGAGGCCCTGCAGCGACGTCGTCCATGGAGACAGGCGCGGCCGTAGGCACCGCGCTCAGGGGGACAGGCGCGGCCGGAGGTGCTGCGCTCAGGGGGACAGGCGCGGCCGGAGGCGTCGCGCTCATGGAGCCAGGTGCGGCCGGAGGTGCCGCTTTTACGGGAGCAGGAGTTGAAACGCCCAGCGAGGCAGGTGCTCGTGCTGCTCGGCGAGCACGAGTTGTGGATTTAGCGGGTTTGGGCGCACTCTCGAGGGACTTCTCTAACCGTAGTTCCCCCGGAGATGCGCCTCTGTTAGCCTCATTCCCCATGTCCTGTGCTCTGAGGCTAACAGCCCTTGTCCATAACGCCCCCCCAAAAATCTCTCCGGACCTGAGGGGGTAATTCTCTGGAGCTGGGTTTTTAGCCTGCTTTCTCCTCCGGCTCCGTCGATTCCCGCTGGAGGAATCACTCGATTCATGAATCGATTCCTCTGTTCGGGGGAAAGGAACCACACCGGACATGCGCTGAAGCCGTTGACTCCACTCCGAAGCCGCCCTTAACACCTCCTCCACGGGATCGTTGCGGAACGGAGTACGGCGAATTACTCCTCTCTTAAACGGGTAGTCCGTGCTAGCTGTGTCCATTTTTGGATCGGTCATTCTGTCAGGGGGTGTGAAGAGTAGATTCAGGGAGGCGGACACACTCGCTACAACACGGAATTTTAATAAAGAAATAACAAAACAAACGAACTAGACGAGAAACACAAGATAACATTTACTTGACTGGGGAATGAAACAAACGAACTAGATTATAAATACGAAGACTACGAAAACATTTAGGAAAACAAAACGAGCAAGAGAACAACAGAATTCACAATGAAACAAACAAACTCAAACTCAAAATGACCGATACCAGGAAGTGAGGGAAGAGGGCTTAAATACATGAACTAACTAGACACACCTGACACGGATAACGAGAGACAATGACAAAGAGGCGGAACGAAGGCGGAGCTAGGAATGAACATAAACAAAGCCATGTGCAGGGATAGGAAAACAACAAAGAGAGAGCCCAATAGAAAGGGGAAAACAAACCAGAAAGTGTCAAGATGTGACAATAGCAGAGAGTTTGTGTGGGTTACAGCAACTCACGAGTGGATAGGAATTTGCTAAGTGACAGTAAAATATCTACTAATTAGTTTCCACTGTAAATGTGCTGCATATGAATCTGTCTTTCACAAATAACTACAAAAAATCCCAGGCCCTGTCTCACACATTTAGTGCAACTTAACAAAACCCAGCTCAGTCTTAATTATAGTGGAGCTGCCGGCATCTCCCAAGTGCTTCGCTGCATAACAATGTCTTATCAGCAGAGATATTTTATACAGAGAAGAGGGGTATTTTTTATTTTTTATCTGAATGAGCTGCTCACTCACAAACAAATTGTGTTTTCAAGCAAATGTTGGAAGCAGAACATTTTCATTTGTGATCGTTAAGCATTAATCTCAGAGTTGGATTTTTGAAGTGTGAGGCAGTCTGTTTTGTAAAGAGAATCTCTCTCTCTCTCTCTCTCTCTCTCTCTCTCTGTCACTTGCTCCCTCTGTTTTTTTTTTCATTTTCTCTCCTGTTGTTTCTCTCACTCACTCTTTCTGTCTCTCATTTCCTTTGTCTCTCTTTCACTCTCATTTTCTCTCTCTATGTTTTCTCTCAACCTTTTACTCTCTCTTTGTCACTCTCAGCCTCTCAATTTTTCTTTTGCTCATGCTTTCACTCACTCACTCACTCATAATCTCTCTATTACTCTTCTCCTTTCTTTCTAACTCACCAACTATGTCTCTATATCACTATCACTATATCATTTTATCTCTCTCTCTCTCTCTCTCTCTCTCTCTCTCTCTCTCACCACACCCTGCAGAATAAAGAAAGAGGCTCAGCCTGCTTAGACTATTCATTTTTTTTTGCCTGTGTTTACACATTAGAAGCAGCAGCAGACACTGATGTTAAACCCCGTATTTCATTTTCATCCCCACCTTTCACTCTGGAGAAACCAAAAAGGTTTGTTGGATAACTGCTGTTCTTCTATTTAGTCTCATCTGCTCCAAATGAATACAGAGTATACACTGCTTCTGAGTAACACATTTACTTAGCCTCCAGATACTGTACACCCAGTTCTACAGAACTAACCCAGTTGCTTCAGCATCTGTTTCTGGGCTTGGAGTTTTGCAATGATGACCCAAATGAAGTGATAAGTTAGTGATGAGATGTTTCTAAGCACTGTACAAGCAGCAAAAAAAAAGTAGTGTTTTATTTATTTTTCATGCTAAAGCATTAAAATGTGTACTGCTTCAGTGAGGTGCAAAGAAAAGCACTGGCACCAGAAAAAAAGGAAGCATGTGCCAGTGCTAAGGGTCAGCTCCTCAGGGTTCTCTGGAGTGAACAAGTAACATCCAACACTTTTGGTATTGGGGTCTGTGTTTCAGAACTAACCACACAATATCAGAACATGACTTTTTAAACATCCTCGTGACTGAATGCCATCAAAACATTTTTTTTTTTCGATCCGCTTCTGATACATTTGAGACTAGTACATTAGCCTATGTTTAGAAAGTTTATTAGTACTCATCGAAATGAGTTGTAATTTGTATCCATTATAGATGCACTTGCATTTTCCCTTCGAATGAAACAAAGAGAAACTACACAGTAAATTCACCAGTGTTAAATTAACACAGTTAGTGTAATTAGTGTTACGTTAACATTAATAGTGTTGATATAACACTTGAGAATTTGCTGTACAGGCAAGCCTAGTTTTGCCGACCTGACATTAGCCATATAACCATTGTCACGAGGTGTTTGTGGCAAAATTGTTCCAAACCGTCCAGTTGAGCTTGTGAACAGAGGAGTAACGTAACTAACGCAGAGCCAAACACAGTCCCAGAAACACACACAAATGGAGCATTTTCCTGTCTTATTTGCTATTATTTATTTACATGAAACTTTGTAAATACCCCGTCTAGCTCCACTGGGTGATAACATTGTGTGTGAGGCTCTTTCTTTTTGTTACTGAACCTCGACAATCCCACAGACAAAGCCACGGGTTTGCGCAGAAGAGCCTGCTGTTCTTTGGTTGCAGCTGGGAACACATTTTTTCTGGTTAGCGAACCAGTTTATGTCAGTGGAAACATGCCAAACGGTTCCAAATTTAGTTCACACATTGGAACTGTTCCGTTTCCTTGCTGGTAGAAAAGCGCTATATGAAACATGGCTGAACTAACAATAGATGGTGTAGTAGTTCCATCTTGTGAAACATGGCTGAACTAACAGCCAAATATGAAATAACATTTCTAACGCATGCACATTTGAACATTAGAAGTCAGTCAGTCCATAAGAGAAAACTAGGCTTCTAGGCTGGCACGGTAGGTGGTCCGGTAATTACCATTTTAGGTGGCGTGAGTAGTTTAGTTTGAATTGAATCAGTGCCTGGAACTCTACTTCACAACGTACAGTGACTGTTCCAGTAACAATGTTCTAACTCTTCTAACTCTGCTGGAATCCAGAGTCAGGCTAAGACTATGGGAGTTTCAGAGGCTAACGCAGGTGAAGACTGCAACAACAGCAGGAGTGCAGCAGCCAGTCCACAAGCTGTGCCTTGAAGTGTTGAGGAGTTTCACGTGAAGATGTGATCGCACTGGCTCACAGCAATCCGGTCCTTCTCCACATCTGATCAAAGACCCTGGCCGCCAAAACGAGTGCCAAACGCTTCACAGGAAGCTGTTAGCGGCAGACGGCTAGCTTGGCATCCCCTCCAGCCGTGCTTTTGTCATTGGTGTGATGCGGCCTCGTCCTTTTCAGAACAGCAGGTGACCAGGGAGAGCTGCTGAAGATCAATAATGCATACTCTTAGCATGTGTTTAAACAAAATCTGTAGAGCTGTGGACTGTGTGGAAAAATACATGGAATGGAAGGTAGGAAGAAAGGAAGAATAGTCTGATTGCAGAGCGACTAAATGAAGATCCTCAAAGAAAGCTGCAGGTTTGTGTCATGGCAAACACAGGATAATTGTGTAGTATGAAAGTGTTGCAGTCTGGAGCAGGGGTCTTTTGACAACATGACAAGGTGTTGTAGAAAATCCCCATCAGAATTGACTGAGAATATAGTCAGAAATAAACAACATGTTACTGCAGATAAAACATTGTAAAACCAGTGACCTAAAACGGAGCTCGCTGCTTAATACAAAACTCCAATTTGATGACAACCATTGGTTCATGAGCTGTATTAGGATCATCTGCATTAATGAAGACATGCTTCATGCTGGTGAAGTGTCTGAAGGCAAATTGGATCAGTTCCTATGTAAATAACGTTTCTGAAAGTGACCAGACACAGAATAGTTGGGGTATTTCAGTGTTAACTTTGGCATCTTATTTTTGACTAAAATGTGTATTAATTAACTCTCATTTTAGTCATTAAATTTTAATTAGTTTTAGTCCAGTATGGGTCAACTTAATTTTTGTCTAGTTTAGTGATGTATTTTTAAATGTTTTGTATTCAATATGCATTACTAACATTAATAAACAATAAAACAATAAGCAATAACAAGCTTAAATGTTATATTATATTTAAAAAATAGATATCCAAACTTATGGAAGGACAAAGGACATATTTTCCCCTTTAAATAAATGTTGTGTTTATTTAACATTAACATTTTAAGTTCAAAGTGTGTTGCAGTCGACTCCAAGAGATTCAACTCTATGAATCATTGGCCAACACCTGATACGAGTGACTCCCAGATGCTCAAAGATACAATTCTTTGAAAGTGAACACCTCTTTGCCGTTCTCAGGCTGCTTTTGTTGCACTGATAACAGCAAACAGACAAAGCATTTTCTTCTTTACTGTGACATTTTCTTGTGAATTTCTGTTTCTCTTCAGATATCAGGAGTCATTTAGTCAGATTTTCATTTAGATTTTATTCCTTGACAAAAAAAAGCTCTTATTTAGTTCTCTTTGTTAAAAAAAGGTTGTCAACATATATTTTTATCCTAGTTTTTGTTAATGAAATGAACTGCATCATTCATAGCGTTCAAGTCTGCAATCATTTCCGAGTCCTGGACGTTGATGTTAAGGTGTGTTTTAATCAGAATACCCTCCACCACCCCAGAGTGCTAATGTATGGCCCAATTAATGTTTTTTCTTCGCCAGCATTGATCCGAGACTTTGCCTTAAGCCACTGTCCTCCAGAGGACCCTGTGTTTAGCATTTAGATAGCCATAGTGGATAGCATTTAGAGAGAGAAAGTGAACAAGAATATATCAGTATGTTTTCACAAGGATTATTCCTTACCCTCTGACATTCTTTAACAGAACCTGCAGAGAGCTTGAGATTTGTGTGAACCGTGCACTGAATTCTGGATAAAAATAACAGCAGACGTGCACTTGGGGGCATAAAACCACAAGCCACAGTGTAGAGTCCACTCTAAAGGGTAAAGATGTCAAAAGAGTTCCTTTGGAGCATGGTCCATTACATGCTAGAAATGTCCAACTCTTTTTAGGCCCCCCTTATAATTAGCGAATCGAGCCATTTTAAGCTGCTCCCATTTGGGACATAGATGTCCAATTATGTACACACCATGTGGCATGGCAAAGCACGCAATTAAAAAGGATGCTATAAAGCAGCTGCACATGAGTTTAAGATCATCAATCAATGCCAAATGTCAGTTAGACGGGTATAAATCTCCCTAAACATTGGCAATGGGGCCACGGAAATGCTATCTCTGGAGTCTTGGATCTCCATCCAATTGTCGGCTAATAATCCATAAGCAGCACCTGACCTCACTAATGTTCTTGTGGATGAAAGCTATCAAAACCTGACAGCATCTTATCTAATGCTGTCCTGGAATAGTAGAAACTCTTATTGTAGCAGAGCAGAGAAGGAAAAGCTGCCCATTAATACCCTTAATTTCAAAGCTATGTTTGATGAAATGTTCAAATACTTAGAGGTGTATATTGTAAGGTCAGTGTTTTTTGTCTAGAACCATATCTCCAAGCTAAGAATCATTGGTAGCTGTAGACAATGATTCTCCCGGTTGTACAGAAGTGGATCTTACATGAGTGATCGCTTGTGTGACCTCATCAACGTTATTAATGTCTGCTAGAGTGAAAATGGGTTACAAAAGAAGAAAAGGTCACTGTGTTACCGAACCGACATTGACAAGCAGCGCTGAATGAAAAGGCCTTTGAACCAAGAATACAAGAAACTGCAAGGATCTTGGATGGCAAGAGGATTGAATATCTATCAGCAGTTGCTTCTGTTTTCCTTTCCTGTTTTCACGTCATCGCTTTGGAAACCGCAGCTCAGTTTGAGTACAGACGTTGTGTGCCATAGTTTCCATGGTTGCACAGCTGAAGGGTGGAGTGTACTGTCAGTCATCAGCAGTTGATATTTTCTGCATCATTCCCCCCCCCCCCCCCCCCCCCCCACCAAAAAAAGGGGAGAACTTTATATGTATGTATTTTGAATACATTGTGGTAGAATTGGTGGCATGTCTAGTATGACAGATTTTACTGATAGATTCCTTTTTCACCCCTTAATTTGCCTTCAAACGGGGACACCTGAGGTCAAAATACTCCCACTTCCCCTACTTCATGTTGTACATATATGACTAAAAACAACAGTCCATAACATTTATATGTTATGATTTGTAGTTATTTTACATCACTAACCAAGCTCTTTTTCACTGATGGCACTGATTCACTAAATACATCCAAACTGTCTGTTATGTACATGCAGAAGTAATATGTGAGGAACTGCCATTGATGTTGAGGTATATATTGGGATTTTAGGGAGATGTATGCTGTCATTAAGGGAATTTCTTTTCCTGGGAAGTCCATGGTTATTTCAGCAAGACAATGCCAAGCCTCACATGGGCAAGTGCTACAACAGTGTCACTGTGTATTTATTTTATTTTATTTATTTTATTTATATTATTATATTATTTATATTATTTATATTACACCTCCACTTGCCAATCTGCAGAAATGTGTATCCAAAGTACCCAAATAACTCTGTAAAAATCAGTAATCCTGTAAATATATTCCTTTCTGTAGGTTTTTGGAAATGGGGTTGTATGTGAGGGGTCAGAAGTGGGTAGTTACTAGTCCCACTCACTACTGGTTGAGTGTATGTGTGTGTGTGTGTGTGGCTGTCTGAGTCTGAGTTGAAGGTCAGGTCAGTGCTAGTGAGACTGTAGTTGGAGCCGGGGTGATGTGGGAGGAGACGTTACTGACTCTGTACTGTTTATATAACAGTCACAGCGTCTGGGAACGTTTCCCTCAGACATTGAGCACATCTGACATCTGCATTCAGCCCAGAGCCCACTGCTCTGCCCAGAGCCTTTATACATTGATTCCTAACAGTGTATATGAATATGAATCCTCTATGGAATGATACATGATACTAAAATCATTATATACATTCACAGACAAGATATTTCATTATGTATGATGGCTGTATGCCATTCATTTGAAATAAAAAATATCAAGTGTAATACCTTCGCAAAAGGACATGTTGTGACTGATATTGTATTATATTATGATGGTAATGTGCATTATATTCCTAGTGAGATATGCAGTTCTGTTACGCATGCATGTATTTATTACAATTTAATTGCTTTGTATTTACTATTAAGTTATAACATTGCAACTACATCATAATAATAGGTGCAATAATAATGCATGAGCACATGCCAGGTTGCTTGCTTTTGTCAGACTCTTTGCATGCCCCACGCTGGCAGTGTTTTTACAAGGTTTTGACACACATTGCACTTTGCATCCTGGGGGAATAATTTGACCATCACATCACCTCTACACTGAATAATTTACGTGAGGACGATGTCTTCCAGAATTCTGCACCACTTTGCCGTTCAAATCAAAGGTGCTGGGCTTTGCTTTCTATGATTGAGCTGGAAAAGGATAAACAGGCTTAGTTTTATAGTCAAACAGTTTTTACTGTACATTACTTGTTCTAAATTTATTAAATGTAAAATGTGTTTGGTGCAGTACGTTGTGCCCTTTGAATCCACTTTGCAACATGTGACAAATGTATATTAAAGTGTACACACACACACACATATATATACATGACAACCCAACCATATGTTGCCCTGCATGCTTGACAGAGCCCAAAGTCATTGTCATGGCAACCTGCATCTCTCAGTGCTGCAGTCACGTCTCCATCCCAAACCTGCAATTTGTGATCATGAAAGCGAAACGTTAATTTCATGTCTCATGTGAAACAAGGATAAACTTTTGACCGTAACCTCCCTGAACTAATACCACCCCCTCGCCACCAGAGCAGCTGCATCCAAGACCGTCTCCTCTTCTCTATCCCTCTTTCTTTCTCTTATCTCCCTCCCTCTCCTACTGTCCTTTACTCAACTCTCCCATCCCTTCTTTCTGTTTGTCTATCCTTTACCTTCTCTCTCTCTCTCTCTCTCTCTCTCTCTTTCTCTTTCTCTCTCTTGCTCTCTCTCTCTCACTGTTTATTTCACATGTTACCTCCTCTGGACTGCTGTGCCAGTGGTGTGTTTATTGTGATCCTCAAAGGGAAGATCCAGTGCTGAATGGATCCAGTGCCAGAGACATTCCAGGAATATCAGACTCCGGTGACACCTAATGAACTCCATATGTCTCTACACTCAGACACTGCATTTTAGGAAACAGAAATGTGTTTAGCATATGTCAGTGACTGTGCCAGTACAGATATGTGGGGGTGGATGTGAATTTGTGTGTGTGTGTGTGTGTGTGTTTGTGTGTGTCCAAGTGTAGTGTGTGAGGAACTGGGTGAGTGTGTGAAACTGTCCACAAGTGTGAGTGTGAGTGTGTGAGTGACTGGGTGAATGTGTGGTAACTGTCCACAGGTGTGAGTGTGAGTGTGTGAGTGACTGGGTGAACGTGTGGTAACTGTCCACAGGTGTGAGTGTGTGAGTAACTGGGTGAACGTGTGGTAACTGTCCACAGGTGTGAGTGTGAGTGTGTGAGTGACTGGGTGAACGTGTGGTAACTGTCCACAGGTGTGAGTGTGTGAGTGACTGGGTGAACGTGTCGTAACTGTCCACAGGTGTGAGTGTGTGTGAGTGACTGGGTGAGTGTGTGAAACTGTCCACAGGTGTGAGTGTGTGTGTGTGAGTGACTGGGTGAGTGTGTGAAACTGTCCACAGGTGTGAGTGTGTGTGTGTGAGTGACTGGGTGAGTGTGTGAAACTGTCCACAGGTGTGAGTGTGTGTGAGTGACTGGGTGAGTGTGTGAAACTGTCCACAGGTGTGAGTGTGTGTGAGTGACTGGGTGAGTGTGTGAAACTGTCCACAGGTGTGAGTGTGTGTGAGTGACTGGGTGAGTGTGTGAAACTGTCCACAGGTGTGAGTGTGTGTGAGTGACTGGGTGAGTGTGTGAAACTGTCCACAGGTGTGAGTGTGTGTGAGTGACTGGGTGAGTGTGTGAAACTGTCCACAGGTGTGAGTGTGTGTGAGTGACTGGGTGAGTGTGTGAAACTGTCCACAGGTGTGAGTGACTGGGTGAGTGTGTGAAACTGTCCACAGGTGTGAGTGACTGGGTGAGTGTGTGAAACTGTCCACAGGTGTGAGTGTGAGTGTGTGACTGGGTGAACGTGTGGTAACTGTCCACAGGTGTGAGTGTGAGTAAGTGACTGGGTGAACGTGTGGTAACTGTCCACAGGTGTGAGTGTGAGTGTGTGAGTGACTGGGTGAACGTGTCGTAACTGTCCACAGGTGTGAGTGTGTGTGAGTGACTGGGTGAGTGTGTGAAACTGTCCACAGGTGTGAGTGTGTGTGAGTGACTGGGTGAGTGTGTGAAACTGTCCACAGGTGTGAGTGTGTGTGAGTGACTGGGTGAACGTGTGGTAACTGTCCACAGGTGTGAGTGTGAGTGTGTGAGTGACTGGGTGAACGTGTGAAACTGTCCACAGGTGTGAGTGTGAGTGTGTGAGTGACTGGGTGAACGTGTGGTAACTGTCCACAGGTGTGAGTGTGTGAGTGACTGGGTGAACGTGTCGTAACTGTCCACAGGTGTGAGTGTGTGTGAGTGACTGGGTGAACGTGTGGTAACTGTCCACAGGTGGGAGTGTGAGTGTGTGAGTGACTGGGTGAACGTGTCGTAACTGTCCACAGGTGTGAGTGTGTGTGAGTGACTGGGTGAGTGTGTGAAACTGTCCACAGGTGTGAGTGTGTGTGAGTGACTGGGTGAGTGTGTGAAACTGTCCACAGGTGTGAGTGTGTGTGAGTGACTGGGTGAACGTGTGGTAACTGTCCACAGGTGTGAGTGTGAGTGTGTGAGTGACTGGGTGAACGTGTGAAACTGTCCACAGGTGTGAGTGTGAGTGTGTGAGTGACTGGGTGAACGTGTGGTAACTGTCCACAGGTGTGAGTGTGTGAGTGACTGGGTGAACGTGTTGTAACTGTCCACAGGTGTGAGTGTGTGTGAGTGACTGGGTGAGTGTGTGAAACTGTCCACAGGTGTGAGTGTGTGTGTGTGAGTGACTGGGTGAGTGTGTGAAACTGTCCACAGGTGTGAGTGTGTGTGGGTGACTGGGTGAGTGTGTGAAACTGTCCACAGGTGTGAGTGTGTGTGAGTGACTGGGTGAGTGTGTGAAACTGTCCACAGGTGTGAGTGTGTGAGGAACTGGCTGAGTGTGTGAAACTGTTCACAGGTGTGAGTGTGTGAGTGACTGGGTGAGTGTGTGAAACTGTCCACAGGTGTGAGTGTGTGAGTGACTGGGTGAGTGTGTGAAACTGTCCACAGGTGTGAGTGACTGGGTGAGTGTGTGAAACTGTCCACAGGTGTGAGTGTGAGTGTGTGACTGGGTGAACGTGTGAGAAACTGTCCACAGGTGTGAGTGTGTGTGAGTGACTGGGTGAACGTGTGGTAACTGTCCACAGGTGTGAGTGTGAGTGTGTGAGTGACTGGGTGAACGTGTCGTAACTGTCCACAGGTGTGAGTGTGTGTGAGTGACTGGGTGAGTGTGTGAAACTGTCCACAGGTGTGAGTGTGTGTGAGTGACTGGGTGAGTGTGTGAAACTGTCCACAGGTGTGAGTGTGTGTGAGTGACTGGGTGAGTGTGTGAAACTGTCCACAGGTGTGAGTGTGTGAGTGACTGGGTGTGTGTGTGAAACTGTCCACAGGTGTGAGTGTGTGTGAGTGACTGGGTGAGTGTGTGAAACTGTCCACAGGTGTGAGTGTGTGAGTGACTGGGTGAGTGTGTGAAACTGTCCACAGGTGTGAGTGTGTGAGTGACTGGGTGAGTGTGTGAAACTGTCCACAGGTGTGAGTGTGTGTGAGTGACTGGGTGAGTGTGTGAAACTGTCCACAGGTGTGAGTGTGTGAGGAACTGGCTGAGTGTGTGAAACTGTCCACAGGTGTGAGTGTGTGAGTGACTGGGTGAGTGTGTGAAACTGTCCACAGGTGTGAGTGTGTGAGTGACTGGGTGAGTGTGTGAAACTGTCCACAGGTGTGAGTGACTGGGTGAGTGTGTGAAACTGTCCACAGGTGTGAGTGTGAGTGTGTGACTGGGTGAACGTGTGAGAAACTGTCCACAGGTGTGAGTGTGTGTGAGTGACTGGGTGAACGTGTGGTAACTGTCCACAGGTGTGAGTGTGAGTGTGTGAGTGACTGGGTGAACGTGTCGTAACTGTCCACAGGTGTGAGTGTGTGTGAGTGACTGGGTGAACGTGTGGTAACTGTCCACAGGTGTGAGTGTGAGTGTGTGAGTGACTGGGTGAACGTGTCGTAACTGTACACAGGTGTGAGTGTGTGTGAGTGACTGGGTGAGTGTGTGAAACTGTCCACAGGTGTGAGTGTGTGTGAGTGACTGGGTGAGTGTGTGAAACTGTCCACAGGTGTGAGTGTGTGTGAGTGACTGGGTGAGTGTGTGAAACTGTCCACAGGTGTGAGTGTGTGAGTGACTGGGTGAGTGTGTGAAACTGTCCACAGGTGTGAGTGTGTGAGTGACTGGGTGAGTGTGTGAAACTGTCCACAGGTGTGAGTGTGTGTGAGTGACTGGGTGAGTGTGTGAAACTGTCCACAGGTGTGAGCATGGATCTGACGTGATCCAACCACATGAACAAAAGTCAGGTGATGTTCAGGTGACCGGACTCATCCTGAAGCTATTGTTTTTTGGTTCAACACTTCAGAGGTCACAATTCCACTGCTCCACAGTCCAGCACTAGGGGGTTTTGAGTATGGTGACCTTAACCTTGAAGTGCAGCTTTTTCAGAAGGTCCTATAAGTTGTTTTGCATTTTTCTGGCTGGCATTTACTCAAGACACACATCAAAGCTGTGTCTAACTACGAATAAGTGAAGTTCAAAACTGACAGGTGATGTTAACACCATCTTCTATAAAAGTGGTCTCATTGAAGAACAGCATGCATCTTCTAACTCACAAACTGAAAAAGGCTCACCAAAGTGCTCTGAAATTGCTCTTTAGGTGGAGGATAAAACCCTCAGGAACCCAGGAAGCACAGCCTCTCATTGACAGCAATTACATGAGCATTGCTAGATCTCTCTCTCTCTCTCTCTCTCTCTCTCCCTCTCTCTCTCTCTCTCTCCCCCTGATCCCATGCTGTGGTGCCATTATGTGTCTGAACATCTGGCTGGAGGAGACGCGACCGTCTGAGAAGAGTTAGTGGAAAAGCTCGTCCACTTTTGGCTCTGAAGACAAGACTTTCGTCACACAATTACCCACAAGTCCCGGCACCACCTGCCACCCTGCTATCTGCCAATGGGCTGTAATTAATGCGCTTTAGCTCGCTAGCCTCATGTGGCTTCTTCATGTCATTAGCCACTGCTCAGAGGGAGCAAGCCATGGAGCTGAAGAACAAGGCCTTTGTGGTTTAATCTGCTGGTTAATGGGGCTAATTTAATGACTCCGATGATGTCCACTGCAGTTTTGAGTCTCCAGACCTAGCGTGCATCTATTGATTCAGTTGCTGGGTTCATGTTTCTCTACTAATAGGTGCCACAGCCAGCAGATGCTCACCAATCGATTCCCCAGAGGTTCTGCGTAACATGACAACTGATCATATTGATCTTAGGTGTATAGATCTGCTTTAATTGGCGCTCACCAAGGCAGTGCAGAACATCTGGAGAGCAGCATTTGCTCTAAGAATAGAGCTTGGGGTACTTTGGAGGGTCTGAATACTTCCCAGTGTAATTAGGACCTCTGAGTCTTTGTTTTTCAGGGCTGTTCTTTTTTTTTGTTTGGAAAAAAAAATTGCATCCTTTCACCAATCGGTGCTCATTTGCATAGCACAGTCCAGCTATTTCCATATGCTGGCTTGTTTGCAAATTCATGTGCACTGAATTAATTTCTCTGATTCAGTCACCCATGTGGGCACGCGTGAGCTCAGGGCAGAAAGCTTTACAGAAGATGGAGTGATGGCTGAATATTGAGTATATTGATATATAATATGTGTTCCATTACAAAACAAAGAGCAATGCATGTAGAGTACGTTCTGAATGTATTTAAAATGATTAATTTCACACTGTTCCTTGCTTAGTTCCATTGTCCAGTGGCTGTGCTGCTCACTATGAGCCTTACCACACATGAATATGTTCTCTACTGAGCAGCTTGTCCACTTCAGTCACTTTGAATTGAGCTTTAAAACCCTTAGGTTTGGTTATTTAGGTACCACTTTAAAATAAGACTAGGATTATAAAAGCTGATAAACTGTATAGTATAAAACCTGTTTATTAAAGCTCATCACTAAGCACATCACACGTCATTAATAATCATTTTAGAAACACAGATAGAAAGGGCAACAGTGGCATGTTGTTCGCCTAATCCTTAAAGTGTCAGATAATTTAATGAAAGTGTCAAAGTAAAGAATAAGCTTAGACCTGAGTGCTTTGAATGTGCATTTTGTTAAAATGTTAAACTTATGACAGATATGTGATGAAGCCAACAGGTTTACATTTACATTTACATTTATGCATTTGGCAGATGCTTTTATCCAAAGCAACTTACAAAAGAGGATTCAACATTCAAACTACAGCACGATTTATACAAAATACCTTACATTGAGTGAAATATGCCAGGAAGTAATAAGTGCATTAAAGAAAGACTTTCAGTGCAAGAGATACTCTCGGAAGTGTTGGGTTTTCAAGGATTTCTTGAATGCGGAGAGGGTTTCTGTTGCTCTGGGAGTGCTTTGAAGCTCGTTCCACCAGCGTGGTCCCACGCTGTTTAATGTCGACTGATGGAGAAGCTAATGATCGCTAAATATTTGGTGAGTTCTAAGATTTAATTGTGTGGATGGATGTGGGTTCACTCTTTTGTCCTTTTTAACTGTCTGTTATAACAGAATATTAATTACTTTTAAGGTGTTTACAACCTAATTAATGACCACTAATAAACAGATTTTAAATCATTTGTTAGTTGTATACAAATTAGTTTCAACGTTTTTAATTGTTTTAAAGTAATTGTATTTCAAACCTCAAACATTCTCCCGCTCTTTCATCATTTAATGGTGACAGTTTTAAATTTGACAACTGTCAGTTTATTTTAAACCTAAAAATTGTGTATTAATACTCTATGCTTATGATCGCTAACTCTGAATATCGCCATCTCTAAGTCGTCTAAACCAATGCTCACACATGATTTAGGATACAACATCATCCCCAGGATCAGAACAAATTGATGCACATACTTTTGCAGTGCTTTGTCCTGATGGAATTCATTCTTCTTATTTACTATTTTTCATTCATTCATTCATTCATTCATTCATTCATTCTTTATCTGTAACCACTTATCCAGTTCAGGGTCATGGTGGGTCCAGAGTCTACCTGGAATCATTGGGCGCAAGGCGGGAATACACCCTGGAGGGGGCGCCAGTCCTTCACAGGGCAACACAGACACACACACACACACATTCACACACACACTCACACCTACGGACACTTTTGAGTCGCCAATCCACCTACCAACGTGTGTTTTTGGACTGTGGGAGGAAACCAGAGCACCCGGAGGAAACCCACACGGACAAAGGGAGAACACCCCACACTCCTCACAGACAGTCACCCGGAGGAAACCCACACGGACACAGAGAGAACACACCCACTCCTCACAGACAGTCACAAGGAGGAAACCCACGCGGACACAGAGAGAACACACCCATTTCTACTACTACTACTACTACACCCATTCACTACTTAAAAGGAGTATCATATCAGAAGGTTACATACCTTCTGTCTGAAAAACTGTCTCTGGTACTCTCAAGGATATATTTACAGTACCTTTAATTAGGGAACATAATTGTACCTTATTCTATTATAATTGTAGACTTTATGGAGACTGTAGAGGCCAACCCTCACCCTCACTATTTACTAAATACTTAGTATTTTATATAAAAAAAAGTGACTCTAACATTATAAAGTCCATGTTAACTTCCACCACAATCCTTGCTCTGTAACAGAAGGGAGGCAAAATATTTGAATTTTGTTTTACAATTGTACGTTACGCCAAAGCATAAAGCACATGTGTACACTTAGTTCAAACCTTCATGAGGGTAGTCCTGTTCTAAAGTGGTACTGATATATAATAGCCTCAACCTCTGGCAGTGTTCCTGTGTTTCCCGATAAAGTTGTGTTCTTAATAAGGAAACTCTGAATGTGCTTCTTGTTTTGAAAAGCTGCTCACATGCTTCCTTTAGCGAAAAGACACTGTAACAAAGTGTAGATACACCAAACAAGGGTGGTCTTGTTTGATGATTTCTGCTTAGTCCTCTACATAGGCATGTATGTTTACTGTAGTTTCAAGTGTGTGTGTGTGTGTGTGTGCTTGTGTGTGTGTGTGTGTGGCCTGTGAGCACATATGTGGAAACTTTGAAAAGAAAAACAGCCCCTCATACGAGCCATTGAAAATGCCATGATTAGTGCCGAGTTGATCGTGGGGAGGCTTCCTTTTACCTTTCACTCACTCGCAGCATAAACAAACAGATGGAAATGTGCCTTAATGAGGGTAATTACACAGGCGGCCTACACTGACACGCAGTCAATGGTGGGCAATTCCACAAGCCTTGTCTAGAGCCTGAAACGAGACAATGGGTCCAATCAGTGCATTGAGTTGGAGGATCCCTCATTTTCAGCCATGCCCAAATTAAACACTTGTTCCTGGCCTGACACGAATATGAGTCCATTCAGATGCTGACTGGAAACACATAACAATGCCGTGAATTAGAAGAGAAGAGGGTGAACCAGAAACAGAATGAAGTATGATAGGACACAGAGTTTAAATTTAACAACTGCTCACTTGCCACTCCCAAAATTAGCTTAAAAAAAACTATGTACACTATGCTGTTTTCATGAGGCTGTATCTATTACCCAGAGGGTGAAATAGGAACATTAATATTATCTATTAATCCTGGTTTACATCTAATTTCTGCAATAATTTTAATTCATCCATTCATTCATTATCTGTAACCCTTATCCAGTTCAGGGTTCGCTGGGGGTCCAGAGCCTACCTGGAATCATTGGGCGCAAGGTGGGAATACACCCTGGAGGGGGCGCCAGTCCTTCACAGGGGAACACAGACACACACACATTCGCTCACACACTCACACCTACGGATAATTTTGAGTCGCCAATCCACCTACCAACGTGTGTTTTTGGACTGTGGGCACCGGAGCACCCGGAGGAAACCCACGCAGACACGGGGAGAACACATCAACTCCTAACAGACAGTCACCCAAAGCAGTATTCGAACCCACAACCTCCAGGTCCCTGGAGCTGTGTGACTGCAACACTACCTGCTGCCCACTTTGTCTATGTTTCACAGTAGAAACGATATCTGTTATAGTAAAAAAAGAATAATAATAATATGTATAAAATAACTTCTGTGTTTTAAGCTATCAGCTGGTTCTTTATATAGACTGCCACAAATATAGCATGTTAGCAAGCTAGCTTTCATTAATACAGCATATTTACTGTTTTAGCCACTTAAGAAGTTGTCTGTTCTCTAAATTATGGGGTTTGGAAAGATGCAGTGGTAGCATCATTTGACTGAGGGAGGGGAGATATTGGCAAATATTTAAAACCTGGAAAATATCTTACAATATATAGCCAAGTTATAATAACCTTCATCCCATCTGGAAACAATGCCTTTATCTCTGCTGTAATTTATATGTTCATCGTAAAAGCCAAGTAACTGTAACTACAAAAGATGATGTGTGAGGCTAGAGCATGGCTACAAAAATTGTAACTCTTCCATTGTTTGGACCAAATGGAGACATGAACAATAGAACAATACAATTATTTATAATCCTTATACCAGAGACAATAAATTGGAATGAGTTGCTTGTGAACTTGAATGTGTGGGCGTTATGAACTACTGATGAGTTACAGTTTGGGATCTCTCTCTCTCTCTCACACACACACACACACACACACACAGACAGACACACGAGTCTCATTCCCATTCAGGACTGAATCTGAGCAGCAGATAGCCATCTGGAGCTGTTGTTGTTAGAGCGAATGGATTTTTTTCCTCCTGTCAAACTCAGCACCCTATTTGATTTAAAAAAAAAAAATGAAAGAGAGAGAGAGAGAGAGAGAGAGATAATAGATTATGTGCCAGTACACACCAGCAAGATATTGTAGGATGAAAATGTAATTTCAGACAGAGTAAATGTCAGGCATTATCCAAGATTTACCTGGAAGGTGTCGCTTTAGTGGAAACAGAGCAGCGACGCTGGGGCTTAAACACAGCAAATACAACACCATCGGCTTCTAATATTCACAAGTGAAACAGGACATGTTCCTTGTCCTCCTAGTGACTTTTGAGGAACTCTTAAAACATATGTCCACAACATCCCGCCATTGTATTAGTGAATTCGGTAACGTTAAGAAGCACCCACTACATACATTAGTGAAATCTCCATGGATAGAGGAATGGAATGATCTGGGGCAGTCAAACATGAGCCTACGATTACCATCGTAAATGGTCCCATGCTAAATGTTGACTGGAGGGGTCTTATTCTATCATTGAGCCATGAAGCAATGGAACGGACTGTTGCAGCTCCATCCAATGCAGTACCAGTACCTGTAGCTTTTTACAGTCAAATCATCACCACAAGTTCCCACAATATGTATATATTATAAAGCCTTCCTCAAAACGTAAAGGCCGTTAGGACCCAACACTGATAGAATTTCAATCTTCCTATGAGTCAGGAAGAAAGCATCACTCATGAAACTCCTTCAAGGCCAGCACACGTCTCTTGAGAGCGTGCAGCATTGCCCGGCTCTCCCACTCTCTGCCGCCTGTTCGATGAGAGCATTCACTCAGGCTCGTTGGACAACAAGGGAGTGTTTTGTGTTTTGCTCTGGAGAGCCTGCATTCTGCCACTCAGCTGAAGCGTGGACGGAGCCGTCTCCTATAAACACATCAGAGTCAAGCCAGGACGCTGAGATCCGGGTGGACTCCATGTTCTTATTGAAGCAGGTATATGTTTTCGCTTCTTGCTCCCCATATATATTGCTTAAAGGGGCAGCAGTGTGACAGCAGTGTTCTCCCCCTTCTTATAGAGCCCTGTCAGTGCCAGTTCTTTCAAATGAGAATGAGCCACAGCTCAGTTCAGCGTGAGGAGCACAATGTTTAGTAATCACAGAAGGGTATATACAAAATACAACCAAGTTAAAGGATAAATGATTAGGCCTAGACCTGTGCATGGTTACTCTCTTGTGACTACCCAATACTTATGGGCTCTGATGTCCGGAGAGAGATGGACAGCATGGCAGCAGCTGGCCTGAGAGGACAAGGACGCAGTGTGTGAAACGACAGACGCAGCTAAACAGCGTGGGATGCTACCCATCAGGGTGAAAACCATCCTTGTAAATAGTAGAGTTCCAGTCTGCCTTCAGGAAATGATGACTGACCAAAACCTCCCAAATCCTGCCAGGAGACAAGCCCTAGTGCTCACAGTTGCTCACAAGTACTGACATCTTAATTAGCTTAGCATTGTGGTGCATGAAATATTTTCCCAGTTGACACAAACTTGTCCAAAATAGCCTAACATTGTAATTTGAATGCTTGTAGTGGCTAGCCATGAGTATGTGCCTCAGCTTAGCCTTAATCAGTGATGTTTAAGTTGACTGTGTTTACCTACCAAAGTCATATAACAACATGAAAACACTTTTGTGGTGAGTTGTTTACTAGTATTTTGCGTTTCCTCAGCATGTAGTAATCAGGCCAGCACGGTAAAGGCTCAGCCTTAAGAGTCTTAGGTATCCTAACCGATGCTAACAGATACTAGCTATGGCATTTTGGGGTTAGCCCAAGCAACAGCAAACACTAGATTAGCCCCTACTATAGCTATGAAGTTACAATGTTCTAGCAAAGCCCTAGCATGCGTATAATGACCATGTCTGGTAAAGGTGCTGCACTGCTGTCTAAAGTGACACAAAATAGATCTGGTGCACTTCTGGCGAAGCCATGGCTGTGCTTGTTGTGACAACTTGGATGTGAGTCACATGTGGCCCACAAAAAGACATTTCTTGAAAAATATTGCATTATTAGATGTTTGTGTGGCCCTCGTAGCAAGTCAGAGTGGTCTGCTCAAGTGCTGTCCATGCTTGTGGCAAATGGGCCATCAAATTGGTCAATGGTCAGAATAGTTTTGTTATCTTGTTTAGCATATACCTGCACAATGGTTCTCAGTCCTGGTCGTGGTGGGCCTCTGCCCTGTATGATGTAGATTACTTCATTTCCTCACCCCCACTTCAACTAGAGAAGTTGCTTCAGGAATGTCGGGAGCAGAGGAAACGGCCCACGTTTCCACAAGTTTTGATTGGAACCAAGGATATGTGATCGGGGTTGGGGTGGGGGACGTTGCAAGGTCACTCAGTTCCATCTTTGTTGTGGCTGAATTCAGCACTGGCACCAGAGACACAGATTGACAGATAAAGTCAAGACAGCAGGTTCATATCAGAGAGATATATAATACATATGTAGAAATGATGCAGAGTTCTGAGCTTGTCAGCAGTGACTACAGCAGAGAAAAGTAGCCAACACGCCTCATGCTGCACTGAACACAGTCCCAGAAAACACACTAATTAAGCATTTTCCTGTTTTTATTTCCTTTTATTTCCCAGTTTTCTTTCCATAGGAGTAATTGGATAATGAGTTATTTCCCATTTCCCAGTTTCAAAATGAGTAGGTACACAGATCCCTCTGGTTTGCTGGTCTTATGGCATGCTGTAAATGACACCATCCTTGTCCACTGCGTGATAATGCTATATTTGAGGCTGTATTGATTCAGGGCACCAGGATTGAGAACCACTGCCTTAGCATTAATACCCCCTACTTATCTTGGCACTTGCACCTACTAATACAGCTCTGCATTAGCACAGTCTAATTAGCACTGGGTAACAGGTTACATCTGTTTAAGTATCTGTAATTGTTCTATATACAAAAGAAATACACACATTTCAGAGCTTAATATTTTAAGACAACTTGACTCAAAATGCATTACGTTTTTAAGCTGTATTTCTGCAAATTAGTTCTGGTTAGCCACAGGTGGATGTATGTCATTCCATTCGCAGCATGAGCTACGGCCACTAAGCCTCAACACAGGCCAGAGAGGCCAATGTGACAAGGGTCCAGAAATCCAATCGTCCACACTGACCAAACAAAAATGCTGGGTGAGGCGAGTTCCCAACAGATGGCACAGAGTTGGAATAAACTGCATAGTTATAATCCTGCTAACTTCAGAGATGAGGCATTACATATGTGATTGAGTGTTCAGACAGATAAGGCCTGGGTCCATACAGATAGAAGATAGAGATTTCAGCTTCCCCATGGAGACCCCATTTCTACTTGCTGTCCCTGTTGAGATGACCTGAGGTCAGAGCATCAAAGTGGCCTATGGACACACAAGCCCAGAAACACAGAGATGCACACAAGCAGAAGAGCCTGAAGCAGCCACAAGCAGCCTTTTCTAACACAGGAACTAGTTCCATTCAGGATTCTTGAAACTTTAATTCATTGCTAGCATCAGACAATAATGGATAAAGTCAATGCAGAAGTCATGGTTTATCCATTGCTTACAGCGGGGTCAGATCATTGTGACAATCCATGTAAAAGTATCCAACAAAACTCAAGTTGCACTGACCACATCCCCAGAAAACACATATTTCTGCTCTCAAGAGAAGTGTGCTGGCCTTGAAGAGGTTTCATGAGTGATTTTCCTGCTTTTTATTTCCTCATATTTTTTTTATCAGAATTTGGGAAATGGGTCATTTCCCGTTTAAAAGCAAAAACCAATACACACCGGTCTGGTGTGTGCTGGTCTTTAACCCTGCACAACATCAAGCAAAATACAACAAGACGCAGCCCAGCTCCACTGTGAAATATCACATTATTTGAGCTAAAGCTTCTTTATCTGAACAAGAATATATACTAGGATTATATTACCTGTCCCTCTGTGTCTTTGACCAGTTCAGCTGTAAATAAATATAAGGTCACTATGCCCAATGCCAAGTGTCAGCTGTAGAAGTACAGAACCACCAAGCACTGTGGACCCAGCGCTGTGGACCCGGAGAATTGCTTTATTTGGAAAGGAGGAACTTCATTCTGAAACTTTGGGATGAATTGGAGTGCCATTTGTGATCTAGAACTAATCAATCAATGTCAATACCTCATCTTACAGTCACACCCTCACCAAGATGTTCCAATATCTAGAGCAAAACCTTCCCTGAAGTCTGTACATAACAGCACTGCGAAGCCAGGGTATATTCAAGCTATAGACCAGCAGAACAGGTGTTTCTAATGAATTGGTGAGTGAGAATGTAGCACACTAATATTCACAGGCTCTAATTCAAGCCCCTGGGTGTTCTACCTTGTTGTTAATTACAGAGCATTAGAGCAGGGTGGAGACAGAATCTCAGTGTGAGCTCGGTGTGTCTCTCCTTGCTCGCCTCTCTAATTGCTGTCAGCTCTTTTTCTAATCAGGCCTAATGGGCTGGAAACGAAGTCCTGGAGCTGACCCCTACTGCAGCTCCCTGCTTCTCGTTAAAGCTGCATCCCATTCTCAGCTCAGTACACTGACCACAGCCTGGACCAGTGCCCTAAGACTTTATTAAGACTTGAATAGGACTTTATTAAGGTCTGTCAAGACAAGCAAGTGCTCTGTATTAAATTCCTTAATAAATTGCAGTCGCTGCGATTCACATGAGGGCTTTATAATCAATGACATTACCCTAATTACCCTTATACCAGCTGGATGGGAAAAAAATGCTGTGAGAGACAGACATGGTTCCAGCAGCTGGACACTATCATCCTATAGCTTGTTATGTAGTAAGCTTTATAAATGACTTGGACTCCTATAATATATTGGAATTAGTTATGTGTAATTTGCACTGCTACAATTCCAAAATGTAGTCCATCTGTTGTTCTGCAAACATTGTAAGGACCCCCACCAAACCACCACAGATCAGATAAGCTACCCACACACAAAAAATTGTCACCTTGCTTGTTTAATGTGCCAATTTACCAATTTCAGGCCCCTGCAGATGTCATTACATGGGGACAACCAGGCTGTAAATTCCTGCAAGGTGTGCAACAGGATCAATAAATTGAGAAGAGGTGGTGCAGTGCAGTGAATGTCTCATTTGATGTACAGGGAATTTGATGTCTCATCAGAATAGTGGCCGAAAGACAAAAACGATGGACCGGACCATCAGCATATGAATGAAATCACTATATTTCCAGGATAGAATTGTTTCTAGAAGTCAACACAGGCACTTTACAACCAGTTTCTGAAAGAACAATCCACAGGGAACAGTATACTATGAACATACAGAGCACGGTGACATGCAAGAGGCCCTCAGAGGTCCCTATATCTGCCACAACGCTGAGGAGAATTTCAAGTACACTGGGGTTTGTGCTACTACTGCTCTTTGAACTTCATGACCATTCACATCTGTACACCTGCAAATTCAGCTACTTCCTTAACACTATGGCTTTTGGCACTTCCAAATGCAGTCACTCCTTTTTCATGATCATTAACATCTGCTTTGTGACCCATTTTCCACACATGGAACAAGACATTCACCGCCCTGTCCCACCTCGTTTCAATCTACGAATCACAAGCCTTACAGGTATTTATAGCACAATCATCCCCATTGCACAACATCTGCAGGAGGAAAGTGACTATTTTTTTGTCCAGTGAGATTATGATTTGAGTGGTGGATCATTCTCAGTGTGCAGTGAAACTGACGTGGTGGTGGTGTGTTAGTGTGTTTTGTGATAATACAAGTGGATCAGACACAACAGTGCTGCTGGAGTTTAGTTCACCAACTAAAAGTATCCAGCCAACAGTATCTAGTGACCACTGATGAAGGACTAGAAGATGACCAACACAAATGCTACAGCTACAGATGAACTCCTGTATCTGCCTTGACTTAAGGTGGACCAAGAAGGCGTATGTGTCTAAACAAGTGGTCAGTAAGTGGGCACAGTTTAAAAAAAAAATTAAAATCCAGCAGAACTGCTGTGTCTGATCCACTCATAACAGAGTGACACACGTTTGAGATTCATTTGTTTTGTTTTATTTATTTATTTGACTGTGTGACTCAATTATATTGCAGAGCCTTGTAGCTCTGCTTCTATCTCTTGTATCTACCACCACAGCTCTTTGGTAACCAGCAGCCAAACCTGATTTTCGAGACTGATTGTGTGTTGGTAGGGTGGGCTTTTCTTTTTTCATGTGTAATCACTCTCAAGCAAGATTGCGTGCTCTGTGGTTAAATACCTGCACGTTCTCATTTGGCCCACGATCACACACGTCGCCTATCTCCCTCATCTCTGCTGCGCAATTTCCTTCAGCTCCTGAGGGGTTAATCTCACTCCCTCCAGCTCTAATGGAATCCACACAATTATAGATTCGGCCACATCCTGCTTTTGAAGGACCATGTCTTCAAGGTGACTGTTGATTATTTCTGCGCAGTCCACCCTCATTGCCTTTTCTTCTATCTACGTGAGCGCTACAAGAGAAAAGAGTGTATCATACACAATCTGTTCCCTCCCCCGCACCTCGGCACATGGAGGTCATGCTGGTCTCGGAGGAGCAACATTATTACAGAAATTAAGTTTAGCCTCTATTTGGTCTGCCCTACAAAGAGCGGGTCACCTTGGACAAGCAAGGCCCAAAACGAACATGCAAGTGAGAAACTACAGACAGTGACGTAGGATCTACGTTATTAATTCCAGGAGGTATCATGACGGATCAAGATTCCATTCAGAATAGCTTTTCACAGGGTCGCTGCTTTACGGTAATGAGTGTGTATACTTTATACATCTTACACTCAAGGACACCTTAAAATTACACATCAACAGCAAGAAAAAATGTTCAGTTTGCAGCTCAAGTCTAGTCAATGGCACTACTTCAGGTTACAGCCAGGCAACTCAACTCCAGTAGCATGGTAAGAAAGTCCCAGGCTTAGGTCAAGTCCACTTTGTTGTTGCAGTCACAAAGGTCGCATACCATTTCTTATTTTTACCTCTATCCCTTGTTTCTGAGACTCATCTCGCCCCTTGGAATTGAGTTACATGGTGTAGTGATTAAAACAGAACAGAAAAAAGCACTTAATTCACAGGCTAATATTGGTGCTCTGTAGATAGTGGGTAGCTCTACCAGTCTGCAGTGATATCAGATGAGCACTGCTGGACTTTAAATTAAACTTAGAGCATTGTATGCCTTCAGAAGTGTTTGACAAGCAAATATTATCACCCACTCTTAACTCTTCTGTGATATAAGTCTTGATTCATTTTCTTATTCAGCTGTTTTTTAACCTTCTCATTCCAACTTAACAGTTGCAGTAGCCTCAGGTGCTAGAATGAATTTGCTTCACCATTTAATGTGATACTGGATATTTACTCACTAACTATTGACCTAAATCTTGGTTAATTCTGCTACCATGGTGAAGAAACCCCCAGCTCAATCAAAAGTCTCTTGGTTGGTTCCAATTGAGCTATTGACATAAACCAAAGTCAGTGAGGAAAGTCCAAAACAACACAGCTCACAAACGATACAACTGGTAAACAACAAGCAAACAAACACTCAAAGTAAAACTGCAGTTAATGTTGCAGAGTGTTCTTATATTTGACAACTGAACTCCCAGGTTGAAGGAGATGTGCCAGCAGGGACAGATGTTCCAGATGTGCTATGCATTTTTCAGTATTTCTCCTCACACAAGCCACAGGCACCATTATTTTTTGGGATACATTTTTGGAACAATGAATCAGAAGGCCTGCCAAAAGTTTGCAGGGGGTGACATGACCTGCTCTCAGCTTGTACTCGTACCTCCACACAATGAAGGATTTACAGAGTTAATCTGATTAACTGCTGGTAAAGAAGATTTCACTATGATTAAGGAGGCTGTTAATGAAAGGCTTTATGGTGTGTTTCTAAGAGAGATTTATCAGGTATTGCTGTAGAGCCGGTGGCCTTGGGGAGTAGATCAAACCATTTTCTGGAGCAAGGGGGGGAGTGTTTTTTGTTTGGTTTGTTTTCTGGCCAAATGAGTGCATATGCAATAATGTAGGATAGTTTCCTGCTTTGTTCATCCCTTCATTAATAGTCTGTAAACATTTCATACTGATCAGGGTCACGGTGGGTCCAGAGCCTACAAGGAAGCATTCAACACAACCCAGAAACATGCACTGGACAGTCAGGATCAGAACCCTGGCACCCCCAATACAAGTGTCGATATACAATGTAATTCACAATACTGTGCAAAAGGCTTAGGCACTTATGATGATGACTTGGAAAGTTTAAAACTGTCATGGCTGGGCAGGAAAGATGAGGAGGTGGACGTACACGCAAGGAACTTTATTTAAAGGAGAAAAAAAACAAATACGAGGAAACTTGAACAGAAAAGAAACTACTTTAAACTGAACAGGACTAGAGAGGGACAGACAGGAAACAGCCATGAACCAGGGTAGACATGGGTAACTAGGAGACACAGAAACACATCTACACACACAAGAGAACGCTGCAAACAGAGGGGTATAAGTGGACAGGACAAATGAGGAACACCTGGAAACACTAATGAGACAGAGGCGGGACAAAGGCAGAGCAAAAACAAAGCACAAAAACAAAGTCGTGTGCTACATGAGAACATGGTAGGGAAACAGACATAGGACAAAACAGGAGAGGGCAAGGGCATGACAAAAACCAACACCTTCACCGCAAAATATCACAATCACTGTAGTAATACTATTTGTTTTTATTCTTTTATTGCTATTTATTTATTGACATATAAACCCTTACTGCTCAGATGAATAACTTTTTTTTTTTTTTTTTTTGCTTTGACAGAAGATCAGGGCGAAAGAGTTTGCTATTTCTGAAATCTACTGATACTTACATTTTATAAATTGTTGCATTACTGTCATTTTATAGTATTTTTACCTATAGACTCTTAAGGTGCTACAGAAGGTTCTTTGAGTGATGCCATAGAAGGACTTGTTGTTTCCATAAAGAACCATTTTGTGTTTAAATTGGTAAAGAAACTTAAGACCGAGTGATGGATTTTTAAACCTTAAAAGGTTCTTCACACATTTCTTAAACAGAAGTGTTTTTTTATGGAACCAAAAGCAGTTCTTCTTTGGCATCGCTCAAAGAATCTTTTGTAAATATAACTGCTATATACACCGGACAATAGTGATGTTCACCATCATTCAACAGCAATCTCCACAAAACGCTTGTTGCCATATGTTTAAAGGCATTGTCATTGCAGAACACATTTTTTCCTCTACATTTATCCCATCCAAGGCAGTGAACACAGATAGACAGGCAGACACAAACATTCACACACACACACACACACACACACACACACACAGCAGCTATCCCAGCACCCGTTGGACTGTTGGAGCTTAGGTTTCTTGTTAAAGCAAACCTCAGCCATGGATGTTGAGGGGAGCAATAACACTGTTTGGGTTCGATCCCCAGTCAAAAGTGTGTGTGTGTAAAAACCTGTTGATGGACTGTCCAGAGTGTAATCCTGCACCCAGTTATTCCGGGTAAGCTCTGGCGTCACCTCGACTCTAAACAGGATGAAATGGTTAGAGTAAAAGTATGAATGAGCCAAATTTCAAACCAATCAAGAAAGACTTGAGGCATTACAACGTGAAACAAACTGATTCCAAATCAGAGCTTTAACAAACAAACAAGGAGCTGAATGTGAAACAAAAGCCTTAATGTTTACCAGAAATTCCCTGGCAAAACCTAACCCTCCCTTCCACACGGATTACTTATTTTCAGGCAGGAAAGAAGCCGAATTTACATCTCATGCGGCCAAGCAAGGCGAATCTCACATCCTGTGGAGATCCCAGAGGATACAAATGTTTTCTATCTTGGTGTATCTGAATTTGAAAGAAACTGCAGGAATATCATAGTAGAGAGAAATTTATATTCCGTGTTATTGCAGAAACCATCTCTAGCTCTAGGTAAATGATGAAAGACCTGGTTATCAGACCATCAGACCTTAGCGAAGTTAATATGCATAACTGCACCAATAAGAGTAAACAACATTATGAATATCTCTCACTTAGCAGTAGTCCTCCACTGTGAAACGCTCTATAAACATCCCCCAATCAAAACAGCTGAAGGGATTCCTGTGAGTCCATGCGTTAATACAGACAGCTCCATCCTATTACAGTTCCTCATATTCGTACAGTAGCTCCTCGTGAGGCATCTCAGAGAGTACGACGGGATTTTTATTAGAAAATGAAAAACAAGCTCCAGCTCAGCACAAAGAACGCAATAAATATTTAATGCATCCACAACACACCTACACATGCAAATCCACAGCCAGATCAGCAGACGCAGCTCACAAGCTGCCAACATGTTTGATAAGGTTATGAAATTCCAGTATCACTCTTATAACAGTGGAGACGACTCAGATATTGCTTCGTCTTATCGTTTCATGATTTTATTAACAAGCAAAGCTCTGAGACAGCACAAATACACAGATGAGCTGAAACATTCAAATAACCTCCTTGTTCCTGGGCTGTCCATTTTATCAGAGCCACTGACCATACAGGAGCACTCAGTAGTCCATCTGTGGCTCTGCATCCTTTGTTTGCCCCATTTCACCCTGTTCTTCAATGGTCAGGACCACCACAGAGCGGGTATGATTTGGATGGAGGCGTGGTGGTGGTGATGTGTTAGTTTGTGTTGTGCTGGCATGAGTGGATCAGTCACAGCAGTGCTACTGGAGTATAACTGTCCCATTTCTGCTCTGAGCTCTGACCCCTTCAACACTTGATCCCGGCACGCCCCTTTTGCTCATCTACAACAATGTCATTGACGTGCACACTTCAAGAAAGGGATTAGGGCTTATTGTAAGAATTGGGACAGGGGGGAGACTGTGGACGGCAAAGTCCCGGACAGTTTTGGAATCCCGGCCGGGCACATCTTTTAGGTCCCGAAAAGAGGACATGTCCGGCGAAAAGAGGACGTCTGGTCACCCTAAGTTTGTAACTGTAATACGTTTGAGCGGTGTTTGAGAACCAGAGGTTACGGTTCTAACTAGAACTGACGGCCTAAATAGAAATGCTAAGAAATCAGATATATATGTGCTGGAGAGTAGATGTTATTTATAAAATAGCTATGAATACGACAGCATTATCAGGCCTGTACTTCGGTGGTGAGAAACATGTATTCTGATGTAAGAGTAATAAAAATACTGTATGCTGATCGGGAATTTTGATTCTCCTTGATTCCCCCACTGCAGAGTCTCGGAGGAGCACAACAAGTTTCAAGGTCCTTTTTTTGAATTCAGCACAGTTTGTCTTTCCTAGGCCCCCGTAGGGGAAACAGGAGCCACAGGCTTGACTCAGGAAGATCTCACCACTCTCCAACTGGGACCGATAATGGCTTTCACACAAGCTGTCAGTCACAGGCTTTTCACACGCTTCCTACCTCCCCAGTGGATGATGATGTTCCTCTCCCCTCTGGACCATCGCCTGAGGTAGCCATATGCCATCTAGCATGGGATAATAATTTCACAGCTAAAAATCTGATCAGGTAAATAAGTGCATCTGAGGATTGGGATGATGGCCTGAGAACAAAGCTTGTTAGATGTGTTTAGAGTCGACAGTGCACTGCCAAGTCTGATCCACTCGTACAAACGTGACACACAACCACCACACCGGTGTCACCACAGCATTGAGAATGATCCACCATTCAAATCATACCGGCTCTGTAGTGGTCCTGTGGGGATCCTGACCATTGAAGAACAAGGTGAAAGTATGCAGAGTAACTGACTACAGTCTTTCATTTTAAGACTACAAAATGCTCTTAAAAGGTCAGTGGAGCTGAATAGTGAGTGTAGACATAAGGAGGTGATTTTAATGTCCTACCAGCACAACACACACTAACACTAATAAACAGGTTTGAAGCTGTCATGATTTCCCATGTCACAATTGAGAAATACACGGTCCTGCTGGGAGCCTGCTGTCTGTCCCTGGTCCATCAGTGGGAGGGGTATTATATTAGACCTGGTCCTGAACCCACCCATAGCTGGAGTGCAATTGTTTTGCATCACTATTATTTTCAGTAAAGAAAAATTGGAACTTTTCCCTTGTCTTTTTCCAGATAAATGACAAAATTGTAGCATATTACAAGGAATGTTTATTTTCTTTTGACAACATTTTTGATACAATTACCAAAATGTTATACAACAGTAAAAATGAAGCCAAAAAGTTCATAACATTACATTATCTGTAACCACTTATGCAGTTCAGGGTCGCGGAGGGTCTGGAGCCTCTCCGGAATCACCGGGCACTAGGCAGGAACACACACTGGAGGGGGCGCCAGTCCTTCACAGGGTGACACACACTCACACATTCGGACCATTCTGAGTCACCAATCCACCAATGTCACTAACGTGTGTTTTAGGACTGTGGGAGAGCACCTGAAGGAAACCTACGCAGACACAGAGAGAACACACCAAGGAGAACACTCCTCACAGACAGTCACCCAGAGTGTGACTTGAACCTACAACCTCCAGCTCCCTGGAGCTGAGTGACCGTGCCGCCCTACATTACATACTATGTGCTTTAATGTTGAAGATTTTCACTGTAATATCACAATGTCACTAACAAATCTGGTTGTTTCTTGCTAATTCCTATCTTCTGTGATAACAGCTGCTGACAGGAAAAGATTCCTAAGGCGGTCAATGATGGGATGAACTGCTGCTAACTCAACGTCTCAGAACAGCTCAGCGCTCTTGGAGGAGAACACTAACGTCTCAATTCTGCTATGTGAGCTAACAGACGTGATGACTAATGTGGAGGTGTGGTGTCTGTGTGTGTTTGTGTATCTGTGTGTGGGTGCGTGTGTTGGGGTCCAAAGCTAGTTGTGCCTGCATGGACTCCCGACCTCGTAAGTGTGTTGTATGTGTACTCTTGTTTTTGCCGTAGTAAAATGTTGGTAGCAGTGAGCATTAGCATTAATTAAGCAATTCTAATTAAAACCATTATTTTTTAATGCTAAATTTTTGATATGGTCGCTGTAACAAGCCCAACAAGTAGAAATGCTTCTCAGCCGTTCACAACAAACTCTGTCCTGGACATACTGCAATACATAAGTTGTTGTTAGACCAAAAAGCCACATACACAGCAACAACAGACAAACTAGGGCTAACATCAGTGGCTCCAAACCTGCCTCCAAACCTGAGGCTAGAACTCAAGATTGTGTTTCAGTGAAGTGAGTTAGGATTAATAACAAGAACAACAGATGACCCCATACTCTTGTTATTGCTGGCAGTAAGTCAGGAGAAGTTTTGCTAGCAGCAGTCTCCTAACACAATCCTCTGTGCCCTAGAGAACCACTGGGCCGAATCGAACTCTCCTCGGACGTCCCGCTTTCTAAGACTCCTCGGGGACCACTCCTGCCCTAAATCACATCTGCCCTCCATCGAGACGGCCATAAAAGCAGCAGGAAAGCTTATCTTTAAAAATAGAAAAGCAGAAAAAGAGTGTTGAGGAGCTCCACAAGGGCGCAGACCTGCGTCGCCCCTGAGCCTCGTGCGCAGTCAATCACTGGCGGCTGCATGAAGGCTCTCTTTATTATGTGCATATCTTTTCATATCCCGGGGAGCTTGTTATAGGCCTGGCTCGACCCCGTGTAATGGCATGCATGACAAGCACCTCGATGACAGCTTAAAGGGCCAATATGAAGCGTCCCATTTTCACACACTCCTCCCTGAGACTGACAGTTGACCTTATCAGCGGCAGGCACAGGAAATTTACAGCCAAATGGGTTTTTTTAAAGTCAGTTTAAACGACATTTCCACACTCTACCTGTTGGTGGGATCATGATCAGGTCTAAGATATAGCAGAATATCCCTCCCACTTTTGGACCGGGATGTATCAAAGTGGACAGCATGCTCCCAGCAAATGGGACCGTGTTTTCATCAAATGTGACATGGGAAATCATGACAACAGCGATCCTGTTTTGCGTCTCATTTTAGGTGCTATACACACACACGAGCACTGTGCAAATGACACATAGATACAGCTGTCTGCAAATATTTGGACACCCCTGGTCAAATTATATATGATGATTAATTTTAGAATTTTAATGGTAGTGCAGGGTGTGCTGGTATGACATTGCAATGATCTTCTTGTCAAAAAAAAGAAAAGGTTTTGGTCAACAAGCTAAGCTAGTTTATTAGCATTCATGAAAAAAAATGAATGTAAATGTTTGCAGACTTAATTCCCATTTTTTGCACTCCTTGACTAAAACTTGCTGAAAAACCTAATCACTCACATTGCTCTGGTTAGCTCCAGTGTTAGCTTTATGAGCTCTAGCTTTGAATTATTTGAAACCTTGTTATTAAACATAAAAACTTTCAACCTTAACATTAAGTGGTTAAAAGGTTGTTCCCTTGTTTTAATTCTAAAAAATGTTATCAATGTTTTTATCTATGTGCTTTAATAGTATCCACTGTACCATGTTAGCTAAGATGCTATGTATGTTAGCCTGTGCTGAAAGTTTGAAGAACATAGCAACAGTAACTAAGGGAACTGAAACTTTAAGAATGGCTAGTTACCCACTGTGTGTGACAAGAACAAAATAAATGTTGTGTGAATGAGGTGAGTTTCAATCAGAGTAGGCTCTTCCACCAACCCCTCAGTCCTCCCCAATCCCTCAGCCCCCAGATTTTAAAACAGGAAGCAACTGAAGAACATGAGGCTCACTCCTCCAGTGGTCTAACCCCCCTGATATGTTTGTGTTAGCCTGTTGACTCTAAAAATATGAATGAAACCTGATACTGTGCCTGAACTCCCACAGGGTTGGGGGGGGGGATCCTTTATTCCAGGGTTTGTGGGGGTGGGGGTGGGATATTGGGGGTTGAACCACAACATTTAAATCATAATGCTGAGCGAGTGATTTGATCTATTAATTCCTCTGTAAGCTGAAAAACAGCTGCTGAATGGCATGAGCGCCAGTGAACTAGCTGCTCACTCCCCTGTCTCCACCTTGTCACTGATATTAAACAAATATTTTCACGGAGGTGTGGGGAAATTTATCACATGCCTGGCTCAGCTCAAAGAATGCTTTAAATGAAGACATGCAGGAACCACTGAAGGACACTAGCTTTTAAAAATGAAAACACTGCAGAAAATGAGAGCTAAACTCCACAGGAACAATGACTCATTTTTGTTCCTGCTATCTTTATTCACACTTTTCTCCAGACAACATTCTGTCCTGTGAACATAGCTGCAAGTATTTAGAAAGATATTTGGCACACGATAGCGATTCTATGGAAATGAAGTCATATTGCTACATTTTCGTTTCAAGCTTCATTGGCTGTCCTCTGTGCTATCTGAAGAGCAGTGGTCTCATTTTCTTCTATGTCTACATTGGTTGTTATAGTATGATAAATGCATTATTGAAAATATTTACACAAATGCAGCACTGTTCTAGACCCCTAATTATGTCATAATTTTTAGGAATTTAGTGAGTCGCCTCAAGAGCCGCTAATGTGTAGGATCCACCTGGACAATGTGACGGCAGCCAGTTAATGCCAGTACACTGACCACACATCTACTAGACACAGACTACAGATTCACTTCCCGTTACACTGTTGCACAGTTACACCAACAAAAATGGATTCCTTACCATCAAAATTATTCCCAGCTGGAACCAAAGAATAGTTGCTACTTCAGCTCGAACCGTCACTGCATCTGTGGGCGGATCGAGCTAAAGATGCTCCAGAAAGAGCACAGAGCCTCAAATAAAGTGTTATCTCAGAGTAGAGTTGAACAGCACCAAGGTTCCAAGAATCTTGAACAGAACTGCTTCCAAACCAGAGTTCTCTTGGTTGAAAACGCTAAAAGAGCACATCTTCTGGCAACTACCCAGGATTTCCTTGGTCTTGCGGCCTAGCACTGGCCGAACTTATAGCATAAACTTGTTCTTGGTTGAATCACACATTAAACTACATATGAATGTAATACAGCTTTCCACTGGGAAAGCTTTAGACTTAGGTGTTGAAACATTGCTGTGAGGATTTGATGGCAGTCAGCCATGAGAGTGTTAGTGACATCAGGTACTAATGTTGGTCACAAAAAAGTCCAAATGAACCCCAAGAGGTACAGGAGGGAGCGCCATCGCTCCAGAGAACACTTTTTTTACTTTTTCCCAGCCATTGGCATTGGTCATCTCATTCCATTGGTCAGTGATTGGTCTGCAGTGTTATGCAATCTCTGAAAAAACACCTGTGTCAGCCATGGGTGCACCCTAAAAAAGTGCCTTGGTGAGGCACTTTCCCGCACTTTCTTCATACTCCATGCATCACAAGTGGACATTCAGTAGCTGTCTCTTTGTTTTTCGCTTAAGCCAGATAATGTATGCCCCTGCTGAGAGAGTGAGAGAGGGACAAATGAAGATAAATGCCAGCCTTTAACTCAGCGGTAATGTCGTATTTACCAGAAGTCCATCACTCTACAGCGCGGGAAGGGAAGGAGGCGCGACAGTGGCCTGAATGGAGATTGATTTCTTAAAGGGCCAGCGCGCGGATACAGGCTTAAGGAAGACGGATGGCCGAGCCTGATGACCGTACGCGGTGTCCTACCCTTCGCTTTAAACACACCTGCTCCAGTTCCAATCTTTCTTCTTGATGAAAATGGCTGCTCAGTCTGGAATTGATTACCGGCGGAGCTTCAGAGCTGGTCTTCATCCTCCATATATCTGTTCCAGGCTAATCAAAGCAGCACTCTACACTCATGGTCAAATCCATTCTCCATCCCATCTTCCTTTTACTCATTCGCTCCTCTCTCTATCTCCACACAGCTTTTGAACCCTGACCCTATCCCAGTCCTTTCTCAGGGCTCATAAAAAGAAATTGAAATGGCTTTAGAAGCAGCTGATGAAATATTCACGCAAGGAATGCTAAGTTTTAAGATCATAATTCAAATGTCTCTCGTTTCTAAGCATAGCATTAAAACACCAGCTCAAAGCTATTAGAACTGCCTCACAGCTAGCGTGCTAACAGGGTAGTACGGGTAGTCTGTATTTCAGGCTTAGAAGGAATACAGCGAGGACAGTAATTAACAAGCAAGGAACTGCATTAGAACAATGACTGGCAGCAATTATGTTAACATTAGTAAAGCTAGTCTGTCAGATTTAAGGCTGCACCAAACAGCACTGCATAGCGACACGCAGTACAGCATCAACATGACAGCACCAATTAACATTCTATACACAAACTGTTCATTTTCAAACGCCAGAACCTCATGTGTTATCTTATGTCTCAGTATGGCTTTAAAGGAACACTATGTAATATTTTCATCTTAAAACTACAGCTTAAGAAATATGGTGATGTTTCACTGACCTGTAATAGAGAGAACAGAGCCTCTGTCATTGGTACACTGGGCTCAGCACTACAGAAACTGCACTATGTACATTTTTAAGGATGGTAGGAAACCACCACCACCTCCCTCCCCCTCCCCCTCCTCACTGGTTTCAATGTAGGGCTGTAAAAATGAATTACCCTAGGGGGAGCTGCTAGAAATAGAAGAATAATGTAGCAATGGTGAAAAACAACAAATTCAAACAAAACAAATATGAATAAACTTAAATAGTCTTAATTTGGTTTAAGAATAAAACTTAAATCTTTTATAAATGTGATGATATGCAGATGTCATGTCCTGTATCCTACAGTCGCCTGAAAATAAGAAAGATGAAAAATACTGTGGCCTGCTGTGCAGTTTCTGTGATTAGACTTTCTTTTATGTGTGTACCTCTGTTTAAAAGAGTGGATGTGCATTTTTGGAGGCTGCATGATGAGACACATCCCGTATGTGGAAGCCTTTAGTCTCTCTAAAGAGGAAGAGATGGAACAATGTGAAAACAGGCCAAGCACTTCATTAAAACATCGTCTCACAGTTAATGTGCTAACAAGGCTAGTCTAACAGAAATGCAATCAAACATTCATTCATTCACTGTCTGTAAGTGCTTATCCAGTTCAGGGTTGCGGTGGGTCCAGAGCCTACCTGGAATCATTGGGAACAAGGCAGGAACACCAGTCCTTCACAGGGCGATACGTATTCATTCTCACACCTATTGACACTTTTGAGTCACCAATCCACCATGTGTTTTGGACAGTGGGAGGAAACCGGAGCACCCGGAGGAAACCCACGCAGACACAGGGAGAACACACCACACTCCTCACAAACAGTCACCCGGAGCGGGACTCAAAACCAAAACCTCCAGGTCCCTGAAGCTGTGTGCCGCCCTGCAATCAAACAGTCCCTAATAAATAATAAAGTAATTTAAAGCCAATATTCAACAGGCAAATCAAGTACTAAAGCATAGCAGTAGAATACTGAAACATAGTTATCATGCTAACAGTGGCTAATCTGACCAGGGTTCATGAGGAAGTATGTCAGTATGGGTTTTAATTCCCAGCTTGGGCAGGAACACAGCACCGCACTAATAAAAGTCCCTGGACAAGACTCCCAATGCTGTGTTAGCCCACCGCTATTAGAAAATTAAAACTACGTTGCTCTGGATAAGAGTGTAATGTTAATTTTCAGGTTAACACCGGCTAGTCTGGCTGTCAGGCCTATAATCTGATCATCTGTAATGAGGAGAATTTGATGACAGATCAATAAATCTGACCTCTTGGCCCATGTATAATTTCTGTAAGGTCAGGGGTTAAGTAGCTGGAGTTGTCTCGTTAAAATATCATTAACACTAAGAGAGACTTCATCACCTCCTTCTTCTCTCCGTATCTTTAAGGTTAATTGAGTGAGGCCATGATGTTTTCCTCGTTCGGATCAGCACTAATGTATTCCATACTTAATACCTGGGATCTCTCCCAGGGAAAGAGCCATATCCCTTCAGCACACAGCTAAATTGCATTGGGATAACCAGGATTGATGTGCTTTATTAAATACCCAAAGGTGCTCTGCCTGGGCTTTTTCCACGTCATTAAATTATGGAAAACCTCACGTATGAATAAGTCTGAAATTCATCTGAGGAAAACAATATATTAACAGATCGCTGTCAGGTGAATCATTTACATATTAGGAGTAGTTTTGTTGTCTTTTCAAAACTGTATTGATTTTACGTGATTTTATTACAGTTTATTTTTATTATAATATTTCAATTAACAGTTTCACACAGGAGTACATAGCTACACACTACACCACACACACACACTACACCACACACACACACTACACCACACATACACACACACACACACTACACCACACACACTACACCACACACACACACACACTACACCACACACACACACTACACCACACATACACACACACACACACTACACCACACACACACACTACACCACACACACACACTACACCACACATACACACACACACACACTACACCACACACACACACTACACCACACATACACACACACACACACTACACCACACACACTATACCACACACACACACACTACACCCACACTACACCGCACACACACATGGCAGTTTAAACAGCTCTTAAATCAGTTTGTAACTGGTAGTTTGTCTCTCTCCTGCAGCTGTAACTTTTTTACTAAGACTTTACTACATGTTGGAATATTGCTGTCAGGATTTGATGGCCTTCAGCCATGACAGCATTGGTGAGGTCAAGGTACTGACACTGGATGAATTTTTCTGGATCACAAACACCACTCTAACACATCCAAGGTATTAGATGGTGGTGCATCACTTCTGAGAATGCAGTTCCACTGCTGCACCACTCAGTACTGACGGGATGTATATAGCGCTGCCACATGTCCTGGTTTTCCCGAGATGGTTCTCTTTTTTTACTGATGTCCCGGAAAATGAATCCTCCTTCTCGGGACGCCTATTATGCGTTTTTTTTTTTTTTTTTTCATGAAAACGCGCTCCCATTCACATATTCATACACCTTTTAATAAACATATATTCTGCTGTTGCATCAGTGTTCTCTTCCCCGCACCTCCATCGGCCTGGTGTGCTGCTCTCTGTGTTGCTGTAGCAGAAAGATGCTTTTATCTGATTGGTTGTTATAAAGGCTGTGTCCAAAAACGTAGTGAAAACTCACTCCTTAGACAGCTAGGGTTAGTCCTACCTCTACACCCCCTGCTGTGCAGTTTCTGTTATTAGACTTCCTTTCAGGTGTGTGTACGTCCATTTAAAACAGTGGATGCGCCCCGGGCGTCCTGGTTTTCCACTGCTCAGATGTGGCAACCCTAGATGTATACCCCTCTAGCTGACACTTGGCGTTGGTTGTGTTTAGTGTCCATTCCAGTTCTGAGAGAGAGAGAGAGACACTCCAACACACCAGAAGATACAAAGCTAGCCCACAGCTGCAGCTGCAGCCTGCTAGAGAAAGACCACCCTTCCGAATGTATATGTGTATGTGTGTGTGTGTGTGTGTGTGTGTGTGTGTGTTTATTTGTTCAGGGAAGTGTGACAGGCCCAGACAGACACACTGGCATCTCACACTCTTACACACTCCGGGCTTAGACAAGCTCCCCTGCATTTTTCTTTTTCTGGATCAGCTTTAAAGCTGCAGAATTCTTTTGTTACTTTATTATTTCTGGATGAAACGACAATGAAACAGAAATCACTGCCAAACTATGGCAGTCTGATGCAAGGTTATGCAATGTGTGTGTGTGTGTGTGTGTGTGTGTGTGTGTGTTTACCGAGTGGGGGTGGACGAGTACTGTGACAGTCACAGTCACAGCCTCTCTCTCTCTCTCACTCTCTCTCTCTCTCACACACACACACACACACACACACACACACTGAAGGAGACTGATAAAGTCCTGAATCTTAATGTGACAGTTCAGCGAAAAAAATGTAAAAATTCAGAAGTAAAACCTGAAGTCTCTGATCAGACGTGTGTAGTGTCCAAAGACTTCATTCTGTACTGGAGTTAAATCGATCAGCCACTACATTAAAACAACCCCCTTGTTTTGCTCTGCATACTTTGTTTGCCACCATTCAACCTGTTTTTCATTGGACTCTCACAGGACCAGCTCAGAGCAGATATGATTTGGGCGGCGGATTGTTTTCAGTGCTGCAGTGACTCTGACAGGGAGTGGTGTGTTAGTGTGTGTTCTGCTGGATTTTAAAATCCCTCAGCGTCACTGTTGAACAGAGAATAGTCCCGTAACCAAAACATTTCCAGCCAACAGCGACCTGTGTCCACTGATGAAGGTTTAGAGAACGACCAACAACTGTGCAGCGAAACATGAGCTACTGTCTCTGACTTTACATCTACAAGGTAGACAAGGAGGTAGGAGCTTCAGAGTGGATGGTGAGCGAGAGTTAAAAACTCTAGCAGCGCTGCTGTGTCTGATCCACTCGCACCAGAGCAACACCACCACCACATCAGTGTCTGAGAATAATCCACCTCCCAAATCATACCTGCTACACCGTGGAGGTCCTGACCATTGAAGAGTAGGGTGAAACAGAGATAAGACCGTATGCAGAGAAACAGGTGGACTACAGATAAAGCAGAAAAATGAACACAGAGTGTAGAAGGTGTATAATCCCTGGTTTACATTAAAACATCAGGCCAACAACATTTCAGGAGCATGACGTCTGTAGAACTGGATTTATTCCAAGCGCTCCACCGTGCAGAGGACTGTGGGATTTTATGGATTCCCATGCGAGAGACATGCGTTCTTTGTCATAACCATGGTCACACTCACATCCCAAGCATCACCTACGCTGTTTAACCCCTCGCTGTCTGCGCTGCTGCGTGTTCCTCAGCCAGCTGTCTGCTCTTCGCTGCGACACAGAGTCAGAGGCGTCAGCCCCAACACTGCTGCTCACTTCGCCAGTTGTGTTTGTTTCATGCACATTTGTGCTGCTCAACATCTGGGTCTAAGCTGCGCTGTCAGAGACGTGTGGCACATTGTCACTACGTCTGCAGTCTTCAGAGAACACAAAGAAGCTGAAAACAGGAGAATTCAGCAGCAGTGAAAGACGCAGATGTTCACTTGGTGCCAACGCAGCTTGTGTGCTTCCGCAGATACTCCATAAAGTCTATTTACATACGCGCAGTCTGTCCAAAGTTTTCACACGGTTATTTTCAAGTTTCATAAGGTAAAGGCTTTTTTTTTTTTTTTTTTTTTTAAGAAACAATAGGTGATGTTTTTACCTTCACATTGTGGCTTCAAAATCATTGTAATGCTTCACTGACCTGTAACAGGGAGAACAGAGTCGCTGTTATTGCTTCTCTTGGCTCAGCACTGCAGAAACTGCACTATGTACATTTTGAAGGAGGGTAGGAAACTGCCACTCCCTCCCCCCCTCCTTCATGATTTCTTGACATTGCTGTAAAAGTAAATTACACTCTGCAAGTCTAGGGTGAGCCCAGGAGCAAAAACATAAAATCTTACATGGGGTTGCTTTAAAAGTGATGTCCACAATTTTAATCAATAAATAATTTATAATACAATACTGAGGATGTTTCCCCTTCCTTCGCTGCTCTCCAGACAGTTTGGAAACCAGTCTAATTTGTTTAAGAAGCCCCAGTTCACTTTATGGTTAAAAAACAGAGGGTCTCGGTCCGGTATTCTAGGCTCTTTCCGCTCATGACTGCTCCATAGGTGGATAATACTGCCTTATTTTTATCTGTAGTTTTCACTTAATGTGGAACAGACTATAAATTCTAGAAAGCGCTAAACAAATGAAAGTAAACATAGACCAAATGTGTTACAAAACTAAACAACTCGAGTTACAAATGTTTCTGTGGTAATTCACACAGTGAATAATAACTTACAGACAAGTTAAACTTCAGCCACGTATAAAACAACAGTCAGTTTTTTGCGCTCAAACATGTCGTTCCACATTAAAAATTGCTGAGATTCTGAACATAAACAAACAGGAGGACACCATATCCTCACAGTCATAGACATTGCCTTTAAAGAATTCTCTTTCTGAGATGCTGTGGAGCAGCGACACACAAGACCCAAATGCCAAACCCTCGCAGCAATGAATAATCATCTAACGTAAAGCCTTCTCTGAAATGTAAAGCTTGTTACTGTTAGGGGTATCTACTAGGAATGTGCCATATCGCATGGTGCGCAATAATATAGAGAAACACATTTATACATTTATTTGTTGTTTCTTCTGAATGCTTGAAGTTGTTAGATTTGCACTAATATTAAAATATTAACTATCATTTAAATTTTTTTACTTATTATAACATTTATTTAGGGCGGCAGGATGGTGCAGCAGGTAGTGTCACAGTCACACAGCTCCAGGGACCTGGAGGTTGTAGGTTCAAGTCCCGTTCTAGGTGACTGTCTGTGAGGAGTGTGGTGTGTTCTCCCTGTGTCTGTCTGGGTTTCCTCCGGGTGACTGTCTGTGAGGAGTGTGGTGTGTTCTCCCTGTGTCTGTCTGGGTTTCCTCCGGGTGCTCCGGTTTCCTCCCACAGTCCAAAAACACACGTTGGTAGGTGGACTGGTGACTCAAAAGTGTCCATAGGCGTGAACATGGGAGTGTGTGTCACCCAGTGAAGGACTGGCGTCCCCTCCAGGGTGTGTTCCTGCCTTGCGCCCAATGATTCCAGTTAGGCTCCTGACACACCGTGACCCAGAATTGGATAAGTGGTTACAACCAATGAATGAATGAATAACATTTATTTATTTATTTATTTATTTTTGCAATAGTATGTCCTTGAAATTAACAAGAGTCTTTTTCAGTGTTTTTTCATATCGCCAAATATATCTTTATTGCCAAAATACCCTGGAATACTGTGATATTATTTTGGCGCCTTATCACCCACCTCTAGTATCTACCAATAACTATCCTTCTTTTCAGCAGAAATGTGGTCAGCATGGTCATAGTGTTTAGGAAGCCAAGTACAGCAAGCTTTGTTTCAAAGAGAGGAAAGCACTTTGAAGGACTGGAAAATAGGTGTAACCATCATCATCATCATCATCATCATCATCATCATCATCTTCTAACCAAGGACAGTTCAGGGACAATGTTCCCACAACTATTTCTCTTTTGAAGTGATATATGGGAGCTTCATTAAGTCCAGCTTGTGGCAGAGCACTGGTTCATCTGAAATCTCAGCAGATGCAGGCAATAACGCTAACGCATGTCTAATCTTTACCATGCCCTCTCTTCACACTTTGAAGGTGTTCTCCATTCTGATAAACAGATGTGTCATCTTTATGGCCAAATGGCTGCAATCAGCAGCCTCTTGATTTCTGACACTCTGCTTGGCCTTGGTATTGGAACAAGTCCCAGACTCAGTGCCTGGGATTGGAACAGTCTGGGGATCAATAGCTGCTGTTTGATGCAGGTGTGAATAATCATTTGATAATAGAGGTGTTTTAACAGCGGCGTCCAAAATGAAGGTCAACACACACTGGGAATTATACATTTGAACAGGAAATTTCACAAGACTGGAGACTAAATACGTTTTTATGTCCAACCAGTGTGTGTGTGTGTGTGTGTGTGTGTGTTCGTTCCTTTGTCCCCACAATGTAAACCATTGCATTTTAAGGTGAAGGCATGATTCACGACTATAATTTAAAAGAAAAAACCCTATAAATAAAATTCAGAGGATGTTTCCTCACCATTTGCTACAGCTCTTCAGTTTGTTTGAGCGCTGAAAACTGGTCTAATGTTTATACAGACCCCAGTGTCAGTAAACATGTAATATATAAAAAATAAATAAATTGATTAAAAAAACATTTCTGTCAGACATTTCTCAGAAAAACAGCAAAGACTATCATGAAAAGAGATGAGGATATTGTTTTTTCTTGCTCCATCGGTGGGTAATAATGGCATTACTCTACTGGCTCTTCTAGGAAAGCTGTACTCTGGAAATCTGGTTTAAATAGTTGCTTGCACTCAGCGATGAGTTTCAAAAATGACTCATTTTAACAGTTGCCTGTCAATGTTTGGGGACTCATGGATACTGCCCTATACCCACTGCACTGTTACATCACCATTTGGACATTTTGGACACCCCTATACCTCTCACCAGTGGTTCTGGTGCTGGTTCTGGTGGGGCTCCGCCCTGTTGTAATACTCTCCTCACTCCATCACACGCACTTCAGCTTCGGAAGTGGTTGATAATTAGCTCATTAGTTGCCTCAGGTGTGTTGGGAGCAGAGGGATCTCTAAAGCTTTGAAAGCAGAGGCCCAACAGGCCCAGGATTGAGAAGCACTTCACTATTTGCTTGGGTTTTCTTTCATTTAGCAGCAAAACATATCGATTCTAATCAGCATCTGCACTTTAATTAAAAGAATGAGGCGAAGGATGGAGGCGCAGTGCCAACAGAAGGAATCACTACTGGGTAGACTCTGTAATTGCGAGGGTTTGGGAGCATCTCATGGAGAAAGAAAAAAAAAACATTAATTCAGTTCAATTGAAAGCCAGCAGGATCCAGATGTTTGGATAATTAGATAACAATCAGCAGGAGAGAGATGCTACATTGTTTTATGGGTCGGCCATGAGGAAAAATTACACAGTGTTTGCTATTCGGCACAAAGAATGCAGCTCATACTTAATTGGTTTTCAGAGTCGGATTCGTCTCTGACTCTTGAAGGCCTGCCTTTCTGCCCAGCTCATAAATCTTTTGATTAACTTGCTTCATGCTCGAAATCTCGCACACAACACATGCACGAACACACTCGCTCTCCTTTAATGCACACAAGCTCGGACACACAGGCTTCAATCAGCGGCTCTGAGAATTGAACGGCAGTATGCATAGTCACAGTGTGCTCTACAGAGACTCTCTTCTCCAGCTTTAATCAGGCCTGACATTCTCAGCCGTACAGCCCAAGAACATTTCACACTGTTCAACCCAAAACTGCAGAACCAAGTTTAAAATCTCAGGCCAAGGCCTACCTCAGAGAAATTCCATCCAAACCTGACTACAGTCCAACAAATTCCGTCAACACAGATGTACGTGTACAAAAATCTCACTAATAATTTGTACAAATCTGACTGTTGTTGAGAAAATTCTGTGCAAATTTGACTGTAGTCTGAAACATTTAGTCCATTCATTCATTCATTCATTGTCTGTAAGCTCTTATCCAGTTCAGGGTCGTGGTGGGTCCAGAGCCTACCTGGAATCATTGGGCGGGAAGGCGGGAATACACCCTGGAGGGGACGCCAGTCCTTCACAGGGCAACACACACTCACACATTCACACCTACGGACACTTGAGTTGCTAATCCACCTACCAACGTGTGTTTTTGGAGCTTCGGAGGAAACGGGAGCACCTGGAGGAAACCCACGCAGACACAGAGAGAACACATTATTATTATTATTAGTATCATTACACTTATATAGCGCCTTTCTAGACACCCAAGGACGCTTTACAATCTACACTGCTCAGAACACTCAATTCTCACACACACTGGTGAGAAGCGGCAGCCAAACGCGCACAGCGTACTCTCGACCAGGAACGACCGTCCACCTGGAGGACTGCATCGGGCACTAGGACTTCACCCAGGACAGAGCGCCAATCCATATCTGGGCACACACACATTCATTAACTCACAAACCAGGACAGTTATTACAGAAGCCAATTCACCTACCCTCCATGTTTTTTGGACTGTGGGAGGAAACCGGAGACCCTGGAGGAAACCCACGCAGACACGGGGAGAACATGGAAACTCCACCCAGATGGGACTTGAACCCAAGATCCCAGTGCTGGGAGGCGAACATGCTAACCACCAAGCCACCGTGCCGCCATCAAACTCCTCACAGTCACCCGGAGGAAACCCACGCGGACACAGGGATAACACACCACACTCCTCACAGACAGTCACCTGGAGGAAACCCACCCAGACACAGAGAGAACACACCACACTCCTCACAGACAGTCACCCAGAGGAAACCCACACAGACACAGGGAGAACACACTACACTCCTCAAAGTCACCCGGAGGAAACCCACGCGGACACAGGGATAACACACCACACTCCTCACAGACAGTCACCTGGAGGAAACCCACCCAGACACAGAGAGAACACACCACACTCCTCACAGACAGTCACCCAGAGGAAACCCACACAGACACAGGGAGAACACACCACACTCCTCACAGACAGTCACCTGGAGGAAACCCACGCGGACACAGGGAGAACACACCACACTCCTCACAGACAGTCACCTGGAGGAAACCCACGCAGACACAGGGAGAACACACCACACTCCTCACAGACAGTCACCCGGAGGAAACCCACGCAGACACAGGGAGAACACACCACACTCCTCACAGACAGTCACCCGGAGCGGGAACCGAACCCACAACCTCCAGGTCCCTGGAGCTGTGTGACTGTGTGCACCAAAAGAATAATGGCTAGCCTAATTTCAGCTACTATCTTTTACTATTAGGACAAACCCATTAACCCATTCACATTTGCCTTTGAGCATCAGCCCAAATGTTTTTTTTTGGGCTGATGTTGTAGAGTGTCGTCTGTGTCGACTAAAGTCTACATTGTTCTGATGCTTGGGGATGTCTGTGAACCTTATTGCCACGCCTCAGATTAAAATGAGCCTAATGTAATACAAACAGAGGCGACGAAGAAGGAAAAAGTGTAAGTGCTGTCCAATAGCTGATAGAAGTGAAGAAACAACTGCAGTTCATTCCAGTTTGAGTCTGTGACATATCAGAGAAGCGATGTGTGGGCTCGATGGGAACAGTCCGATCCCGTCATGTTTGGACTAAGATTTCCCGATCCCGGTCACCGGGTGCGTAGTAAAGATGGCTGGCTGTTGCCGCGGGTGACGGAGGACTGATTTAATGCTGAGTGATGAGGCAGCTGCTGGAAGCCTCTCTCTGGGAGCTGTGCTGCGAAAGCAGGGAAATAAGTGGCAGCCGTTGGCTCGGGCTCCTCCAGATGGTGGTCCTGTGTCTTAGCAGTGCATGATGGGAATAATAAAGACCCATGAGCTGGTGGGCCACTGTTAATATGGATCTCATAAGCATCTCCTGGAAGAGGAACAAGGGAGTGGTGTGAGTGGCTGTGTGTGTGGGGGGGGGTGCACATATGTCCAGTTTGTGTGTAGTGACACTAAACACTGATTCTTGGTTGAAGTTAACTGGACCCACTGGACCATTGCAGTGGACACTGGTTTCCGCTGAGGTCATCATTCATAAGGCTTCACAACACCTACACAGCAACTTTAAACATGCTAATGGCTGGCTTTTGCGAATTACGGTGCAGTGATTTTATTTTTATAGAGCTGTGTGTTTATAGCCTAGGGAGACAACAACCAAAGACAATCCATTAAAAATAACAAATTTATTGGACAAAATGTTCAACAGTTCATCAAGAGCTTAAGGAAACATCTCCACCAAACACGCTAACAAGCCTAACAATGAATAGAAGCTAGTATCCATGTATTAGCATGACATCTTTTGTCTCATGCTAATCAGACTCTACTCACTTGTATTCACCGCAAGCAACATTAGCATTTCGGATGGAACTTTTTTTAATGGAATAATGAGAGGTAAACAAAGGTCCACAATGTACAAAACTCAAGCAACTGGAGCAGACATATCAGAGATGGGTAATGATTCAAACCAAGGCCTTGGCTTGTGCAAACTTTCCACATTTTTTGAAGCTGCTGGAGCCCTGGTGCTTTATACACAGATCATAAACCTGTTGGGGATGTTGATGACAGTAATGACCAGTGACATTCAGTGAAAGATATATACGCAGGACAAAATGTATTGGGTTTTGAACACTTTTGAGTGGAACACTTTATTTTAAGGTTGGATTCTTAACCGTTAATTAACTTTTAGCAAGCTGTTAATGAACTGTTAACAGGCAGTTTACCATTACTCATTTAATTGTAACATATCAGCTGTAAGCACTTATAAATGTGTAAAATACAATTTAATTATATCATGTATTTGTTTGAATTGGTTATTAAATATTTACTAATGTACTACGATTTTTGCATTGTACTATTATCTTACATATCTTTATATGGCACACGGCCTCTAAAAAATAAACAGGTTCAAAATATTTAAATCCAGACTGATCTAATGTGGTAGTTATTGCTAGTAAATGCAATGGTAGGATTATTGTATACTCGGGTGTCCTTTGATCAGAAGACACTATGAACCCGTGATGAATTTACAATGACGAGGTTCGTCCGCAACTGAATTATTGTATTTTTGGTATGAACTATAGCATTAATAAGCAGTAGTCATAAAGGTGAATATGTTACACTATAGCTATTGTCCTGCAAATTCCTCAAAACCTCATTAATGTGGGTTGTTCTTTATGAACTACTTCCACAGCATTAATAAGCACTTACTAACAGAAAAGTGCCTGTAATTGAGAATGAGGACTGAGTTCTACTGTCATTTTGCAATTACAATAGTCTTTCAGTCTAATGGCTACTGAGAGTTTACACCATGAAGATAAAGAACCTGCTGTAAACACACAGTATGCTCCTTGATATCTACAATAATAGTGAATATGCCTCGCAGCTTACAAACATGTTAATGTGGTTACTCTGAATGTCTGTACTGTTGCCAGTATTAAACACATTATATAAATATATTTTAACACGTTTGTAAGCCCTCTTACAAATATTATGTTAATGTTAACTAAGTAAGTGTTAACTGTTTGTCAATTGTTTATAAACTGTTAAGAATCAGACCTAAAAATAAAGTGTTACCCACTTTTGTTTAACCCAGAATGTGATAGTGTTGAGTTTTGGAAATCTCATTCGCTTTTCCCATTCAGAAACTGTGCTCAGACCCCAAAGAATCCTTATAAGGCATAACATTGACTAGAAAAGTATGCATATATTCAGTGGTCTACAGAGCTAACCTGTTGGTGACACTGCTTGGGCCATTGCTGAATCAATACACTGACACTATGATACATGAATACACAATGTTTTAAAGAGGTTGTAAGACACATTATAATTAGTGAATTCAGCTACTTTGAGGTGCACAAATTGTGGACACAGATGCTTGAATATCATCGCTGTGGATTTACACTGTGTGAAAATAAAAAGATGAATGGACCAATAGAAAGGCTCCAGAAGTACTACGACTAACATCTCTTTACATTGGCTTCCATTAAAGGTTAAGAAGGTTTTTCCTTGTCTTGTAAAAAGTTGCTATTTTGGAGATATGTGTTTCACTGGACAGCGATGATATCCATGCACAGGCTGTATAATCGCCGTATAAAAGTGTACCACAAAATGGCACCCTCTGGATCAGCTGCACATGTGCTTAAGTTCACAGTGTCCCATTGATAAGCAACGAGCACCGTGTAGGGTCCCAGCATTGAGCCGTGTAGCAGTGGAACTGTTCTGCGGAAACAGGAACCTCCGTCCAATATCTCTGGGATGAGTTAGAGTAGTGTTTGGGATCCAGAACTAATCATTCAAAATCAGTAACTGTGCTCAGTAACTTTCTCATGGCTGAAAGCCATCCAACCCTCATGGAAATGTTCTGACCCCCAGTCTAAAGTTCGCACAGAAGAGTAAATGCTGTTACTGCAGCAGAACAAACAACCAATTAACAATGTATCTGAACACTCTGGGTGATTTCTAGTAGCTGAATCTAGTAGCTGAATCCTCATTATTATGCAGTGTCTACAAATGTATATTTCCTTTCATATGCAAGCATTTTATTTCCAGTTTGTATTTTCATTGATCATAACTTGCAGGTTCTCAGATGAATTTCCAACATAAACCCTTTCCATAACTGGAATTTGCAGCATTTTGAAATCGGCTTGAAATAGTGGGTTCTGGGAAGAAAGATTATTTTTTTCCGTGTCACGAATCGCTTCTTCGCATCTCCCCACTGAACAATTCCCTGTTGCTGTTTCTGCTTCAGAATGAGTCTGAATAGGCACATATGCTTCAGTAATTTGGCAATTAAGGAAAGCTCACATTATATTAGCAGACGACGGGCGCAGACGTGCCAGGTATTCAGATGGCAACTCTTTATTCAATAAATATTTCGAAGGGGGGAAAAAACAAACACATTACTGAAGCAAACAGGCTTTTTTCTGCCTCACTTAAGAACATGAATAAATAAATAATAATGTCTGCCTTTCAATTACTACTATCTCCGCACCAAATGAATATTTTCCCCAGGTATCATAGAGGGAGCAGGTGAGCAGGAAATTAATTCGCAGTCTGCGTTTTTTTAAACAAGCTCTTTTTCGTACGGTATTTATCTCCAGCAAACATGACAGTAGCCTCTGTGGCACAGTCAACTTCAGTTTGGTTGTCAATACTGCTTTCATTTCCATGTAACTGAAAGCAAAACCAACCACAAAGTACATGTAGCACTGTTAGAAAAGAGGTACTGTACAGGTACACGTTCACCAACGTACTAACCGTGTAAATGTAACATTGGTCTCAATGTCCGATTGTGTACCTTAAATAATGTCGCTGTTGTGGCAAAACCACAAAATGGTGCATGGAGTCAACTGTGTATTTATTCAAATTTCAAATGATATTCCCTGGATAAAGACACTAAAGATTAACCCTTGCCAGTTCACTGAAAGTTCAGTACCTTCTTTTCTGAGACTGTGGAAATGCACAACAGAAAGGAGGTCAAAGTAAAAGCATTTGAACTGATGAAAATTGCGCAGACTACAGAAGCGATCATGGGGAAAATGGTGAGGAGTTGTGTCCAGATGCTCTGCTTGGCTGCTGTATTGAATAATGTAAAGTGTAAATGAGAAACAGAAAAACCTCCTGAGTAAATGTTTAGCTTTCCAGACCCGTCATAAAGCTAATACATCCATTACATTCCATCACCACACAATCCTCTTCTGTCCAAAGCTAGCGTCAAAGGTTACAAAGAGCAATCTCGTCGCTTCATGTACAACAGTGCTACACGATGCAGATAAATGAAGCCATACAGCTGTTGGATAGAAAATCCCTAATGAATCTGTTAGTTCTTTCTTGAGCCTGTTTTATCACTTGGTTTTTAGTAGCCTTCTTTAGTTACTACAAAGTACAGCTTTTACACAAGCTACAGTGTTTAATAAAACAAAGACAGATCAAGCTAAAAGGGTTAGAGTTGCCTAAATGTTACCCTAATTTTAAACAGTGGCACTGCTTGTTTGAGCTCAGACGAGTTTAGTCTAAAACTCTGAGCATGTAGCCGCCCAAAAAATCTGGGCTCTGTCCAGATGTTCTGCTCCACTGTTGTTTAAAAGAGTCACAGTAGTCCAAAATTCTACCTACTTCATCTCCGTGAGGTCTGCCACTGGGGTTCTCAACCACTGGGTCTTTGGCACTTTGTAATAAAAATCAAAAACATATCTAATCAAAATCGACTCTGTTGCCTCAAAAGTTTAACTTGACCCGACTGTTTTTTACACATATATGATGACTTTGAGGTGTTCCCAGGCTATTCAGATGAGTCATCATCTCATTAGTAAATACCAACAGACTGTAATGTCACATATTGTACCGTGATGGGGATAGATACATCGTGCAGTCCTAATGTACAACCGTCAAAATGCTCCAAATCCACAAAACCATAACTGTACAAAGACCCACTGACCAACTGTACACTTTATACCGTATTACATCTTTTTCTGTTCCTTTTCCTTCATAAAACTATACATTTCTCAATAACTGATCTCTGTCATGCTGTACGTTGAACCAGATAGCTTGGAATGTGTCTGCTTTGAAGTGCCAATATCACTGACATAGCTATCTTCAATAAACTCCATAAACTCTACACAGAAATATGTACATGATATTCTGAAAAATATGACAAAGGGACTGGGGAAAAAAAGCTTTTAGTCTAACCTTTAAATGTCTGTGGTCTTCGAAGAACAATGATGTGTTATATGACCTCTAGATCACCCTCTGTAGAACAAAATTCATCCACCTTGGTCAGCCAAAGGGTATTATAAGATTCTACACGAATAGAAACCATTTTTTTCCACACTTACCAAACCCCTACCAATCACCATGAGGTTACATAACAGATGAACCGGTACCAACCACTTTAGAAAGTAACCTGCGTACTGCTACACTAGGCTCAAAACACTGATACATTCTACACAAGAGAGGCTCTGTCACATCCAAAGCCAGTGGAGTTCTTCACACTGATGAGAGTTCGCGGTCACGTCCTGTGCTTCAGCGGATAAAGTACTGCACATGGTCATCAGGTCATCAGGAGTACAGGGGAGCACATAGCGCCTCCTGTTGATATCGATATTCTACAAAAGAATGAGAAAAATAAAAGTGGCTGCAAGAAGCATTGTCTCAGCAATTGTAGAAAAAAAGGGGCACACAAAATCATTTCCAAAGTGAAGGTCAATTCTCTCCCCCATTAGTCACGTCCTTGTGGTTTTAAAGTTGATGCTTGTCCTTGGTCTCGAGTGAGCGGTCAACAGAAGCCGGCACACGATGCTCAGAGAAAGTGTAGGACGCAAGGTGCTCCCGTGTCCAGCACCGCGACCAAAATTACACGTCTTGGTCCAGCCATACGACCACACACTGCCTGGATGGTGAGTATGAGACAGGCTATTTCCAAATATAAAGGAAACATACAGCAGCCGTGTGTGGGTAGTGCTTCAATCTTGGAGTGAGTAGTCTGCCTCAAGCTGGGAAGTACTAAATTACTACCATGAAGTTCACAACTGACCGCGGAGCTGGTCCACTCGTGGTCCTTACATAAACACCACCTATGCCAAATCTAACAGTACGGGATTTACGGGTCACGACACCACTACTATGAAATGCTGAGTTATTTTCACAACACATGCTCATCTTTTTCTTCTGCCTGGGCTGCCGATACTGAGGAAAAGACTACAGTGAGGTTTCCCAGTGTCTGCTGTGCAGTGGTGCCTCTCCTCATGTTCATGGATCCGATTCCTCAGAGTTGCTTCCACATTGCAGCGTGAAGGGTTCGCGCCTCATCACCGGAGTTGCCCGAGTGATGTGGTGTCTTGGCTGACCCCTTGCGGTGGTCCTGGAAGGCTGTGTTCTTCAGTGCTGGACGAGAGGTGGGGGATGATCTTCTGGAGTGGTGGGCAGTTTGAGCCGTCTGTGTGCATGGCTGGGGGTTATACCTGCACGTGGGTGCTCTGCTGTGTCTGCAGGCTCTGTATGCTGGAGAGGATCTTCTTCTGATGGCCTGTCAACGCCACTCCCATCTTCCCCAACTCGCTGTCAACACATGGGAGGAGAGCGGAGGAGTGCGGTTACAGACAAACAAAGGAAACCGTGGGTTTTTTAAAATTATTATTGAAAAGATGAGCTGTGAAAGCTCAGTGTGAGATTCTAATCGAGAGCTAATTGAGAAGCAGAATTAGGACTAGGAAAGATTACCTGACACTGACATAGAGGATGGAGTCCAGCGTGACATAGCCAGCGTTAGAGAAGTGCTCTTTGTATTGGCCCATCTTAATAGAGTCCAGCCATTCCTCCACGGTGGTGACTGCAGGCTCTGGGGTCACTGGGTCTTCCCTGAAGATGTAGGGGTTAATAAAGTTACTCACAATCATCACACTGACATGTTTTTAGATATTGCCACTTCTGTCTCCTATGAAGGTCTGCTCCTATCGATTTATACCATCAAGAAACGAGGGTGAAAACTTGCATGTAGTTCCTCCAAGACATGAATCATACCTCTTTACAATATGACTACAATTTGCCAAATTGTGAAACCACATCTCCATTGTTAAACCTCAGATCTCACCAGATACTTACCTTACTGACCTTCTCCGTTAGTCGACATTCAGCCTGTGAGCTTCAGCACAAATGTGTTAATAGGTTTAACCATTTAGCACATTTAACCACAATGTCTTTTTGTTTTTTACCTTGACATTTTTAGTAAGATCTCTGACACTTTCAGTATACGACAAAGAAGAAGTCACTGCTGCCCTTCTAGCTCAGTGTCACATATGATTATTAATGACCTTTAAGGTGTTTACACCATTTATAAACCTTTATAAGTGTAGTCATTTGTAAACATAGTACTGGAAATTTGAACTCAACGATATGGGCAAGCAGATCTTGCCTTCTGTGATTGCTCAGATAAATGTATTCGAGTATAGAATAAGAAGCCCGTACTCATCTGAATCTCTGTGCACCCAACAACAAAGGACGCTGCCTCTTTATACTGTAATAGGAAACAAGACAGCACACAAATAACTACAATTTAGCATGCTGACCCATTTAAAAAGGCCGAAGTTTAGGAACAGGCTCCTTTCAGCTCCTGTTTTCATATAAACCCGTTTTGAGTTGCTGCTTCCTCTGTTCTTATGTGATGTAGCCATGGGCAATTTTCAAGGGGAAACTAACAAAGGCTTCAAATGAATGGGGGGTGTATAGACATCTTCCTCTAGGGCGAGGGAACAAATGTACGCACACAATTGTGTGTGAGTGTGTGTGTGTGTGTGTGTGACGGGGCAGCTCTCACCAACAGCACTGAAAGGCCTTGTCAGAGCTAATCAGCAGCCAAAAGCCAGACAGCTGACATCAGGCTCACCAGATCCGCCAGGATGTCTGATTACAACGCAATCCCTGTCCCTAACACGCGCACACACACTCACATACACCATTTCAGACCTCGACCTGCGCTCTGCACAAATGGCACTCTGAGAGAAAAAGCAGACACGTTTCGCTTTGATGGTGGCTAGCGCCCGGCTAAACAAACCGGCCCTCATCTACTTTCCTTCCTGGCGCCCCTCAGAACCTAACAGACGAGCAATCAGCTCCCCTCCCCATTGCTCTGCACCAGCCAGAGGAGACGCAAGAGTGCGGAACCCAGAGATCACTGCCTTGATTCAGTCATCCGCCTGGTTCCAATCTACTGCACTGCGTTATCTGGACAATCTTTTGGAAATAATTGGTTCTATTCGAAACAAAAGCTAATTTTATTATTTGACTGACAAGCACGAGGCAGGCTGTTCTGGTCAAACATACAATGCATGTTAGGATTTTGGAGACAGTTCGGCTTTTAAAATGCATTAATAAATCAACAAGTTACCACAGAAACAAATTACAGCTGTTTTAACTGGGCGGTAAATAACGGAGGGATGATCGCTAATTTGCAATGTTCAGTGTATATAAATCAGTTTTTATTAATTATGTTTTATTCATTTTATTATGAATAGCTATGGTTTCTCATAAAAAATATAAAATTTAAACTTTGACTTTGAGTACTCTTTAATATTTTCATCTGGTTCATGAGAACACATCTTTTAAGAGACACAAATCCATGAATGTCTCTGTCCTTCGACACATGTTCCATATTAAAAATATGATTATGCAGGAGTTTGAAAGAAGGCTAGAGCAGCCTTAACTTTACTGCTGTCACGCTGAGTTTTCTATCATACATCATGTTAAATAAACACCACTCCAGTGCACTGACTGACAGAGCTGAAGTGAATGGTAAGAGAATCCAGTGGTTCCCAGCTGTGTCTCACCAGATCGTGCTGTTGGCCAGCTGTTTGAGAGTGCTAGGGTTGCGGATGAGGCAGTCCAGGCTGTTGACGATCTGTCCAAATTTGGGACGGTCACTGCGGTTCTTCTCCCAGCAGTCCAGCATTAGCTGGTGCAGCACCACGGGGCAGTCCATCGGTGCCGGAAGCCTGTAGCCTTCATCTATTGCCTTTATCACCTGTGGAGAGGCATGACAAGAACTAAGTTTTATAACTGAAACTCAATCCACTTTAACTATATTCACAGGAAGCGTAAATGGGTCAAAACTCCTTACTAAATATTTCATTGTTGAGCTAATGGTTAAACTAAGATTAAAACACAAAGAAAAATAAGGAAATGCTTTGAATGTCTGATTCCTGATGAGCAGATTGAAAAACTGAAGGAATTTCACATAATCAGGAAAATGTTCGTTTGGGCAATACATGGTTTAAGTTCACTGTATGATGTCCATCTGTTAATTCCTGATCAATTTTGGACCAGTGCTGGGCGACCAAAATTTACAGCAATCACTACTACCACTATATGTCTTTTTCTTATTCTGTGCACATCTGGTGAATTTTGAGCTGGAGTTTTCATCTTGGTGGATGATTCCATTTCAGTTTTCTATCCCAGAGTATTGAAAATGAGTGTGATTTCCAAACATGTCGTCTTTGTCAGTTATAAGCCGAGCCCAAAGAAACCACAGCTAATTTCTTTGCTTTTAAGAAGCAAAAAAGTATCGCTGCGAGCATGATTGGGGAAAATAAACTAGTCGGATGCAAAGCTAGCAATTAGCCCAACTCTGCCTGCAGGACTGGAGCTCTGGAGATCCTCGGATGCTGTTGCCATGGTAAGTGAAAGAAGAACAGATGGGTTTCTGTTTTATGCTGTAAACAAGACTTTCAAAATTCTGGTCCCCAGCTTCTGTACAAAAAAAAAACAAAAAAACTTGGGCTCTACTTTAACAGGCATGCTAGCGTTCTCCTGTCCCGATATTAAAGACGCTACTTCGGAGTCCGTATCGTTTTCCAATCTCCGTTCCTTTAGCTATGCACCAACCTTCTGGCAGAGTGTGCTTCCCAAAGTGGAAATGAATAAATGAAAGGCTTTCTGATGTGCAGACTCTTGCCGAAAGCCAGCCGCGATGGATTTCGAATCCCTAGTCCCGACAAAAGCAACCTGTGAACAGAAACCTGGAAATGTTCCCCCACCTCCAGCTGCATTTATTCCTTTACCTTTGCGGGATCGCACTCTTTAGGGAATCTGCGGTCCAGGGGAATTAATGTACTTTGGCAGAAAGAACTCTTTCGCCTCAAGTTGATGGCGATCCGCAGGGCCAAAATGGAGCAGATAGCGGCTACTTGGCGCAGCTCACAGCTTTTAAAACCTCCTGATGTTTCTATCACAGCGCACTGAGAGATCTTTGGGAGTTCTGGCGATGCAATCATTGGACTATGTGGTGTGTGTGTGTGTTTGCGTACTTGTTTTCCTATATTTTCAGGAAAAATGTCTTGATTTCTGTAGGAAAACAATAAACTAAAACAGGCTACAAGACCAATAATACCTCATTTGTAAAGACGTGTTTATAAAAGCTACATGCTTCATTCTTTTAAACAAATAAGGCCAAACAGCTTATTTTATTTTATTTGGTACATATTTTCTTTGGTGTTAAAAATAAAAGACACAAACAAAAAAGTAACAATATGTAAAAGATATGGGACATAAACATAACCTCATGTACAGACATTGTAACAAAACAAGTGTGTGTGCTGGTGAGTACATGTGGATGTAAAGAACAGTGAGAAATAGAGTAAGACAAAGGGGCAGTAGGCCAAGGGCAACCTATCTATAATTTTTAGCTCATGGAGGCTCTGCTACAGCGCTTCCTTCAGATGATTTATCATCTATACATCATATCTGTGCTGCAGACTAGAGACAAGGGGCTACAACCACATATTCGGCTTCTCGAAATGAACTGATCGTATGTACTCACATCTTGATTGGACATCTCCCAATATGGCCGCTCCCCATAGGATATCACCTCCCACATCACAATGCCGTAACTCCACACATCGCTGGCTGAGGTGAACTTCCTGTACGCTATGGCCTCAGGTGCAGTCCATCGGATAGGGATTTTACCCCCCTGTGAAAAGCAAGATGGTGTTGCCCATTATAAGATAACTTTCCCTAAGGCCAGAGGCATCATCAATGCAATATCAGGAATAAAGGAAACTATATTTTTTGGTGTTTTGCTACATCTGATTGACAATGCATAATAAAGATGTTAAATGGGACTCCATAAGGAATTACATATATATTAAATTACTTTTATTTACATTTTCTATAACATGTTTGTACATTTTATCCTGTATTTGCCAAGATTCATAGGTTGGTCCCAAAACAGTGAAGTTGGCACACTGGCCTCTGACAGTGCAGCAGTTAGCGTTAGTGTTGGCTTGTAACCTAATCTGAAAAAAGTGGCCATTCAGCACAAAAGATTTACCCTGATTTCCCTTTCATTTTTGAGCAATACCATATTTTTAAACTTCTGACCTCCTATCTAGGGCTGTCCCAAATAGTATTTTTAAGGCTTAGGGATTTTGGTCCCATATTTCGGCAAATATTTGAATATTCTGTGTGTGTGTGTGTGGTGGTTTACTCCATGCTTTTCTTAACTGTGGCTTCTGAGGATTAAACCTATAGATCCCAGCCTGAACTATACACTAACTCGTATGATATTGCATAGGAAAGCTGATGTCTCATATCACAGCAGGAAAAATACCCTCTCAACAGGGTTCTGTTCTGTTCTGTGATATTTTGACACAATCGGTAGGTTCCAGCGGCCCGGGATAAACGACTAAAACCCTGCAGGGAGACTCTTTCATCCTTCTCCATCTGATTGTCTCTCTCTAACTCCACTTCTCTCAGAGGACCATGTTTGTTAGGGCAGGCAGGTTGATTGATGATAGGAGTTTGATGCTGCATGAAGCTGTAATTCCACCTGTTGGCACCTCACAGTGCGTTAGGGGAAAGATCTACTGTTATCGACTCCAGCGCACAGCTGGTGGTTTCCATCGTAATCACAGCTTCCTCTTGATGCTGCACTTTAGAGTGTATGTCCCAGTGCCATTGTGCCATGTTCGGCCAGGAGGGTTCGGCCAGGAGGGTGCCTGTCCTAACCCTTTCAAATGAGCCTTAGGGGTCTGAGGGGTAGATTTCAGAAGAGAAGGACTTTTTCATAACGAATTGGCTTTTGTGTATTGTTTTTATATTCTGTATTATACTTTATTATTATACTTTAACCCTCGGGTTCTATTTGTGTGTTCTTTAAAATATATGTTTATACTTGGGGCGGCACGGTGGTGCAGCAGGTAGTGTCGCAGTCACACAGCTCCAGAGGCCTAGAAACTGTGGGTTCGATTCCCGCTCCGGGTGACTGTCTGTGAGGAGTTGGTGTGTTCTCCCTGTGTCTGCGTGGGTTTCCTCCGGGTGCTCCGGTTTCCTCCCACAGTCCAAAAACACACGTTGGTAGGTGGATTGGTGACTTAAAAAGTGTCCGTAGGTGTGAGTGAGTGAATGTGTGTGTCTGTGTTGCCCTGTGAAGGACTGGCACCCCCTCCAGTGTGTATTCCCACCTTGCACCCAATGATTCCAGGTGGGCTCTGGACCCACCACGACCATGAACTGGATAAGCGCTTACAGATAATGAATGTTTATACTTTTAATTGTGGTGAGATAAAGGTTTAAAACCAGTTGGAGCAATTGGAATACCCTCAAGTTATTTATAATAATAATAAAAAATCACTAAAGAGTCATTGGGTCTTGCTGTGTCCCTACTGAGGTACCCTAGTAAGGGAACTATTAATATATATATATATTTCAGCTGTATTTATGAGGGTGAAATAACATTGATTTTGCTTCTTTTTTTTTTTTTTTTTTTTTTTATTATCCATTACCAAAACCCTTTGTCTGACAGTGCTCTTGCATGCAGACATACACCCACCCCCCACCCCCACAAACACCCCCACGCCACCCATCCATGCCATGCAGGAGGGTCTGTTGTACACTGTAGGGGCATCTGTAAAGTCCTATTGTAACGATTCCGGAGAACAGGCTGTATTTTCCTGTTTTCCTGCTGACTGAACGCCTAGCTGTCCATCACCTCCACAGTCGTCCTGGAAAGCTTTCAGCAAACAGTCACTACTGACCTCATTCTTGCTCTACGAATGGATCCAGACTGCTTTTCATTTCTGTTTCATTTTACTTTCATTCCATTTACGCTGGGGGAACAGAGTAAAGGGATAATTAAGAATCTAAAATAAGTCGCAGTAATGTCACTGGATATCAGAGTCGTGGATCTCTCCACAATGTGAAATAAAGACGAGGGATTAAGGTGAATAATAGAGTCCATGGAAAAGAAATGATGGAAGACAGAGCAGATATGGTAATAAGGCTTTGTTGTATAACTTAGGCAACACTCCATTTAACAGCTACCTACAGAGGGAAGTGATAAAACATGTATAAGTACTGAATGACATATTTATACCTGAACAGTTATGAACAATTTTATCAGTAATTTCAGGATGGCACAAGAATTTTAAACAGTATAAAGCCCTTAAGCTAAATTAGTAGATACTTGATACATGTGTTCTGTTATGAAGCCTCAAATCCAAGAGCTCAGGAACAGTTTGCCAGTTCTCTGTAATTCTCCTTTAGTTAAAGCAGCGAGTACAGTTTGTAAAACACGTGTGGGTGAAGCACTTTGTCTGGAATAAGTCTTTACTGATGTCTGCTCTGATAAAAAGGTGTATTGAGTGAAAGCAAAGCCTTATGAGTGAAGGATTACTGTTATCAGTTCATTTCAAAGGACTTAAAATGTTCCTCTCACTTGTCTCCACCTCATATTTTCAATAACTGGAGAATATGTTTAAATATTTTTATGTATGTATGTATTTATATATTTTAATGAAAATGGAATGTTACAAATGGAACACTGTCTGTCAACACGGCTCTAATACCCATAAAAATGTAATTTACTTCAAAAACATGACATTTCACACTGGGTTTACTGGCATAAACAATTCATAAATAGCACTGCTGTGTATATCTGCAATACCTTCCTTATGCACATGTATTGATGTCCCTATGTGGCTCGCCTTCAAGTAAAGTGGTACCATAGTCTCTGTTTAAATGACGATAGAAACATCACTCACTCTGGTGGTGTATGCTGCCTCTGGGTCGTCCTCCAGAACGCGGGACAGTCCAAAGTCAGACACTTTACAGATTAGGTTCCCATTCACCAGAATGTTCCGTGCAGCCAGGTCTCTGTGGACGTAGTTCATCTCAGAGAGGTACTGCATCCCAGCAGCGATTCCACGCATCATCCCCACCAGCTGAATCACAGTGAACTGCCCATCGAGCTTCTGCAGACGTATAGTAAAACTTATCAACAACAGGCATAAAATAACTATATAACACTGCAATATTTAACATGCAAAGGTTATGGCAGTTTTTATATTTCATGGATTTTAAATTCATTTTTATACACAAGCAGAAATGATGCACTTAAAATGCAGTAAATATGCCACATTTAATTGTATTCGCTGTTGACGTTCTTCATCTTGTGTTACTTATAAACTTTGACCAGCGATATGTAAATGTTGGCATATGGGTGTATACCTAGTTAAGAATCTCAATATTTTTAACACATACATTCTGCATCATTGGTACAAATCCATAGACAAATATGTATAAAGTCATTTCTGACAATACCCTGAACTCTTGCAAATGAGTTAATAATCACAAACATTTATATAATTGTACACTGAATTTTTATTTGGCTATAAAACCTCTAGTCCTCCAGGACACATTGCCCTGACATTCCAAACTCAGATTTTCTCTCCTGTTCATGAAAATTATTCATGATTCTGGGCTTTTAAATGTGCCTGTATGTCCATGACTGCTGCTTCTTCCATTCACAGCCTCCAATCCCCTTCTTCAGCGATTTAGAAAATTCACATTGAGAGCTTTCCCTTTACTGCAATGAAAATCCTGCAACTGTTGCCAGCATTGTCCTCATGTGCTATTCTTTGTGATTTTTGGCTAACGCCCTATCATGTATCTTCACATAGTGGAGGCAGATTTAATCCAATGGTTTTTATTTTTATTTATTAGTAATTCTTAAAACATAATCTCTGATTCCTTACATACTGCAGAGGATGAGCTATTAGTTACAGTGACTGAATAATACAATTGGCTTTTTATGTGAGCTATGGGAAAAATTCATGATGTTTGATTATAGCCTGTGCTTAGAAACTGAAACTCCCTGACATGGACATCGTCTTGTCATTTTTCCCTCTTCATTTCTCGATAACTGGCTACATTTTCCTCTGCATATTTCACATCTCTCACAAGTTATGGCTGACTGGTTAAAAAAAAAAAAAAGCAGAACCAGAAGCTGAATAGAATACATAAACAAATCAGTGGGTGTGTCCAGATGTGTTTGTGACAACCAGGGTGCTTTTGTTTTATTCCATATTGTTTCCTATTTGGATGTGAAATGACCATGTTCCATTGTGGGAGAGAACAAGAAATGCTCACCTTCAGGAACGTGTCCAATGAGCCGTTTTCCATGTACTCTGTTATTATCATCACAGGCTTACCTATTGAGATGAAGAGACAGGCGAAGAGAGAGAGAGTGTGTGAGCAAGAAAGAGAGAGAGGAGAAGAAAAGAGTTTTTGTAATCATTTCTCCACAGGAGAAAACTGAAAAAAAGACATCGTGGCAAGACAAAAAAGGCTATCTCTTTAGGTCCCATATTTAATTCATTTCTGAGCTGACAGAAAAAAAAGAGGTGCGGGGGGGCTCTCTCATGGACCCCCAGCCCCCTTTCCTCTCCTCTCTACCTGCTGCCTGTTACTCATAGTGACAGCCCCTAATCAAAGCTCTCAATAACAGTCAGGCAGATAATTAGAGTGAACCGTCCTCTGAGAATATCTTTGTCCAGAAATACCATGAATGGTAATGAGTTCCTATGGTGGGAGGGAGATGAAGGGGGAGGCAGACAGAGACAGAGAGAGAGAGTGAGAGAGAGAGAGACTCCTGTGGGGAGAGGGGTGGAGAGGGGGGGGGTGCAGTGATGAATTGGCCAAGGAAGGAGAGGAGGGGTGTGAGAGCAGGAGGGAAGAGGTGCAAAAATCTGTTAATGGGAAAAGTGTTCACCTCGTTCTGCACAGGCAGCTGCCAGCGCCACATATGGGGCCAGCGTGGGGGTGGGGGCATGGTGGAGTGTATATGGAGGCGTGGAGCAAAAGAGAGGTTCACACCTGGGTGTCACAAAGTGATTAAAAATGCTCCCCTGGTTTCTCTGCAATAACAGAATGCCAATCAGTGCAGCAACAGCCTGCGCCCCCCACCTGCACTGAAAGGTTCCGACAGGACCGACCATGGGGCTAATCCACCCTGATTATCAGAGAGGACTGATGGGAAATTCTCCCTGCACGTGCCCCTCCAGCCATGGGCACACCTCCTGCCATTATCACACATCAGCACCGGACCTAGCATTGAGCCTTGGGGCACTTCATGCAGTAGCTTGAGATCTGTCACTAGTAATCACTTGAAGTGCAAGATTATTACTGAATTTGTAATGTTACAGGTATTCTGTAATTTCTTAGTAAACATTATGAAAATAATATGAAATGTATGTAGTTATGAATGAAGAATAAGCCCATATACAAGACATTTTAAGAATTACACCTTAATCAGTTAAGTTGGTAAAAATTGAAATTTCCTATTTATCTACTGTTTTCTATTATTAACGCAGGATATGATTCTTAATTTACTATGCAAACAATTACTTAACCTGCCTTAAACTCTTGTGTTATTTTGTGTACACAGACCATTCAATCGTTCAATTAATGTGTCAATGAGTTACACATTAATGGTCTAAGCATGGTGGCCCTTATCACAGCTGTTTTGTAAAGGTCAAAAACTACATTCAACAGAGGTCTTCATGGACAAGGGTTGCGCCCACAATATCATTTCAAAATGCAATCTTAAGAGATTGATAAAGGTGAAGCCGCATTAAATACTTCACTGTGTTATTGTCCCTTTTCAATGGCAGAGGACAAAAGAAATGTAAACCTATTTAACCCAATGAAATCCCACTCAAATTGATCTATTTATAGGGTTTAGTGTGTGTCTGTGTGTGTGGTGTTCAGCTGAATTGGGCTTGGCCTGCGTCCTTCCAAGCTGTCACTTTCAGTAAATCAGCGCTGGGCCTGTCACGCTCGTCACAGGGTAAATCGCATGGCGAGTGTGGAGAGGTCAGAGAGTCATCAAAACAAATCGCGTGTTAACGAAGCAACGTGCAGCGAATCGCTTTGACAGTAAGCCAGGCCGATATCCATATCCTGACCTGCCCTCTGCTACATAAATGTGGGTCTAGACTGTGAGATGATCATCACCAAAAAGCTGTGAAAACTGAAACCCCAAACTGTGAATGAATTCTTTCATTGTGGGTTAAAATCACTGTTCGATGGATGTCTAATAAGAATTTATTTTAATTTGCTTTTAGGGCACCCCTAGTGTATTTTATTATTACAACACTTTACTGAAATCAGTGAGGGAGGGGCGGGGGGTGGGGGGGTTCCTCCCCTCTGCCAAAAAATTCATAGTGCATTTTCTGCAGTGCTGAGCCCAAAATGGCAAAAACAGTGAAGCTGTGCTTTTAGGGTAAAATTATACTTATTGTTTCTTTAAAGTGTGAATAGTCCCACCGACTGCTGCAGGATTTAACGTGGAATGAAAATTTAAAAAAACACTCAAACCTCTAATTCCCTGCAGTCTGTAATCTTTACAGACCACGATGACCACATCTTCCCTCCAAGGACCTCATCTAAGATGTTATTCCACATTTCCATCTGTGTTAAACTAACACATGCCACTTGATTTACAGTGTGTTTGGCTTGATTCAGAAGTTGTGTCTGATCCCTAGTCTTTTAGTGTGTGAATGCTCTTTTTTTCTGTTGCAAATTTTTTTTTAAATAAAATAAAATAAATCTGCAGAAATCAGTGAGGAAGTGTGAAATGTCCAGCCTTTTTATTAACACTCTTTGAAAGGGTGTAGCATACCCAAGGCTTTATACACCCTAGCAGTCAGTGAAATGAGGCAGACGGGCACATGTGTTCGCTCGCACCTCTTTTAGCACCTTTGGATGAAGAAGCCGAGAGCATTTTTCTATTTGAGAGCTACAAAGTGAGAGCTCATTTCTTAAGAAGTGGCGGAAGGCTCTGTGATCAGTTCATTACGCAAATTAGTCATGAGCTTTTCATCCTTGGCTGCTAGTTATGGTGAATGATTGATGTTGTACAATGAAGCGGCCAGCGCTTTTAGGTGTTCTATATAATTATACTGTCTCGTCCAATGCTAAAAGGAGTATGATTAAAATGGGGCAAGGGCCAGATTTGAGATCTGCCTAAAGCTAGTGCACCTGACAAGATATCCTCTTGTTTGCAATTAGGCTCTTTTATTAGATGGACAGGCAATTGATGCAGGGGATAAATGGCTGGTTGAATATGTAACAAGGTTTAACTTAAAATATAGACATATAAACCATGTTAATAATTAAAAAAAACATAGACAAGCTTGAAACTACATGGGATGCTCTGAAGCAGCAGTAGTACAGGAGTGTAAGGTCACAATGCTCAATGCCAAAGAGCTGTTTATTAGCTTCCCAGAGTTGCTGTTGAGCAGTGGAACGGTGGCATTTTAATTTTTTTATTCAAATTTAATCACCCCACTAAAAGCAGACAAACTCCATAGTAATATACTTCCTTGAAGAAATAAGCAGGTGTCCACAAACTTTTGGCCATATACTGCATAAAGCAGAATTTTTAGTGCACACTACAAGATCAGAGCCAAATGGAAATCACGAGAGCTTTTTCATCTGTAAAAGTGGTGAAATGATTGATATTCAAATAAATGCTGCCATCACAAATCTCATCACGAATCTCAATTTTAAGGCTTGGCTTTTTCAATGAAACCTACATTTGGGCAGCCTTTCGGGACATAGATTAAGCCTTATCCCAGACTATAAAGGATTTTCTATAACGAATCCCTTCTGCCGGCGTAATTCGCTCTAAGACTCGGCTCAGCGCGTGTCCGGATGGCCGGCCAGAACGACGCTCGGGGTCAAAAATAAACCTATTATGTTTCCTGTTCTCGCTTTCCCCTGCCCACAGTCAGGGCCTTGTAGCGTGGACCCATCAGGAAGAACACCTCAAACCATATTACGCTTCAGATCCAGCCGAAGCAGACAGTGTATGTTATCAGATTTGGAGGTAGCCTACTCTTCCGATGGTGAACCGCACAATGGTTTTTATAATGGAGACGATGACAGCTCCGTGTTTTTGTTAAGATGGGCCGGAGGATAAAGGTCTATTCTGGTTCCTTTCTTTCAGCTGCTGCTCCATTTGCATCACAATCAGCTCAATCATGGTCTAATTTTTCTGTCGGAGGCGATAATGATACACCGGCTCTGTAAGCCCTCTGTAATGTGACAGCCGCATTTCATATTCCAACACAATTACACTCGCACTCTCTGTCTTTCTCCTGCTGTCAGCCAGTATAAACACAAACCAGCCTTGCAGTTCCTCAAACTTCCCTTTCTCCTTTAATGCGTCTCAGACTTGGGGCAGAATCATTACGCTGCTGGAGAGGCAGGGGCTTGGCAGCTGGCTCTATAACATGGCGTGCTGGGGTCACTGACCTCTAGTTCCTTTCTACGCAGCATCATCAGCCTGCTCCGTGACCTGTGAAATTACTCTGACACTCAGCACAAGATTCTATCTTTCATATCACTCCCAATCAGCACGCAGGCAAACAGGGACATGCATTAACCCTCTTAGGTCCACCATTGGCGCAAATGCCCTGAAAAAGCTCTTCCTCTTATGTTTGATTTCTTCAGTGGAACGACAATTCTCTTCAAAGCATCATTTTTAAACACTCAGCGAACACAGCCGTATTCAAAAAGAGAAAAGCTGAAAAGTTATTGCTTTGTTTACACACTTAATAATCCTTCACTTCTGTCTCTTTGACAAAATTAACACGCCTTACAAAGATCTACAATATCGAATGTATGTTAGTGTGCAAAAGTCAGTGGCCATTAAAAGACTTTCCCAAATGAATTAAAGGTATAAAGAAAATAGAAGCCTGTGTAAGACCAGGCAGAGCACACACTGTCCATTGAGAAGACAACACAGCTCTTTAGGTCAGAATGGATGCATAGCTTTCAAAAAGTTAATCTACAAATCAAACAAAAGTATGCTGTCGTTCCCACCTCACTGTCCAAGCCAAAAGTTGTCACCTTAAATTTACAGTTTCAAAATTATTGTGGTGCTTCACTGAAAATGGCCTCTGCCAAAGCTACTCCTGGCTCTGCACCACAGAAAAGTACTATGTATCTTTAGGGGGAGGATAGGAATGCAGCCCTTTCACCTTGATTTCACACTCTTCAGCTGTAGGGAAGCCCAGGAACAAAAATACCAAACCTTACCTACTGTTCCTTTAAGGTTTGGGCTTGGGTTGACTTGGATTTCAAGTTGCAGAAAATGTAACTAAGTTTTAAGGCAGAACTTTAGAAGAGATGAGAATTATCCCTCCTGAAATAAAAGGGAGCTTCAATAAAAGGAGGCAGGCACATGCAATTTTGTGCACATTGAGACGGTTTAACAATCACCGCGATTAACGCTAATGGCACTGAGGGAGACAGCAGGTATACTGAAGAGCCACATGACACAAACCACTGTCATTCTGAAAGCTGCATTGTCAGTGATGCACTCCTATATGTTGGTGCTCAAGGTCTTGGGTAATGATGCTAAATGCATGTCTGGATAATGCAGTTTAGGCTGCCACTCCATTAGGGCAGAGAAAAAATAAATGACATGGCTTGACTTTCCCTGGCAGAGAGAGAAAAAAAATCTGTTCCTTAGCGTTTGGACAAAAACAAAGTAACAAAGTAAAAGGCCATGATTTGCAATAGCCACGGTAGAGGAGCTGGCAGAAAGAACACTAGCTGGACTAATGCTTTGTTAATCCATGAGGCTGATTGAATATTTACACACCAAAAAAAAAATCAAATTACTTGTTTTTTTTGTCCTATCAATATTTATAGAGCGGCCATGGATACAGAGGTTTTTGTTGCAGAAGAGGCTATTGCCTTAATCGGAGGTGAAAAGAGAACAAAACAACCCAAAGCAGCAATCGACAGCAGCAATAACAGCTCAACGGTGACCTCCAAATATGTTGCACAATGTATCACACCTATTTCAGGACACACTCCACAGCCCTGAAGCACGTAACATGGCAACACAGCTCTCACTGACCTGCAGAACGCAGTGGAATGGTTCAATGGGCACATTATGATGGTGGCCATCGTTATCACTGCCATTATCCTAACGGAGTAATAGGCTCCAATTTTGCACCTCCCTGTGCTCTGTTCATTAGGGCTGAATTCCTCGTCTGTCACATTGTGATGCAAATCAAGGCACAGAAGAAACAGCTTGACTCCCAAGAATTGATTTACAGATTTCTCCTCAGTGCTTCTCTAATTTCAAATCATTTTCTTTAATATTGTTTAAACATGTGAGATGGCATTAACATAGTGTGAACCTTTTATGAAGAATGGACCCATAAATAAATTCCTGGTATAAAATTGCTTTACCTTTGAACTACTTTGGCCATCTCCAGAAATGATTTATTATTATTATTATTATTTATTAATATTTATTATATTTTTTATTTTACAGTGAAAATATGTTCTTTTTCAGAACTACCGGACTAACAACTTATCTTTGACATTTTCCCAGACATTACCTTGCTATAATGTGATCTACTGAAATCAGCATAGTCTAAGGCAGCTTTCCTAACACCACTGGTATTCTCATTAAGTAGGCCACTATATTACCGATATAGCAGAGCTCACATAATACATATTCATAGCCATGAAATATTCATGTTCCACACATGCTGTTTATTGCTAAAGATACGACGAGGCCAAGGACTCTGCAGAGGAAATCTTTTGCACCTTTACACATCCTACATCTGTGCTGCAATTCAGAAGCATGAAAACGCTTTGTATCTGTATGTCTGAGTGTCAGAGACTGCTTTAAATGTGAGTGCATGGCGTAATGCCACAGTCTTCATATGTATCTGTTTAGTTCTGGAAATATCTGTACAAGGATGTGGTGCCCTATTGCAGCTCATGTTTTGGTGGCCCATGGGATGTGACAGTGGGATCTCTGAAGTCATGCAGCACTTTGTAGTCGGTGGCACACCCAAATAAGGAGCTGGAGGTCTATGCTCTGTTCCTCTATGGGGAAAATAACAGTGTTTTCAAAAATTGCTGATACACAGCAGTGTTGTTTGTGTGTGTGTGTGTGTGTGTGTGTGTGTGTGTGTGTGTGTGTGTGTGTGTGTGTGTGTGTATGTTTAAACTCACCAGCTCACTATAGTGTAAACTGCTACTGCAAAAACAGACCTGCAGTTTTTTTTTATGGGCATGTTGTACTCTACAAAATGATGATAACTTCATATGGCAAGGTAATATTCATTCATTCATGCATTCATTGTCTGTAAGCGTTTATCCGGTTCAGGGTCACGGTGGGTCCAAAGCCTACCCGGAATAATTGGGCTCAAGGCAGGAACACACCCTAGGGGGGTGGGTCACCAGTCCTTCACAGGGCAACACAAACACACATGGACGCCAATCCACATACAAACATATATTTTGGACCGTGGAAACTGGAGCACCCGGAAGAAACCCACTTGGACACAGGGAGAACACACCAAACTCTTCACAGACAGTCACCCGGAGCTGGACTTGAACCCACAGCCTCCAGGTCCCTGCATTGTTTTTGTATTGAGCCATGGCTGTAAAAAGGCTAGTATTCTATAGATCAACTCACATCTGGTCACAACCCCTTCCAGTCTGATGATGTTGGGGTGGTCAAACTGGCCCATGATGCTGGCCTCGCTGAGAAAATCCCGCCTCTGCTGCTCTGTGTACCCAGCTTTCAGGCTCTTAATGGCCACATGGATTTCCCTCTTACTGGGCAGGCGTAATCGGCCACTGCACACCTCCCCAAACTCACCTAGGGCAAGAAAGTAAGGGACAGTTACATATGGCTCAGTGTGCTCTCCTGTGACTAAAAGATTACATTCTAATTGCAAAAAGCTTTATTAGCTGTTTAAATAACATGGAATAGGGATTTAAACCATGAATCAGTCATATTTTACCACTGCTTGGGTTAAACAGTGAGAAAAAAAAATACTATTTAGTGCTGTGAGCTGTGCTCATCCAGAAGGGCCTCGTGGTGCACTCAACAATAAACAAAGCTTGGTGCATCTTTTATAAAGTGATAGAAAACACATTTGGGTTATTAGCTCTATAAACCAGATGGTGAGTATAAACTGTAATTTCTCAGTAGTGCAACTTAACAATAACACTGTTCCATCTGTTTTAATGAATAATAAAGCTTGGGTCACAGAGAACCAGAGAAACGTTAGGGCGAACTAATTAAGTGGATATTAAAGAGTTTGTAAATAGTTATTAATTTAGTTTAAGAGACTATTCAAAAGAAAAAAGAATGTGAACATGCCCTAACCTATGTTCTGAGTAATGTTCTGAAAAAGGTGGTTGGTTGATGGGTGTACCCTGTACTCTCTTGGCCTGTAGTGTACAGTGAACACTAAAACACTGATGGCCCACACTCACCGGCTCCGATCACTCTCTCTATGCGGATGTTGGAGACCTCAATCTCTTTGGCGAATTCTCGGACGGCTTGGTTGGGGTCCTCATACGTGTGGGGATGAATGTACGTCCTGCTCCCAGGAAGCTGAACTGTAAAACAGGATTAAAAGTGGCAGGAGTGAGTGAGTGAATGAGTGAATGTGTGACTAAATGAAAGAATAAATTAATTACATTTGGGTATGTAAGTAAGTGCGTGAGTGAATTAAATAAATAATTGAATCAATTAATTGAAGTGATTGAAAGAATGAGTGAGCAAATTAGGCAATGACTGAGTGCACTGATGACTGAGAGGGTCAACTAAGTTAGTAAATGAGTGGGTGGGCGAATGACTGAGTGAGTGCATGACAATGAAAGACTCAAAAGATTGAGTGAGAGAGTGAAAGAATGAGTGTGTGATTGACTGACTTTCATTCATTCATTCATTATCTGTAACCGCTTATCCAGTTCAGGGTCGCAGTGGGTCCAGAGCCTACCTGGAATCAATGGGCGCAAGGCGGGAATACACCCTGGAGGGGGCACCAGTCCTTCACAGGGCAACACAGACACACACACACACACACACACACACACACACACTCACTCACTCACTCACTCACTCACTCACTCACTCACTCACTCACTCACTCACTCACACCTACGGACACTTTTGAGTCACCAATCCACCTACCAACGTGTGTTTTTGGACTGTGGGAGGAAACCGGAGCACCCGGAGGAAACCCACGCAGACACAAGGAGAACAGCAACTCTTCACAGACAGTCACCCGGAGCGGGAATCAGGTCCCTGGAGCTGTGTGACTGTGACACTACCTGCTGCGCCACCGTGCCGCCTGATTGACTGACTTGCGTTACTTTTTGAAAGAATGAGCAAGAAACTTAGTAATGAATGAGTGAATGAGTAAGTGCATGAATGACTGAGTGAGTCAGCTAACTTGTGTAAGTGACTGAATGAAAGAATGAATGAGTTAGTAACTGAGTAGATGAGTGAATGCATGACTGAGTGAATTGACTGACTTGAGTGCCCCGAGTGAAAAAAGAGTAAGTTACAGATTGACAAAATGAGTTAGTGAGTGAAGGAATGAAAGAATGTCTAAATGAGCGAGTGAGTGAGTGAGTGAGTGAGGATAATGGCCCAGCTGTTGTACTCAGTTTTACTCATTCATTAGCGAAACCGTCCATTTCCCTAAAGGAGGGGTGCGCCACATTTACAATTTCATTAAGCATTGTCTTTTGGCAGGAAAAGTGTCATTAGAGAAAACACACATTAGGGAACTGAAGTGATCTGTGCCATCGTTTATCAGGGACCCTCGACACACAGTTCTGTCCTCTACTGACAAATGGAGCAGTTCACTAGAGCAATACACTCTTGTCTGCCTTCTAAAGTGCAAGCCCAAGTGTGCTATTATGGAGTGTCTGTTCTAACTAGCCACAAATAACTCCCTGAAAAAACGTTCTCAGGAATCCTGACTCCAAGCTCTCAGGACTCATAGCGAGAGGAGGGATGTCAAGGTGATCTCTCTTAAGTTTAAACGCACAGTTTGTTGCCTACAGGTAAGGACATTGTGTTTCTCAGATTCTGGCAGGGGCTGTTCTCTCACCTCGGCCGTGCTGGAACTGCATCTTCTCCTCCTCTGGGTCCTGCTTCGCTTTGATGTAGCCGCAGTGCCTAGAGCAAGAAAAATGGAGAGAGATCAGCCAAGCAGGAGAAAAGCAGTCAAAGTTCTGAATCAAACTTTCTAGAGGCACATATGTTGTTGGTTTTCTCACCACTAGGAACTTATTTTCACTTGAAAAACAAATGTCATTTGACATGGAGTGTTCAAACCACTGTAATAATGTTATTATATTCATTCCTGTTATATTCACTTTTACCCCGTAGAGAACTATTAAGTGACATCAGCTGCTTTATAGCTTATAAGCTGCAGCTGTTGTCATCAATAACAAAAGCTTGCTGTTGTTTGACATCGATTATTTCTCAATCAGGGTTCACTGGTAAAAGAGACATAATTCTGTTGAAAGAGCAGGTTCTAAACTTTGAATCTTTACCACATTTGGTATCGTGATTTAAAGTCAATGAAAAGTTATTGAAACAAAAGTCAAATAGCAGGCTTAACTCTAAACTCTTACATAGTATACTTTAACATTTATAACAATTTCATTTACAGAAAACTTATAAATAGGAATGAGTCCGTTAGAGAGAACAGTGATGAAACCCAGGCTTTTGTATCATGTCCTTCATTTATTCACTGCTTAACCTTGTCTTTTCCAGCCTCAGTTAGTCCAACTGAGCTTGCTTTGAAATCCCCACATATCAGACCTTTTTATTCTCCTCAGTCCTCCTCATAGCCAAAAGGTCATGAAATAAATAACACCTTTGATAATGAATATTAGAAAGCATAGGGGGAGAAAGTGTGTGAGGCTTATAACTGATAATTGTGTTCATTATTCGTTTAATCCGCCTTAAGACTGTCTGCTCCTTCTTCTTTCTTTGCATGTTATATCTCTGACAGGGCTCACTGGCATAGATGTGATTAGAGAGCCTGACCGAGCATAATAATTACATGGTGAAAGAGGGCCATTTGAAGGCTGGACGTTGTGATGGAGGAGGTGAAGAGCCCATGTGGAGGGCAGCAGCTGAACTTCTCCAGAGCAGCACTGAGTCTGACCTTCTGGCGGGGACCAGCTGGGGGAGAGAGGGGCTCTAAAGTTACTCCCATAGGACTATGATTCAATACTGCTCTGTGCACGGTGGTCATCGAGGGCTGAATTTTAATGCTTTTGATTAACACTAGACAGCTGATGGCAAAAGAAGCACAGTGTCTGGCGTCTTCAAGAAAAAGAAAAAAACTAAAATGGTGTTTCACAAGTTCTGCATCCTTTAAGGTGGAGCAGAATGTTTGACTAAGAAGCCAACTGTACTGTATCTTGTCTGTAAGTGTTTATTCACTGTGTTTGAATATCAACAAAAACTGTTTAGTTTTTTAGATTTGCTGTTTAGTTTTGGGCTAGCATGGCGACACAGCAGGTAGTGTCGCAGACACACAGCTCCAGGGACCTGGAGGTTGTGGGTTCAAATCCCACTTCAGGTGACTGTGTGAGGAGTTGGTGTGTTCTCCCTGTGTACACCACCTCCAGGTGCTCCGGTTTCCTCCCACAGTCCAAACATCACTGTTGGTAGGTGGACTGGAGACTCAAAAGTATCCATAGGTGTGAGTGAATGTGTGTGTGTTGACCTGTGAAGGACTGGCGCCCCCTCCAGTGTGTGTTCCCGCATTGTGCCCAGTGATTCCGGGTAGGCTCCGGACCCACCGTGACCCTGAACTGGATAAGGGTTACACACAGTGAATGAATGAATTAATGTTTTGTAGCATTTTTCAATCTGTGTTTACTTTCATGGAAAGTTATCGGTCCCCTGAATTTGGAACCAGTTCCACCTTAAACAGCACAACTAAGTCAATATTAACAACTTATGGAGCAGAAATGGAGCAACCTCCTCATCACTTTTCATGTTTTTCAGCGTGTGGAGGTCTCTCCACCACTCAAACACCTCCAGATCCTATTCTCAGTCCTGAGCCATTGTGGACAGAGACACTTAACTTGATTCCCATTTACTGAGCCAGAGCTTTTTGCAGCACACAAACACACAAAAGAGCAGACAAATGGTGAGGAAATACAATTATGCACTGATCCAAAATATAGCAAACTAATTGTTTTTAGATTCTTCAGATTCTACAAGTAAGAAGACCAACTTAAATTCAATGGTGTCATACCAAAACCTCATTAAAGTAATAAACAAAAGAGGGCTCTCAGCAAATAACACCCACAACGCTAATGTTTATTTTCACTAGTGTTAAATGCTGCTTTCCCAAAATGGGTTTAAAATTACTTACAGCAGATCTAATAAAACACAGCTATTTAAGGCATGTATCAGATTTAATAAATTAAATACTAATCAAAGCATTTAAAACAGTGCTGCATTTACATATATAAAAGGTTAAGTAATTGCTTCCATCTCACATAAAATTTTAGATAAGACATTTTGTACTAACAGCACTTAAGAGAGGCCATTCAAATATGTGTTTGAATGATTGACTGTAGACGCACATGTAACATCTTTCCATTCTAGTTTTCTACAGGGAACCTGCATATTACCCTCCCACTTGAATCCCATTCAGCAATAACAGAGTCTCAGAGGGTCTGCGACGTGGCCGAGCGGTCTGTAGAGCGAGCTTTAATTATATTTGGTCTGGATATTGACTTCCCCTGCGTGCTCTGTTGACACAGCTGATCAGAAAGAGTTTCATCTGTGCCTCAGCAGTCCAGGCTCAGTGTTAGAGCTTTGGGGCTGGAGAACTCTCCCCCAGCCCGGAGGTCTATTACATAATGAGGCGACTGCTGGGCTGGGCAAATCTCCCATTCATCTGCCCTCTAATCTGCCTGTTGCTTCTTGCTGCACAGCTGGGGGTCATACTTTGACTCTTTCAGTGTGAGCAGGGGACCCGTCTGCTGGGGGTTTGGGGGTACATATGTGTGTTTTCCTCTTCGTTGGTTTTAATGAAGAAGGGGGTGGAGGAGGCTCCAGAGGGACCACACTGGTTTAGCAACTGTCCTGCCTGTCCATACGTGCCTGCGGGTCGATGGGCAGCTGCACTCCTCACATAGAGCTTACATAGACTTACAAAACTTCAGAAACGCATAGATTCACAGGATTCTTTTAAAAGAACTGACAAAATAAGCAAGGGATGGTCTACTCCAGACAATAATTATTATTATTATTATTTTTATTTGCTCATATTTTTTTAAAATCCTATCTGCCCTTTGGTTTATGTGTACAACCCAGGTTCAACAGAAACAATCAGAACGTTGGATGAATGGGTTGTTTTCTGGATTATTTTCTGATGTCGATCAGTTGCAATCACATCTCATCCGTCATCTTGGTTGAAAATTGCAGTGCACTGGTTCTACGTCTATGAGTTCAGAAGTGGTATTTCTACGTACAGCCACAAACAGCATGCTACTAAATTAATTTTATTTATTTACACTTACATAGCACCATTCTAGACAACCAAGGATGCATTACAATCAACACTGCAGAACGCTACTCCATTAAACTCTCAAACAACAGAGGTTAGAAGCGGCAGCCAAAGGCACAGAGTGTACTCTCAACCAGGAAACACCCTCCACCTGGAGGAGTGCATCAGGCACTGGGGGCTCGCCCAGAATAGAAAGTCAATCCATATCTGGGCATACACACATACATATATTCACTAGCATACTCCCGGGAAACTGTAAACCATTCATTCATTCACACATTATCTGTAAACCTTATCCAATTCAGGGTCGCCGTGGGTCCAGAGCCTACCTGGAATCATTGGGCGCAAGGCAGGAATACACCCTGGAGGGGGCGCCAGTCCTTCACAGGGCAACACACACACACTCACACATTCACTCACACCTACGGACACTTTTGAGTCGTCAATCCACCTACCAACGTGTGTTTTTGGACTGTGGGAGGAAACCAAAGCACCCAGAGGAAACCCACGCGGACACAGGGAGAACACACCAACTCCTCACAGGCAGTCACCCGGAGCGGGAATGGAACCCACAACCTCCAGGCCCCTGGAGCTGTGTGACTGCGACACTACCTGCTGCACCACCGTGCCACCCAACTGTAAACCAAAACGTGTATTATAAAACTTATATTTTATGTTAGAATCACTCAATCAGGATAATTACTCTGAACATTAGGGTTTAGAATTTAAGAACAGATAAATTCCTATTTAAAATGAAAGCAAGGTGTCTCCAAACAAACAAGTGTTCTGGTAGACGGCTGGTGGATGTGAGGTTACAGTGGTGGTGGTGGGTGGAGGAGGAAGGGGGTAGTGGTTGCTGTTTGATTGAAGCATGTGGTAATCAGAGAAAGTGAATCGACCCTCCTACTAACCCCCCCCCCCTGCCCTCACACACCCCTGAGGTGCCACACACACCCTCCCCCTGCACCTGCTGCTGCACTGCACCCCCAGCTTTTCAAACACTGAAACGCTGATGAAACACTTCCCCCTGTCACAGCCGGGGGTCTGTGAGGTCCCGCTCCGGGGTGTAAACGTGTATGTCTTATACACTAGCAGGGGGGGAAGGTGCTGATTTGAATTTTAACTGCACAATATGTCCTTCTTAACATACTCCTGAAGAAAAAATAATGCCCAAGAGTTTGCAATTAACACATTCTTCAGTCTCTATCTGTTCAGTAAATCTCCTTCTTCTTCTGCAATAAAGACATCATGCATCCGCCCATTGCTGAACAGCTTTTGTCTTTGACCCACTTTCATTCTCGTGTTCAGCTTTTCTTTTGTCTTAGCTGGCGCTTGTCTATCTGCAGGTGACAATCGCTCTGGCGTGGAGGTGTGTATGTGCTGACACAAGTGTTTTAGCTATTCATCCTTTGTGAGTGTTGGTTGCAATGCAGAGAGAGAGGAGCAAGAAGGAGAGAGAGAAGGAGAAAGAGAAGGGCAGAGAGAAACAGTGACGAGAAGAAAGATAGAGACAGGCGACGTATTTCTTTTCATTCTCTTCTTTTATTCTCCAACAAGTCTTTGTCTTCCCAGACACAGTGTGCGTTACTACAGGGCTGTGTACTACAGACAGATAAAAGATGTTACAAACCAGTTTCCAAGACAGGATTAAGCCATTCACTATATTCATTCAGAATCCTTTGTAGTCTTGGACTAGCTTAATGTGGCTAGGCTTCAAAAGGGTATTTGACCTGATATGTCAGTTCTTAAATTAAATCCACTTGTACCAAATTGTGCTCAATTATTTGTTTATTTATTTATTTTTTGTGCAATACATTGTTGTCTGCATTTATTATAGTTGTTTTGGATTTCGTGCACTGTGTATATAGCGCTGTCTGCTCATGTTATGTGTTGCAAATTTGTCCTGGAGGATGCTCGTTTCACTTATTTCACTGTGTGCTCACATTCAGCTGAGATGAAAAATAAAACCTCTTGAATTTGATATAAACTGTGTGTCCAGAACTAATCATCCAACAATAGTTACAGCATCTGGCCTCACTAATGTTTTCATAGCTGAATGCAGTCAAATCCTCCCACAAATGCTCAACCTCTAGTGAAAAGCCTTCCTGGAAGAGTAGTGGCTAGCACAACAGGAGGAGAACAAACTCCCTATTACTATCCTTCAGTTCAGAAGAAAAGGTGAATGAGTAAGTGTCCACAAACATTTGGTCATATAGTGTAAATTTGGTCTGGCACGTCTACATTTAATATTATTTTAATAATATTGTAATCGTGTTCTCCCCATGTTTCCTCCGGGTGCTCACATCCCTCTAAAGCAATATCATAAAATGTTATGGCGCTTTTCCACTGCATGGCCCCTGCTCTACTTGACTCTTCTTGCTTTTTGGTATGTGGTTGTTGATTTTCCACTACAACAGCTCACAGAACTGATATGCCTTTAAAGGGAAGCAAAGACTTTGGAAACCATCACAACAACAGTAAAATTAAGCATTTCTCACTCATTGCATATTTGCGTGTTGTTGTTATTTTTTGGGACTGAACACGGCTTAACAGTTCATCAGTTCAGACAGATCAGTAGTATTTTTTCCCTCTTGTGCCTTCCCGTTCTTCCTGAAGTCTTTTGTCATCCATCAATCCCAGAAGTGTTTGAACCTCTTTAATTCAACCCCTTGTCATTTTGCAAGATGCCATTTTTAGTCTGTATCTATACTGAAGCCTTGAGATTTTACACACCAATAGTTTGTGCTGGATATCTGCATATTTGTTGTGATTTACAAGTCTCTCTGGTCAACCAGCACTCTGCAATGTTCACACGTAGTGGTTTAGTACTTACTCAGCTCATTGGAACCATTTTGCAAACACAAAAGTGGAGAAACCGATTCCAGTACAGTAGGTACCATGCAGTGGAAAAGTGGCATCTGTTTGTGCTGCTGCAACTGAATGACCTGTCCCACTGCTTTTAGTAAGTAAAATGCCAGTGTGAATGATAAATGTTTAAGCCTTTCTACATTAAGGAACAGAAGAGAATAATAATATCCCAACTATAATATTCCTACATATATTAATGTGAACAAATCTGTGATTTCAAATATTATACAGCAAAGCTGCAGCTCTGCTCAGATGCCCTCTAAGCTGCCCCTGTCTTTGGACATTTTCTAGTTTATGAATGGCAAGGATAGTATATGACACTGGCCCATGTCATTTGTAAATATATGCAAATAGGTTCAGGGACTACTGACCACTCGTACCAGCGCAACACACACACTAACACATAACCACCACATCAGTGTCACTGCCACGCTGACAATGATCCACCACCTGAATCATACCTGGCCTGTGGTGGTCCTGATCATTGAAGAGCAGGGTGAAAGAGGGCAAACAATGTATGCACAGCAACAGATGACTACAGTCTGTAGCAGTAGAACTATAAAGGGCACGTGTATGGCCAGTGGAGCTGAGAAAATGGAGAGTGAGTATAGAAAAAAAAGAGATGGTGTATTTATGAAGGAGTAAGTCTCATACATAATCACACAAATAATGCAAATGTTATTTTTGACATGATTTTTAATATGATTATGTCCTGAAGCCAGGCTTTTGTAATAGCGTTCACATCTCAAACCAGAGTAATCAAAACACGCAGAAGTCAGGGTTGCCTCGCCTGACAGCTCAGGAGGATGTCTCCGAATGGCTAATAAAACTGAAGTAGGCTTAATGATTTATTTACAATAGAAACTATTCAAAGTCAAGAGGGATTATAGATGTGTCTGATGCTAATAACGTAAAACAGTGTTTCCAAAATGACAATAAAACGATGCATTAGGCATTAAAATGATCTCATAGATGTAGATGTGGTCATAAATGACAGTCATGATTTACAGTAAGAAGGTGCTGCATGGCAGTTGTCTACAGCATCAATCACTATGTTGAAACTGTAAAGTCAAAAAAGAGAAGTAAAAAATATGATTTAACCTCTGAAAAATATCTACATTAAATAGACTCATGTTCACGAAGATATCGGAACACAATCTGCCACTCGGGAGAAGAAATCCTAGCCCCCTGGAGAGGAGTCTTTAACCCCTTCATCTTGTCTGAGCAATGAGAAATTGATTTCCGCCCGGCGGGCTCATAAAGAAAGGAGGAAATGATGATGTCTTTGGAGTGTATCCACGCAGTCATAAATCCTGAGCTCCTCAGAGAGGTGTTCAAAAACACTGAGGCCAGCGGTCGAGCAGCCTTCATTACGCTAATTGAAATGCTGAAGAAAAATGGAGGGCGCGCAGGCCGTGGCCTAACGTACTGGAAATAACTGCATGACACTGAGTAGAAGAATTTACAGTGATGCCCTCTGGAATGTTACCCAGTTCAACCCAAATGTAATTACATAATTACACAGCTCTTCACATAGTAGGTTTTATAGTTAACTACATTTACTTTATATGTATCCTCTGTATTTAGGACAATAGTAATATAAACTGTACATGCAACAATAATCTCCATTTAATTCAAGTCATGGTGAAATATTACTTACTCCCAAACATCAGCTGAATGCACACCAATAAATTCATAAAGTGGCCATTGGTGCCTTTCTCTAAGTTTTCCGTGTTGTTAAATAAATGTTTATTTCCAATGTGAAGAATATGATCTAACAGCTGAGAGTTAGTTTTTTAGTATTGTGCAAACACACCAACAGGAATTTTACTGTTCTTCAGCTGCTTTGATGATCTCATTTCTGTTGAGAATGTTTTCTCCAGAAGAAAAACTGCAGAGCATCCAACAACAAAAACAACAAGGGGCTTCTTTTCCACAGTGATACAAAACACTGGCACTGAGGCACAGAGAGAGCTCTGATTTCACATGCTGAATCAGTTTAATGTCTCAGTACGGTCAAACACATATTTTTCACGTTGCACAGTCGCATGTTTCGTACCAGCACAACACACTCTAACACACCGCCGCCATGTCAGTGTCACTGCAGCCCTGAGAATGATCGACCACTCAAGCCATACCTGCTCTGTGGTGGTCCTGTGGGGGTTCTGAACACTGCAGAGAAGGGTGAAATGGGGAGTGTAAGAATGCAAAACAGGAGATGGACTATGGTCTGTAATTGTAGAACTACACAGTGCTCTGGTATGGTCAGTAGCTAAACAAATGGAAAATGAATGTAGATAGGTGTTCCTAATGAAATGATTGTTCAGTTCAATGTTGAGAGAGAGAGAGAGAGAGAGAGAGAGAGAGAGAGAGAGAGAAAGAGATAGAGACACTAGATTAAATAGAAGATGGATTTAAGCTCCGGCAAAGAGGCGTAATGGCCAGATGGATGTGTTTGGAAAAAATATAGACTGGAGTAGCCATAATATTCATCCAACGTCTGCCTTCCATTATGCTTATGTCCTCTGGGAGTGTGACAGTCCGCTCTGTCTTTCCATGTGTGATTGCGTGTTTGTGCGTATGTGTGTGTGCGTGTGTTGAAATATTCCTCTATTACCGCAAGTGTATGAAGTGATGGTACAGTGTGAGTGAGTTAGTGTGGTATGGTGGCTAACCCCGGAGGAAATTACAAGTAATACCTGCGCTACATCAAGTGCCAAAGTGCGTATGGGCAGGATCCGTATATCCACAGCTAATGCAGCGCCTACAATCACCAAGCACATTCACAGCCCCCTCAATCACAGAACAGACACGGCAATGCCATTTACTGCTATTATACCTTCACAGCCTTCCATTCACAATTACACCATGCTGACGGTTTCTGCCACATAGACAATATCAATAAAATACCCAGAAATGACCCAGGCACTGGCCATTGTTTATCGACCCTGGTCCTGCGTCTTTTTATGGATACCAACATGTAATGTCCTGACGCACAAAACATGTCTCTGTGGATGTTTTTTTTTATTATTTATTTTTATCCTCAGCGCAGTAATGCAGACCTTCTAAAAACATGGAGGTTATTATTTTGCCATCGATGGCTGCTATGTTGCACAACAGCCCAAGGCAGGTACTGTCTACAGTCCATACTGTCCTGTGACTACATACAACATGGTCAGGGGGTATATTTTTGGGTACATATTCATCCCAAATGTACAATATGTTTAGGTGTTTGTAGAAACCATTTTTAATTAAATCTGCTACTTTTAGGTGCACAATTTAGTATTTTCCTTGAATGCACATAGAAAAGCATCGCTAATGAAATAGGATACTCGGGAGTGACCAGATATTAAACTATGACCACCATGGCCAATGGCAACAGTCAAAGAGTGGTATAACTTGCCCCAGCACTGGAGTCCCTTCATTATTTCTATTAGTTTTAGAAACAAATTTCGTCCATTTAAACATATATTTGTAGATGAAAATATTTTCAATTTTCTGAAAATGATTATAGATGAATTATTATTATGAGAAACACATTCAGCCAAGTGTGTCCAAACTCTTGACTGCTCCTATAATTCATTACTTGAAGATAATTACCCATTTAAGAAAGAAGGAGGTTCTCACAACGGTTTCTCAAACGCATGAAATATTTCAGCACGCCTACAGCGCGACGAGATAGCAATCAACATTCAATGAATTAAAAAGACAAACAATTAAATTAAAATTGCAGAATTAAAGTGAACCACAGGGATTCAAACTGTGCTGTTAAACTGTGATAATGAGATCCAATAATAATATAAGCAACCTACTGGCTGGAAAATGCAAGGAAATTCATCTCATTACCGAGAGCCTGTATTCTTTGGACCTCCTCCGTTTTCAGTTAAAAAAAAAAAAAAAAAAAGGTGCAACTTAGACTTGCAAATGATGCGTGTCCACATACCGATTAGGAAGCACCTGCACGATGTGCGGCCACGTTTGGCAAGACCATTGGAACATTCCGTGGAGATAACCGAACCAGTCCCCAGTCGGCAGCGAGCGTCTGCCATTTTCTAATTGCTTTCCCAAAGAAAGCAGGAAACAGCAGAGCAAAGCAGGACAATGATCATGTGCCATCTGGCAAGGCTTGTGCTATCCAACGGGGGGATATTACTGCCATACCTGAGCATCAAGAGAAGACCATAAGAATGCTCTGTTTTTCAAAGCCCTGCTCCACATCATCTGGAAACAGACTTGCGGATATAACTTAAATCATATATACCTCCAAATTTAGCATTTTCCACTTTTCAAAATAGTCCCAAACACATTTAATTATGATGAGAGCTGCTGAGGTGTGCATTTATTTTTTTTTATTTTTTTTTAATATCTATTTTCTTTTCCTAGCAACAGCTTTAGCAATACACCCTCCCTGGCCAGCAACATGGAGTCTGTTCAAATACTAATCAATAAAATCAATACTTGATCATGAGATTTATTTCTCTGCTAGCTTAGCATCGTAGTTAAAAACTTTGGGTGATTATATTTGTATTAAGAGAAAATAAAATGTACATTTCTTTTTTTTTACCAGATCATTACTTTCAAAGTAAAATGATTAATTAAATTATATTATTATATTATTGAATGTGAATATTGCTGTTGTCCAGTTAAAAACATATATCCCCACTGTTGTCAAATTTGAATCTACTTTCACACTGTTTGAAAATTTCATAATGAAATGACTAATAGAAATGCTCCAAAATTACTTGGAATAAAATATTTTACACCGACTTCCATTGAAAGTTAAAAAAGTAGTTGTACCCTCTCCTGTGAAGTTACTATTCTTGAAGATACATATATATTTTTCACTGGACAGTGAACCAAAACTGTTTAACTTTTCTGAAGTTACATCATAACACCCATTTTATGATAAGAAACAAACAAAATCTGCCAAGCCTAGTGCTTTGTAAGAAGGGATCACCTTTTCCCCGCTCAAAAGTTCGGAACCAGCTTCCCAAATAGAGATCCAGATACGGAGCAAAAAATACCCAGTTACGGCTAGATTGTGCCATACGGTCCTGTGCCAAGGTACTGCATGCAATTAAAGTGTTTGGCTCTACACTCCAATTCAAAACACTGGCCTGTACATTACTCTAGGGCCTGCCACAGTGAATTAGTGTCACAGTCGCAACTGCCAACCTACCGCTCCAAATGGACGAGAATCAAAGTCTTTGTTTATTGCTACCATGAGGGTCTTTCCTCAGGCATTTTTGCTGGCTTCTGTTTCAACAGGTAAAATCCCCAACCTTTGCCAGGAAGAGTGTGTATTTTAGCACCAAAAAGGTGGGTGAACAAGTCATTTACAGCTTACAAATCAATCAGCAACCTGAAATAAACCCATAGCCATTAGCAGGCTTTCGCAAAGTGTAGACTGCTTTTTTTTTGGGTTATTCACAGAGCTCTATTCAACAGAGTTAGAGTGGTGTTTGTGATCCAGAACATCCAACATCACTACCTGTCCTCACTAATAATATTTTGGCTGAATTCCATCAAATCCTAACAGAAATGTTACAACAGTAAAGTATTCCCAGTAGCTATTCCTCCAGGAGATGTTCTTAACAAAGGGACGCTGAAAGGGGTAGGCTGAGTTTATATCCACAAACATTTAGCCAGTGTATATGTATGTCTTTAGTTATTATGAAATCATCAAAACAGGCCATTTTTGTACCTTAGTTTGAAATTATATATCCATCTTTTTTGTTCGCAAAATTTAAAAGCATTTACACATCAAAAAAAGTATTTTAAAAAAAGAACCATGTCATATACAATTTGTTTACGATGCATACATTAAATAAATGTTAGATTGCTTTTACATTTAATTGAATTAATTATTGTCTGTTTGATATATTCAGTCTCTGAGGGATATGTCTCTGTTGCTGAGGCACATCACTTCGTATGAGACAGGCCTAGAATAAAAGTGAAGTAATATGTTCTGCTCTTTGATCAGTCGAAAATATACATCAAAAAGCGGATCCTCCCATGTGCTCATTCTTCATGCCTCTTTCTCTCTTTCTGCTCTATCCCCTGGCCCATCTTCTTCATTCATTTCCATTTAATGGTCTCCATCATTGCCAACCCTGTAGCAACGGGGGTCTCTCTCTCTCTCTCTCTCTAGAGTGTTTGCTTTCATCTCCATGGGTTACTATCTACAATCATGAGCTTTTCTAATTTTTTTCAGAGTGTCTTTTTATATCTTCCATAAACATAAAATACAACGAGAGAGAGAAAGAGAGGGAGACCTTTTTTATTTTATTTTACTTTTTGTTTTTTTACATTTTTACTACAGGCTTTCACAAGGCACACATCAAATAAAAAAAATTCTTCTTGCCACACCCCAGTAACGTATTTCATGTGGGAGTGGTTGGTGTCCACAGTTGTAGGTAGTTCCCAGGTGTTCTTTGCCTCTTGCCCTGTGTATTAATACACCAGGTGTCTTGTACTTGCCTTGCACTGTGGTGTGGCAGCTGTTGTTTCCTGGCTTTTGTGTTTAGTTTCTTAAGCATATGTTCTTTCAGTAGTGCTCTAGACTTCTGTTCTCTGTTGTGTTTATTAACTTTATTTGTTACTTCTGTTCTTATTAATTATTTAATTAATAAATGTATTTATAATGAACTTTGTTTAACCTTGCCTGCATCTACATTAGAGTGAGTCAAGCCAGTGTCTGGTGAATAAAATGACACATGTCTTTGATATAGAAGTAAATAAATCACACTTTAAGAGGTCTATATGTATTTTCATATCAGTTATGATGACCAGTCATGCAGTCTTATGAAAACTGTCAAATTGATTATATGGAATAGTCCTAAATGTTGATGCAGGAGACAATATTTTATGGACGTTTTGAGCTAAACCATTCTTCATGGACATTTATACTGCATGCTTAGAATTTAGTTATTATTTAATAGTAAATCTTCTAAAAGCTCTTACCTGCCACTGACCACAAAACAGGCCACTAGTAGAATGAGCAGCACCACTCCTCCTGCTATGGACACAGCCAGGATTGTCTGCTGGTTCGGATCACCCACTGCCAACATATCTGTTAAAATAAAATGCACTGTATGACTATTTTAGTTTAACTTTAATGCGTGAAATACTTTGTTATGCAGGGCTGCTTTAAAATTTGGAGTAATGTGAACTTATGATAAATTGACAGAAATACACACAAAAAATAAATAAAACATGCATTCTTGATATGTCAACTTATTATTTCTTAATAGAAATTAAAATTTAAAACAGCCAAGAAATGTGAAATATTGGGTTAAAATGTGAAAAACGTGAAAAACATGAATTTCAAATAAATGTGAGGCTCTGAGAGAGCACAGATGAACTGCACTGCTCTTTCCAGTACGAGGGCATCAACTGTGACAATCCTCAGATTGCATACTGTATGCAAACAACCAGGCGCCATAACAAAACAGAAGAGTCAAGAGTTCCCCAGTTCAATCAGCATGCTGTGCCCCATGGGGAAACACGTAGAGAACTCCTGAAGGATGCTGTCTGACAGCTCTGTGCCACTTCACAAGGTGAAACACCCCCACAGTGGGCTCTCAGAGAGGAATTCATCAGGATTTATGAGGAGAAACACGATTAGTCAAATCTGGAGAGGCAGCTGGAGAAAAAACATGTTTAAATGTGAAAAATGTGGGTCATGTTTTACTTGGAGACATAAAACTACAAATAGCACAGAATTATATCATGATACTCCTTAAAGAGCCATTTATTTTGTAGCAGTTTTCATTACTCTGTATTTGTGTAATGTGCTACATTTATAAAGTTCACGATGCACTAAATCTTTAAGTTGGCATTTATGGCATTTACTTTCAATAACGTGAGACGAAAAAGTGTTAACACTTTCCCGTATGTTATTATTCATAAGGCTATGGCACTTCCATAAGCCTGACATACGCATACATAAACATCTAGATAGTCTTATTCTAACAAGCTTCAGTTGTTGTAACACTCTCTACAGTGAAACAGACCAAAGCAGCGCTTATGTAAACTAACCTTGGATATAACGAGTGTGAGAGAGCTTAGCACAGGTTTATGTCTGTTGCCTACAGTGTACAGTAGAGTATTATAGAATAAACTGTAGTGCTTTACAATTTGAGTGTTGTGCTCCATGCTTTCAGGGACAAATCGCAAGATACGGCATAATGTACACAATTATGTTACAACAACCACAGATGTAAATCATTATTTCCAAGCATTGTGCAATGTCCACAAAAATTAAACACATGGAAATGACCCTACACTACGCTCTCCTTAACCCATGCTGCTGGAAAGAGGAGTCAGAGGTGCTGAGAAACATCTACGGCTGCAATGAGCCAATGTTTGTTAGCTCTCGCAGGGGCCCAGCTAACAGCTGTAGGTGTTCTGAGACATGACAGAAAGAAAGAGTTTGGGGGAAAATGGCAGCACTGGAGACTCCACAGACACTGAGCGGGAGGATACAAACAACAAAGGGCTCCTGAGACACCTTCTGGAAAGAGAGTGAGTATAAAAGGGAATGGAATGTAGTAAGTAGTGAATATAGGTAATTATACCACAGTTAGTTGTGACCCTGCGATGTGATTGGCTGAGAGACGTTCCAGGAGTGCCAATGTTACACGATAATGGCACTCTGACCGAAGCGCTTCAGGTATCACTCCACAAAATACATGTAACCTAGCAACTACGCCGTCGTTTACAAGACAGTGCAATGCCTGGGCGTTGGAAGAGTACGTTCAAAAGGTATGTGTGATGGAATGGAACTATTTTTCCTTGCGGAAGGTTGATAAACACACAAATAATTTTCTTCTTGTCTTCTTTATCTTAAAACCTAATAATAAACGGCGGTAACGAACTGTGGTATAATCGCAATTGTACACTCGCAATATTGTATTGTACACACTGGTGTACTGGTGCCAATATCTCACGTTATAGCACACCCTCTCGTGTATTATTGTGTAAATGGAATATAATGAAAAGATTAGTATACTGTGGAATTGTAAGAATCATGAATAAAGACACAGCTACTTGTTGGATTTGGAGGACAACGCCCAAACTCCTCCCTACAGCCCTCTGCCCTCGGCTCCACGCACACACTCTTAAGCTTCCCTGAATACACGAGCCTCCCAGGTTTGGACTTAATGGGTGTGCTCCATACTACATTCAAACACATACAGTACCCATCATATGTTTTATACACACCAACTCAGGGATGGTTTCCCACAGTGTTTTCTCATTCAACGATTTTACTTTTACTTGTTTACTTGATTTTACTTGTTTTTTATTATTTTCCACAATGTAAATGAATTTGAAAGACATTAAAATTATTAAGAAAAATATATGGAATTGTGTAGTAAAAAACAAACAAACAAACAAAAAACATTGTTTTAAACAAACCAGAATTACAGTTTAGGTCGTCATCTGCAATGGCCTCGTCAAGAGTTCATTTGTAAAACTGCTCACCTTCTTAATGTGTTTGAGACCATCACTAGGGTTGTGCAGAGGTAGGAGCTGGTACACAGTTCTATACAGTGAATAGCCCTATTCCACCAATGACTAATGAGATGATATATCAGCATCAGACAGATTGTTTTAAATTTCATTAATTCTTCAATCAAATATCTGTTCATACATTATGTTCATATACTGCTGTCAGTAAATATGTTTATCAAATATAAGGAATAATATATATGACAACTATCTCTAATTGCCTGGTTGTATCATTAAAGCCTGGTATATGAAGTGTGGTTCAAAGTGAAAAAGACATGCATTCCATCAGGTGTGGCCCAATACTAATACTGCACTCGAACTGCCAGGAATAAACAGAGCCATGAGATGTGTGTGTGTGTGTGTGTGTGTGTGTGTGTGTGTGTGTGTGTGTGACTTTGCGCTCACCTTCATGGCTTGTCTCCAGCTCAATCTCTCCTCCGTAGTTGCCGTAGCCCCCGTCAGTGTGAGCTCTGACCCGGAACACGTAGGTAGTGCCGGGCTTCAGCCCTTCCACTGTCATGCTGTTGGACTTGGTCTTCAGCACGGTGTAGTTCTGATCCCTCTGGTTCTATGGGATTGAATCAGTAGAAAACGGTGATATACGTGATATACTGTCATAATAAAACCATGTAGTATTACACATATAGAACTGTGTAAAAGAGATCACCCTTCCATGTTTGGTTTGTTTCATATAGAAGCAAAACACACATCCACAACGCTTATTAATAATTCATTAAGTTATACATATCTACACTGAAGCAGAACAAAAATGAATATTATTTTATGAATTATCACAAGATTTATTGTTTTTAAACTAATCTGCAAGGACACTCTTTGATGACACCCCCACATCTTCAAGGTTCAGTCTTAGAATTTGGCTGCATTTTGGCTGCATGCGTTATTTTCTGATCCAATTAATTCCAAACACATCCAGTAATGTTAAGATCTGGGCTCAGCCTATTGTTTGGAGAACACTCTTTATTAATTTCCAAATATTGTTGGTCTGTTTAATTTTTTCAGTGAGGGACAGCATCAGATTTTAAGTAGTAAGCATATAGTCACCTAACACTAAAAATACCTACATATAACCAACATTAACCTTCCTTACTTACAAGAATGTTTCAGACAGAGTGTAAAAAAAGAATGTAAGATAAGAATGATTGAGAACTTACACTTATCTAAACTGAGGTGAGCAAACTAACTGAAGCACTATGAATGTGCAAACACTACAACTGGGGATTAAAATAAATGTTTCTCCAGATGCCACAGTGACAGATAAATTGAAAAATGTTCTTTCTGGTGGAAACTGTCACCACATGATGCAGCTGGCGTTCGTAAAATAAACAGTGCAATTGAATGTTTTGACACAAAAGCAGAGCTCCTAGTACCAGTACAGTGTATTTTCTTTGTAAGATAGTTTCATGATTGGTGAAAAGATGAAATCAAGATATTGTTTTTTTTTTTTTTTTGACTGACACTGTTTATTTACTGTTCATTTATTTCAGCTCAGTGCTACAGGGAGTGGGGATTTGCGCAGTAGCAGCAAACAATGATTTTTACGCCTGCACTTAAAACATTCAAATTCTACCACAACACAGTGATTTGACAAGTTACTACTTGAAGCGAAAGAAAATCTGCATGTGCCAGTGTGTTGGTGGTGAGAATTTAACCTGCTACTTCACACTTCGTGGGTGGATTTGTGAATTTCTGAAGCTGATTTCTGTAGCACATATTGATGGAACAATCAGCAGGCAACAGTAGAGTTCAGGTAAGGAGCAAAGTTCTCTGATGGCAAAAGCATCAAAATCATACATCATTATGATGTTAAAGCACCATAATTCCTTCTCTTTCATGAGGCTATACATGCTTTATGCCTCTCAAATGTGCTGTGCCTCTGGTTGGGATGATCCCCATTAATCAGTATGCTACTAGCCTATGTGAGTGTGTGTTGGATAATTTATCAATAACAAACAAATGAGCAGTTAGCATTCTCCTCCAAGTGTGTTGAGGTATTATGTTGAGTTCAATGTTATTTGCTGAATTTGTACATTTAGCAAATAAAAAGAAACACTGACTGGACTGTCCTTATTTTATTTTGATTTTTGTTTTGGTGGCATCTCCATTTTAAATTAATAACAAAACACTAATTCTTCCTGCTTTTTTGACTGGTCTAAACAGAACGGGGTCAACTGGAGTCCATGGGATTTATGTATTTCACGTATGAGGCATTTCAAATAAGACTCATTCAGTACAATCTTTGTAAGTCCAGATCACTTTGAGATGCTTTGGATTGTCCTTTCCTGCCTTTTTTCCCCTCTTTACAGCACCCACACTCTCAGAAACAAAGTTAAGGTAGAGGTACATTATTGGTCACTAAAGGTACAAACAGTGTAAATGTACCTTTAAAGGTACAACAGTTTTTAAAATTCCAGTTGTGTTCCCTAAAGGTACATTACATTCTCATCTCAAGAAGGAGAAGTGAATATTTGTAAGTTTTCATTATAGTACCACCACAGTGACACATTTTCTGACAGTGCATGGCTGGGCCATTTTAAAGCCATTTATCTTGCTGTACTTGTTATACAAGGATTGCACTGATGGGAGATTACATCCAATTACTTTCAGACCTTCTTCACAGTTTGCTGGAGCTTCCTCTGAGTGTACAAATCTGTGATTTTGTACAAGACAGTTTGGACAACTGCCAAACGAAACTGTATCAGTGGCGGCTTGTTTACTTGTTGACATATTTAGTGTCATAGTGTCTGCAACAATCTGTCACAGCCTTTATCAAGTCTAGTTCTCTTGCCGTCAGGTTTAAAGAGAAACAAAGTGCACAGATTGGATTTGAATCAGTCCATTGCCAATGAACAATTAGTTCCTCTGAAAATTTGCACTCTTTCATGTCAAACCGATTGCTAACTATGCTTTTCTCTCCACTAACGCAGACAAAAGGAAAAAAAAAAAAACGCAGATCGGTGCATTTTGTAGGAACCCAGCAGTTTCCCAGAGGACAGCGATTAGCGTTCATTGAAACAAATGATCAGACGGGATTGATCTGGGAAGGCGTCAGACAGCCGCTTCATCATCCTATTGTCTTGTCCTAAAGAGAATTAACCACCTCGGTGTCTGCATTAATATTTCACAGCATATCGATAGCCATTCGTCTTCCTTCATGTCAGCTTCACCCAGAGGTGTGTGAAATGCATCTCATTCAGAGGAACCACTCGCTCAGTTCCAGGTCCAAAAGCTCTAAGAGTGAAAAATGGCTGAGTTTACCGAGCCTCGGCCTAAGCCAGGTTGGGCCAAATGGCCGACATCAAACGGAGCGAGCTCGCGGGCAGCTGCCAAGCCTGCCCATCTGTGATCTTCATCTCAAAGCCATATAGACCATAATCAACTGCATAAATCATAATAATCATTGCATGTCTCTCCGCTCCCTCCTGCCAGAGACCCAAGGTACAGGTTCTTGGCTGGATGTGTCTGTACCTTCTTAAATCTACAGATCACAATAAATCTAATTCACACTGTTGTTCACCAAGCTGGTCAGCGCTAAATCTCCAAAGCTATGGAAATTTGATGTAAGGATTTGATTGCATTTAATCACAAGAACTTTTCTCTACTCTAGATGCAAAGACCCTCAATTAAAGACACTTAAAAGCTTGGCTTGTCATGCTGCTGTTTTTAAAAAAGGGCAACAACTACTTTTCTTAATTATGCACTAAGTAGTATTACTGTGTATTTGCACAGATAATAGTGTGACTGTATGTAAGAAACCATAATCAAGACTAAGATTACTCTCAAGACTGAGAAAAACTCTCACTTTAACTGTACCTCATCATCTCCAGGACTTAGATTACGTTCTTTTATTTTACATATGTCTATTCCTTCTGGAGAAAAGAATGTAAGATACCTCTCAGGAACACAACTGAACTTTAACACCACTGCTGTACCTTGAAAGGCACATTTACACTGTTTGTACCTTTGGTGACAATAATATTTCTCTATACTGTATCTTCTTTTGTTCTGAGTGTGTACAACTAACTCTGAAGCAAGCGTATAATGTGATGTATACAACTGTGTACAATTGCTTTCCACCAAGTCCTGCTTTAAGCCGCCTGTGTGGACTGGACCAGCCCAGTCGGCACTGTATATGGATGAAGCGCGAGTGTTGCAAATGTTGCAAATCATCAAGGACAGCGGTGTCGCCACAGGGATGAAAAGATGTGTTGAGGGTCACCCAGTCATCCAGGAATGCTAATTGGGACGGAAAAGGATCTATCTGTGTGCTGACATCTTAGTGGCTCCCCAGGGTGTGATAAAAAAGCTGTGGCTCAGCAGTTGCCATATGTCCATTCAGACCAGGGTTCCACAGGGCCACAAAGGTCAGCCTGGAGATTAGGCAGTTAGTCGGACTTGGTATGACACCAAAGGGACTAACCTTTTCATAATAGGTGACTTCATACTCCACCACAGCCCCGTCTGAAGGTTCTGGAGCCTGCCATGCCAACGTGATGCTGTCCCGACTTCGTCTTTCCTTTACTATTACACTCACTGAGATAGAGAAAGAGAGAGAGAGAGAAAGAAAGACAATTTAAACTATCAATCATCTACAAACAACATCTGAATATCTATATTTACACTATAGATCTTAAATTGGTAAATATTGTTCAATAAAACCTTCTAAAATATAAACTGAAATAAGTTACCAAATAGAAACTAGACACCAAACTGTAAACCAATAGTCGATTCACACTTCAAAGTATTTTGTGAATATAGGAAATATGTTGACACCAAATTTGAATGAATATACCATTTTACTGAATAATAAAATGTAATATTTAATTTACAGTCATATTGCATCAGTCAATTTTCTTAGTCAATATTTTTAAATATGAGACATTCTGGATATACATTCTTCCTAGGCTATACATAGCTCATCGCACATATTCTCAAAGCTATAAAGCTTTCAAATGTAATATGGCTTCATCTACAGCTCCATTCATCATTGAAACCCACACGATGGTAGATGAATTGGTGACTAAAACGTGACCATTGGTGTGAATGTGTGTGTGTCGCCCTGTGAAGGACTGGCACTCCCTTCAGGTGAAGGGCCCAGTGATTCCGGGTAGGCTCCGGACCCACCTCGACCCTGAACTGGATAAGTGCGTACAGACAATGAATTAATGAATTATTCTCAATATTAAAATACAATTTACATATCCTCCACATTTAAAGAATTGAACAATTGATGCAATAAGATGCAAAGTTTGAGAGAAAAATAAAAGAAGTCAGAGAGTAAGAGAGAGAGAGAGAGAGAGAAAAAGATGATGAGAGGGAGGAAAGAGAAAGATGGATAGAGATTGATCTGCATGGTGGAGGAAGAGGATTAATTGTGCTTCTAATTAAAGAGTATGAAGGGCTGTGTGAGGAGGGAGGAGGTAATGAATTATGCAGTGTGTGTAGTAAGTGATGGTGCAGAAACGTCAGCACACCAAACACACGCACATACACACACCATGGCAGAGAGTGCCAGCAGTCTTCAGAAGATAGCAGCAGCACAACAGCAGAGAGAGAGAGAGAGAGAGCTCACTATTAAGTGCTTTTACCACTGCTTCCTTTTTTCTCAAGCGACTTGCATTCACATTTTCAAATAATTTTTTTTTAAACAGATGTTTCTCTGCCCCTCCAAAGTTCAGCTCAGTACTAAGACTAGTTGCATTATCTGTGTCTCACACTCCACGTAATCCAAACCATGTTGTTTAGGTCTAGACTCTGGGCCCAGCACATAGTTCTGAGGACACCAGCAGCTTTGCATCCTTTAGTACTATCACTGTTGTGTCTCAAAAGATCCTCACTGTTATAGGTGAATGAATGTTAAGGGTACAAGATTTCAGGACATAATTTTATGGCATTTTTAGTGAATTACAAAAGACATTTTATTCTGTCTTTTAAAAGAAAAGATAAAAATGAAAGGTTTTGGTTCAACACTGATGAATGAGAGAGACATGAGAGAGCATATGAGAGAGAGAGAGAGAGAGAGAGAGAGAGAGAGAGAGAGAGAGAGAGAGAGAGAGAGAGAGAGAATATGAGATAGAGTTTGAGAGAGAGGCAGTGAGGCAGGGTGAAGTGTTAATGAAGGTGTCAGAGTGTGAGGACTGGTACAAACGAGGCCCTCCTGTTTTGGGCTTGGGCACAGAGTGATGAACAGAGTCACTGACGGTTTCATCTTTAATGAGCCAGGCTGAGAAAGTGAGAGAAATAGAGAAAGGGAGAGAGAGAAAGTGAGTGTGAGAAAGTGAGTGTGAGAGAGAGAGAGAGAGAGAGAGAGAGAGAGAGAGAGAGAGAGTCGAGTTCCACAATCCTGTAAACCTTGCTCTGATCCTGCAGACAGGCTCCCTGTCTAAACCCTTCCTGTCACACAACACAAACAATTACATACTCAGAAAAACAAATAAACACACAGTTCCACTTGTGCACACACCGAAGGTAAAACACACATCAATTTTGCAGTAGGGGTTCTTTACTGAACAAGGACGCAAGCCCTGAGGGTTAAAAACATCTGGAGCAGAAAGGAGAAAGCACTTAAAGCTTCCAGCATTGTCCAGTTTGAAGAAGAAATGGACAAACGGCATGTGTGGACACCTTAAAGAAAAATGTTGAAAGGTAACACATTTGTGTTTAGAATGCCCTCTCAGGTTTGTAGCCACATATAATATACACCACTTATCTTACATTGGGTGAATAAAATGCATTGCACTGCAGATGTTTCTGATGGGTGAACAAATATTACATAAAAACATTCCTAATTATGGTATATATTTATAGGCTACGTTTCATGTAATTTTGGCAAATGTTTTTTTTTCATATTGCAGAGGCAATGTTCACAATTTTTATAAAATTCTGAGTATATTTCGTCACCATATGCTGCCCTCCAGTCTGTTTTTTGTGCTGGAAACCTGTCTAATGTGTTAATAAAGCCTCAGTGTTATTAAATTGTTAAAAATCCAAAGGGTCTCGGTCTGGTATACTAGGCTTTCTTCCTCTCTGCACACAGCAGAGGGCGTCTGGAAATGTTTAGACAACGGCGAGACCTCCTACCTTTGAAAATCATGAACCCAGATGAGGATATTGCTCTATTCCTGCTCCATAGGTGGGTAATATTGACAGATTTATATTGTTGATATCGTTGACTCCAAATGCATGAAGTGCTAACTGCATGAAAGTAAACACAAACCGAAAGTGCTGCAAAATTAAACAACTCCGGTTACATGAGTTTCTGTGGTGATTCAAACAGTGAATAAAAAACATCAGCCACATAAAAACACCAGTCATTTCTTTTCCTCAAGCATACACTTCCACCTTAAAAGACGCTGAGCTTCTGAAAGTTAACAAACCAGAGAGAACAGCAGTTCCCCACAATCGTCGATGCTGCCTTTAACCACATGAATTCAGAGCTCCTGCCCATTTTTTCCCATAATATTTAAATAACTATACATAAATAATAACGATAATAATAATCAAATTTTTTGTGTTGTTGTCCTAGAAATATAGTAAACACATCCCCAGAGACCCTGAATGGTCTACTTTTCACACACAGGTTGAAACATCATAAATGTTTAGGCCATTTTCATAGAAACATAAATAACCAGGCACATATCTGTCAGCTTTTCAGAAAACAGGGAAAACAAAATGTTGCTACACCTTGGATTTAAAACACAACAGGCCAACCTCAGTCTCCCCTTCGGTTTCCACTGCAGAATGGAATCAGCTTCAATGCTAACGAGGGCCGTGCTACTGAAAGTTAAAACGATGGCAAGCTCTGGTTTTCAAAAAATGCAGCTGTTCTGCTTCGAGATGCATTGTGTCATGTTACATCATTACAAGCCTAATCCCGGCATACAGCATGAGCCAATGGACAAATCTTTACAAATGAGGCCACCACACACACACACACATGTATTTATAATTAGTCGGGACACACCACACAAGCACAATACATGTATATACTGTTGTATCCATGATGATTTTTAAGTTTGTTTACACTGCCTTACCAGTTATGGATCTGACCCCCACTCAAGGTCTAGATTCTTATTAAAGACACATATACTGAAAAAAAGAATGTATGCATGCTGTATGTGCTGAAGAAACCAATGTTCATTACAAACTGCCATTAATACACATGTATATTGTATGAGGATGTACAGAAATACTTACAGCACAAACGGCTACGTAAACAGACCAGAAGCGAAACATATGAGCTATAGATCTGATTTCAATCATGTCCTTGGTGATTAAAGATACATATACTGAAAACAAACTCATGCCTGGCTGCACTCGGAGCCGTCTCCTGAATATTTTAACGGTACACATGAGAGGCCGAGCACTTGGAGCATTGGCCCAGCCGCCGTGGCTCTCTCCTCCCTCCATCCACGCCTCGGGTGCCGTTTCCACGGTAACACCAGTGTCGGCTCTCATAAGAGCGAGAGGCTGTTGATGTGAGTGTCCTGGTCCAGTGCGCTCTCTCCGGCCTCTCATCATGCCTCAATTTCTATTTCTCTCCCTCTCTCCCTCCTACTTTCCTTCTCACCCTCCACTCTCTTTCTCCCTCTCTCTATCTCTCCTTCAATGACTTTGCTTTTCTCTCCCCATTCTTTCACAGTTTCTCTCACACTCTCTCTCTACCTCTCACTCTCTTTCTCTTTCCCCTTCATGCCCCCAGCTTTCTTCCTTTCTCTGTCCTTCTTCTTACTCCTCCACTTACAAACAGTGCCTTAATCCCTATTCTCTACACTGAATACAGAGTGTCATTATAAGGAATATAATCTAGATATTTTTATACATTTAGTAGGCACATCATCATACAACAGTACTCATTCTGATGCATCACCCAGTGCATTGTGGGTATTTCATGTCTTGTTGTTAGGGGATATTTGTACAGTAAAATACACTTGTCATTTTCCACTATTTTATTCAGACACCACACCATTGATGGATTGAGCAGGTACTTTGGTGATAAATTCATTCATTGTCTGTAACCGCTTATCCAGTTCAGGGTCCTGGTGGGGACACACACACACATGCACTCACACACGGACACCTAGGGACACTTGTGAGTGGCCAATCCACCAAACTCCTCACAGACAGTCACCTGGAGCAGGCCTTGAACCAACAACCCCAGGACCCTGCAGCTGTGTGACAATGGCACTACATATATTTTATTATTGTATGTTTTCATTTTTGTTAAAAAAAAAAAAACCTTGAAACATTTCAAAATTATCATTTTCATTCAAACTCTGCTGAAATACCTTGAAGTGATGAATCATTTCCATAAGAACTACATAATAATCAAATAGTGAGGCCTGAGATTTCAAATATATGGTATGCCTCAATCAAATGTCCCTCCTCTTCTTAATCCTGCTGGGTGTGGATCAGGAGGTCAAGGGAAGGCTAAGAGAGCCCCCTTCTAGCACAGTGTGAGATGAAGAGAGGGCACAGTAGAGGATCAGCCTTAAAGAGCAAGGCAGAGGCAGAGAGGAGGAGGCTGAGTCACATCTGCTCACTGCACACAACCACAAACCCTTGAAGGCATGGGAAACCCACACCCACTTTACATCTCAGTCCCTCTTATGGATAAATCATCACGACAGAGCTAAAAAATATATATATTTTCTCTATTAAATAAATATGTCCTTGTAAAAGGCACTGACGCACTGAAGCTTGTCAGACACACACCATGCACTAATACTAACGTATGAAAGGAGATGGCTGTGTTCACATTACAAACCTTATTGCTGATTTAATTTGGACTTGCTTTGCTCATTCTGTCCGAGCCCTGGCACGGAAGAGCAATACGAGGATATGACACCATTATCTCAATAAATCGTGTCATGGGCATGGGTTGGGTGTGGGCTATAGGTAAATCTCAAGCTTCATCCCAGGTGTTCACTTCATACTAATTGTAACTAGTGTTTTGGTGTGTAGTATGTAGCATAGTTACAAGTCTCAAAGTTGAGCTCACTAAAAAATCCACAATGCATACTTAACACCAGTCAATTTTTGAGTATGGTAGTGACATTGTTGTCCCACAATCCAAGTACATGCCCTACTCCCTACATAGTGCACTTCACAGATTATAAAACTAACACTACTACACACAGACAGGCCATGAGTGAATGCCATGAACTGTACTACACTGTGACATTTCTCAGATTTTTTTTCCATGTTTTATATGCCCCAGCTTATGTCAAATTTTAAATATCAAGTGGACAAAGTATATGTAATATATGCCTACTGAGTACATAGGAACATCTGATTATCCGACTTCCTAACTGCTCAAGTTTAATTGGAAGAAACAGGTGTCATTGTGTTTATAAACCAGGCTGGATCCATGTTCCTTTGACCCTGAAGGCCTGTATGCTGAAATGTATTGGCTTAGATAGCTAGCAAATAGCTAACTAGATAGATAGATATCTAACTAGATAGATAGCTAGATAGATAGCTAGATAGATAGCTAGATAGATAGATAGATAGATAGATAGATAGATAGATAGATAGATAGATAGACAGATAGATAGACAGACAGACAGACAGACAGACAGACAGACAGCTCATAGATAGATGGTCTTGGTAAAGTCATCCTCAGTCTAAATGCAAAGCTTTTGGACCCTGGCCCATATTTATATATAAATATAATTTAAAACACATATCTAGTAATAGAATATTTGCTTCACAACTGGAACCTTCAGGTTCAATATATATACACAAGAAACACTAGTGTGCTGCTAAGAAGGGCTTAGAAAATGTGTTTGAGGCTTGGAATTCCATTACAGAAGCAGCAGTGATTATGCATTAATAACCTACAAAGCCAAAGCCATTCACAGGACCCACAAAATACAAGCTTGTATTCATGTGCATACCCTCCATACTCAGATGGTGCGCCAGGGATTTCTAATTGTTGTTGTTTTTTTTGTTGTTGTTGTTTTTTTTTAAAGGTACGATGGATTCATGCTAATCCTTTAGTAAACAGCTTGAATCCCAGATGGGTTCCCATTTTCAAACGTGATTTGCAAGAAGGAAAAAAAAAAAAGACAACAACCCTCAAGCTACACGCAGTGGCTTTATGACTGTTATATTATATTGCTTGGATCCAAGACCACTGACAAAACACAGAACAGCGATGTGTCATTAAAAAGAGGTTTAGTAAGGGCTCCCAGCTGGAGTAGGTGTCTAAACTTTCTTCCTGTTCTCCCTGTTAATTTCAGGATTCGGAGAGTGCATAATTGTTCCTGTTCTAGTCCCTGAAGTAACTCAGTTTCTAAGAGCATGTTTCGATGTGGCACTACTGTTTCTCTAGGGTCTTTAGTATTATGATATTACATAACAGATACAGTGCTAGAAACAACTTGACAGTTCATATTCCAACTGGAAAATGTGAATAGACCTTTGCTTTAAAGACACTAATGCATATAGTCTGTCAAATTTAATGCCATCTTAGTGTCTGCTGTCATTAGATGCCATCATTAGCTACTGCTACACTGTAAAAGACTGATTTGGAGGTTTAAGTCTAGTAATTTGCCAGTAATCTGGATTTTACTGAATAATGAGAACAGAACGTGACCTAAATTATAATTTCATTAACATACTGTCTGAACGCCAGTGAACTTGAGCCTTTAAAAACAACTAGTTTATTTTTATTTATTTATTATATATTTTTTTACCGTGAATATTTCTTTACATTTAACTTATGTTTGAATTATGAGTAAGAAAAAATATATTATAAAATGAGATTTTAATGAATAATTAAATTGCGTCATGGGGGCATAGAAAACTGTGTGTGTTTGTGAGTGAGTAAGTGAGTGAGTGAGTGAGTGAGTGAGTGAGACTGACCCGTCTGGCTGGTGGTGACGTTGACGGACACCAGGTGTCGGGGGCTGGGGCTGAGGTCAGACACACCGTTCAGGGCCTCAATGCTGAAGGTGTAGTTGGTCCGAGGCTGCAGCTCAGTAACAAGAACTCTAGGGTGGGCCAGGCCAAACTGCCGAGGGTTAAAGTGAGGGCCGCTACCACAGGGTACACACCTCTCCCCGGTCCCACTGGCTCCAGAAGCCCCTTCGCCTGAGCACTTCTTGCAGTGGACGCTGTAGGTGACGTCCCCCCTCCCACCACTCTCCCGTGGTGGACTCCACTCCAGAGTCACTGCCGTCTCGTTCACTGTGGTGATGGGGTTGCCAGGTGCTGACGGAGGTCCTGATACACATACACATATTTGTTTTGTAACACTTGACTGCTTATCATCTTCAGTATATTAAGCATTCAGGACACCACACTTAAGAGCTGAGCTTACTTGTGCAGGCCATGGAGCGAGGATCAGTCTCGGCTCTGTAGAAGCCCCTCTCACACACGCACTCGGAGGCCTTGTCCTGATGAGAATAGCTGTGTGGTGGGCACTTCACACAGTACGCATCCATGGCAGAGGCTTTGTAGAAGCCAGATCGACAAGCTGAGAAGAAAATGGGGGAAAAAAAAACAATAGTCGTCCGTTAGAAAATGTGGGGCAGTTATACAATTTAAGATGTGAGAGGGAAAAAAAGCACAACAGAGAATACACAAACTGACGATGTAGAGTGCTTCAGATTGGACTGGACCGCAATGAACTGTAAAGAAAAGAAGAAGAGAAAGCAAGCCGGGTCTAAATAAGGACTGCAGAGGCCCGGACGCTGCTCAGATCTAATTCGAGGGAAGCTCTCGGCTCAGTTCTCGTCCGATTGTGCAGCGAAGCATAGCTCATGGCTGGCTGTGGGGCTGGGGATGGGGCAGGCACGTGCCCATAGAGTGCCCGTGTTTATGCGAGCAGAGCTTGGGTTAAGTGTGTCCTCTCTGATTGGTCTGTGTGTGTGTGCGCGCGTGCATTAGAGCACAGCACCTTCGGGACAGTGCGCCAGACTCCCATACTGCCCACAAAACTAAAAGCAAACCCTTTATTTTTGCAAACACGTCTCAAACATGTCACTTCTCATCAAGCACAGCATGCTGCCTCCACAGTGGCTGCCTTCCTTATTTCAGGGGTCGGGCACTGTTCTGCTGGCCTCTTTAATGGCCAGGGAAACAGGTGACGTACTGCTGCTGCTGCCGCCTGCACTCCACAGCTCTGCTGGGTCACCTTGGCCCACTGGCAAGTTTCTCCACATTTTTCTGGCCCTCATTCCAGTAGCATACAGTGCCAAGACTCAGTCCTTTAAACTGTTATTGTACTAAACTCTTTAACACTAACTCTCATGATGTTTCTCTTGATGTTGGGATTCTTTTAAAAAAGGCCCACGTGTGGCAAACATCAGCAGTAACTGCACATAAAACCACCTTAGTATGACATGATCAGAGAAACGTTATGCCATCAGTGGGAGTATATATATATATATATAATAAACAAATGATCTGCATGTCTACCCTTTTCCCATGGCTTTTGACATGTACTTTTAAGTGGGATTTGTAATAAAATATCCCTGTAAAACCATCAAATGTATCAAAACAGATCAGAGGGAGGAACACAATACAGGCAGTGGACTATATAAAGGGTGTTTCATAAAGTACGCAGTTTTTAAAAATGTAATAAAACACCCAAAATTGAAGCATTATTTAATTTCATTCAATATATGCTTCAAATTAATAATGAAAAATGATATTGATCATATGACCACCACCACTTTCTCTGCAGGCAGTCAGTCTTCGCCGTTTTGCATGATCAGTTGGTTTCAGCTCTTGTGTCAACTGAATGTTGTAGGGGTGCATATGAAGATCTTTTTTCAGTATTCGATGCACAGCAGATGTTGACATACCCAGCTGTTGTGAACGACGGCGAAGCGACTTCACGGGGCGCATTTTCACACTGCCTTGCACTACTGCAATGTTGTGTTGTGTTCAAATGTTACGGTTTCGAACTGGGCGATTTTCTGGTTGCAACTGACCCAGATTCTTCAAATTTCTGTACCAACCTCGAAACTGTTGTTGCGGTACGGGCATTGCCACATCCAAAGATCACACAAAGTTTACTGACAGTCTCTGCGTAGCACTCCCCGTTTTTGTAAGGAGTTTTCACAATAAGAATGTGTTGCTCGATAGGGAACCACTCCATGGCTACAAAATGGAAAAACGACCAATGATCTTCTAATCGGAGTGATAACAGATAACGAAAATGGTAAGAACAGTGTTGACAATCTTCAGACAAAAAAATGTGTACTTTATGAAACACCCTTTATTTATTGACATATATACGGACATATCTGGCTGCTGTATGATTTGTAAAACTGTGGTATAAATATATAAATATATTTATCCTCTAGTTGAGCACAACAGGTGCCACACAACTCCAGGATCTCGGCGTCCTGGGATAAATGCCTTGGGGGAAGGGGGGAGGTGGTAATGGTGAAGTGTTGCAGTGTCCTCTTTCAGTCTAAAAGCACATTGCACATAGGTGGATTGGCTGTGTGAAATTTTCCACAGCTGTGAGTACGTGAGTGACTGGGTGAGTGTGTGATAATCCTTCTCCATTTTCCTGGGTTCCTCCAAAACCATCTTTGACATTCTCACTGATTATCACTGACCATTTATCTTTCTCGGGTGAGTCAGTTCCTGTCATCTTTCATGTTCGTTTGCACTAGCAACAACCCAAAATGACATCAGTCAGGTTTTCCCTTATTAATAACTCTGTGGTAAATTACAGAACACTATGCGAGTGAAGTCTTTTACATGTACAGTAAGTATATGCACAGTCAGCTCGGAATGGATGGAATGGACATTGCACATAGTACATACATTCACTCCAACATCTTCTGCTTTAAAATCAATCATGAACTTGATTTTAAGTTTAATGTCTCATTTCTTCACTCCACATTTAAGACCGGTGGAATGGGAGAATAGGCTGGATATGAGGCAACCTTCTGTTCACAACAAACCTCAAAATACACATCCATTTATATGTAGCTAGAAACAAATATAAGTGTTGTACAGAAGAAGAAAAAAGTGCATACTATTTTCTAGGTTTATTACTGTATAGGACACAAAAAATCTTGTTTGATTACACGGTGGTGCAGCAGGTAGTGTCGCAGTCACACAGCTCCAGGGACCTGGAGGTTGTGGGTTCAATTCCCGCTCCAGGTGACTGTGAGGAGTTGGTGTGTTCTCCCCGTGTCCACGTGGGTTTCCTCCGGGTGCTCCGGTTTCCTCCCACAGTCCAAAAACACACGTTGGTAGGTGGATTGGCGACTCAAAAGTGTCCGTAGGTGTGTGAGTGTGTGTTGTACTGTGAGGGACTGGCGCCCCCTCCAGGGTGTATTCCTGCCTTGCGCCCAATGATTCCAGGTAGGCTCTGGACCCACCGTGACCCTGAATTGGATAAGCAGTTACAGATAATGAATGAATGAATGAATCTTGTTTGCCTCTTTAACTACTTTTTCTGAGTGCTGCTAGTATGAAAGGCTTTATAAAAAGAAAACCCATAACTGACAGGCAAATAGCAACACAGCCAAAGACACACTCTACACTACTTCACCAAGAAGGCTTTATGAAAGATTAAAGACAAGGAAATTTATATTAAATGCTGTAATCTAGTCTGAAGCCACACAGACCACCACAAGTAAGACCACAATTACAGAACTAAAGGCTCGGTTTTATTGTCTGGTAGTGAGAAATAACACAGTTCTTCACTCTTCACAGTCTATGGCAAAACACACTGACTGAGTTTTTCCAGTCTGAGCGTTCTCCAATAATTTATGCAATAAAAAACCATCCAAAGTAGTAAAACTGTCAGCTACACTTGCCAGCTAAATCGCCTATCTCTTTCAATTAACTGTTTCACAGTGCTTTAGCTGCAGTTTTCTCATGTTTGGAGAGCCAACTGTGAACATAAGCTCTGTACAACACCTACATATTTCTTTCCCTTATTTAACACAATTACACACGCAGACCTTTTATCCCTTCGTGCCTATAATCACTACTTTGGCCAGAGCTTGCTACTAACAGACTTACTGTAATATATCTGTAATATGAAAACGTGAACGCTCGCTGACCTAAATAGTTTCACGCCAGTTCCTACCTCTACAGGCTGTAATGTAAAGTTATGGCAAGTCCCAGCCCTCCCATCAGTAACATAAAGAAAGCAGGCTTTAAATCACTAGATCTCTGGTTCTTGATCTTGTTAGTACACAGCTACATCAGTTGGAAAAAAAAAAAAAAAATATATATATATATATATATATATATATATATATATATATCAGTTAGTTCAGACATCTGCTTTAAAATCCCAATCTCCAAACTGTGCTGCAGCTCAGAGCGTAGCTTGCTAACCCCTGCATACACCACTAAGGGCACAGAGACCACTTTGCAGAGGTGGTCTCATTTCAGGTACAAAGCTGACAAAAAGAACTGTGGCGTTGTCAGGTGCCTAGTTGCTGTTAGTGGGCTGTTTAAGTGCTTTATTTTTAGAATAATTCATATATTTTGTTTATTCTAAATTAAATGTTTAGTTTGAAGTTTTTCAGACAAATGTATATTTATTGGAGCATAAATTGTACTGCAGTTTTCCAGTGACTCTGTCGGTAAAGAAACCTGGCCTACAGCTGCTGCTTCTGACCGAAACACACTGCGATTATTCATATGTTTGTTCCAGTGACATGTGGAGAACTTCCAGTAGGACTTTACAATTGGTCCCATACCTCATAACACCAAACGAAATTGGCTGATTCCTCTGTACTTTTTCAGGCCTTCAGTTTGGCTCCTATATACACAACACTGAGCTTTCCCCACTGCTGAGATCAGTAGACAGGGGTGAGGTTTTTAATCCAAAATTATTTTACATACTGGTATTTACATATATGGCATGGAAATGCAGTCTGCATATATGAATGTACATATGTCCTGACATTGCATAAAAACAAGTGTAAGTGTGTGTGTGTGTTGCGGTTTTCTAACTCCTCGCTTCCTGCTGCCAAATCTGACAGACTTTAGAAACCTTGGCCTCTTGTGGAACCCCACCAGCCTGACGTGCCAATGCCGGCACCTCGGCAACAAGGCCAGCTCTATACGCACCCGTTAGCCGCTAACTATAGAACAAGGAAAGAAAAGAAAACAGCGGCATTAAAAAACACGGGTCCTGGAGAATTGGTTTGACCCTGAACTGAGCGCAAAGGAATTCCTTCATACTTAGGCAGCGTTTGAGTGTGGCAGTCACGGAAGGTCTATATAAAGGGAAAGGTCTCAAAAGAGAGGCTTTGACTGGAACTGTTCCACATTTTCCTAGAGGGGATTTCAGCATTTTGTCTTTTTCACTATTTCTAGAGCAGCTTGTTGAGTTTGGACCTGTCAGGTTTCTCAAGGAGCGAACCAAAAATACGAGGCTGTGGATGCCACACTCGCCACAACTAAAAGCAAGAAGTCAGTGCACATAATGACACAGCTAGGTCTTTAAAAATAAACGTGACACCAAGCATTCCACTGAAAGTTTTGATTCATCACATAAAGATTTCAGTTATTGTCCTTCAAAGCATATTTCTGGGGCCATGGAGCACAAATATTAAAAGATATTATGTCAGTAAAAGAATAATAAAATAACAGACGAAGGATATAATAATAATTAAATATTAAAAGACCCACTACAGGAACATGACCGTTTGTATAAACATATTTTACAAAAAACAATTATGATAATTGTTCTAGGACATAACAGGGGTCCTCAAGGTGGAAAACTGAGAGAAACACTGGCTTAAAAGTGCCATTTTTGCGTGGAAACTTGTTCAAAGTTTGTAGAACCTTTACATAATGTGTAACAGTGATGTCCATCCACGCTAAGAACCTTTCAGAAGCATTTCTTTTTTTAAGAGCACAGCACAGAAATCAATCTGTCCGACAGCATCCCTCTCTGAGCACCTCCTCTCCAAAGTGCCGTATCGACCTGAGAGCCAAGTTTCAATCAAGCCGAGGACTGAACAATAAAAGGAAAATATCTTGACCAGATGAGAGATGGCTCACTTATCAAATATTTAGACGCATGTGGTTGGTGCATCTTTGATCAAAGTAATCGATAGATTTTAAGTGTGATGTTTGAGTCCGAGGAGATTGCGAACCTGGCTTGGGAACGGCGAGAGAGGGAGAGTTTGTGGTTGTGGGTAATAAAGAAAGACACTGAAGGGACTGAGTGGGTTTAATGCCTGCGCCATTGGGATGAATGGCTGAGGGTGTAATTCTTATTCAGATCACGGCTTCTAGTCCATAATGAATGAGGCAGATCAATAGACATCAACCTGCCACCTTGACAGTTAGTCAGCAGAGAGGATCCCTATCATAATGCACACACACACACACACATACACACAATAAACAAGTCTAAACTCCCTATACATTAAAAACCCTTGCAAACTGTTTGAGAAACATATCTATTGGTATAAATCAGTGAAACAATATCGATTGTTTTAAAATTTAAACCAAACTCTAATGAAACAATTTTGAAAAAAATCTGAACATTTAAAAGGGTCATATGTTTAAAAATGTGCATGGGCACATTAATTTGGGGATCTGGAACATTTCGGAGCACACACTATAAAATAAGGCCACCACGTCTGTTATTTATGGGCTGCCTATGTCAAATAACATGGGCTAAAATGAGTTGTCCTGATATTGCACTGCTTCTTAACTACAGTGCAGACACTTTACAATTGCCCCACCTCCTTGTCTGAGTCTCTCCAATCCCAGCACAGGGCCTGTAAATGTAGCAAAATGAAAACAACGTGTGTGGAGAAGATGGATAAGATTACCGACTGAATATGGAGTAAAAAATAGGTTAAAGAACAGCATAAATGGATTCTGCTCCTTGCTCCTCACTCCTGGGATGTCGCGCTGAACTGAGCTGTGGCTCATTCTCATTTAAAGAAACCGTCATTGTGAACAGAGCTGTTTAAAAAAGGGGAGAACACTGCTGTGGTGTTTGATCTTGTAACTAAAGCATGTGACCAACATTTTATTGGAAAAACGGGTATAATGTGTCCTACTTAAAGGCACCAGCGATATGAAAGTGTCCAACAAATAAATACAGTGGAATTTGAGTTCCTCACTTGTGTTTATTTATAGTCAGAAAACATTTCTTACTAATTCAATGAATAAGGTTTAAAACCAAAAGTTGGTTCCCCCCCCCAAACGGTGTTCGGAAACTCTAATAGGTGTCTTCCCTGTGACGTAGATGGTGGACAACAACTCTAGAAGTTGCATTTAATTTAATGCAAAATGACGAAAAGGTGTGTTGTTTTTGGCTGCAATAATTCAATGTACAGTTGGACATCTGTGCACAAATGGCCCAAAGATCCCAAAATTGACTACATTTGGCAACTTTAAACAGGCACTTTTGAAAGGACCATCCGCTTACTCCCTTATCTGTAGCTCATTTCACTGGCGCTTTTCCAACAATATGGGCATGTAAGGAAACCAACGAAAGGTGTTCCAGAGCCTCTGTAACATGGAGGTAAACAGGGTAAGGACACTTACTTTGCCTGTTTTAGTTGGTGTTAGTTATCGTTAGCTTGACTCGCTAAACTCGGTGGCTCAGATTATACTCAGCTACGTAGCTGCATTACGGAGGTTTATAGTGTCGGATGAATTCGAGTTCGACTTCGATCACATTTACAAGAATAACGGTACCTCTAAATTTGAGTTTGGCTTATTGCTAGGCTATTGTCATGAATAATGTTTGTTATTTAGCTATCGCTAGATACTGTCATAACAGTCAGTCATAACGGTGTTTTACCGCGGCGTTGTTCAGCTGTTGTCCACCAGTGACGTCACGGTTGAGTTCAAGAATTTCCGTAGCGAGCTCGGGTTTTTCCGTCAATTTAATAAAATTGTCAGTTTTAAAGCAAATTAAGCTGCTATTTTCATTTTAGTTCATACTTATATATGTCAGTAACTAAAATAATGTGAAATATTCATGGAGGTCCATTAAGTGGTGCTTAGCTTTTAATGTTATCATATGAATGTCTTTAAAGAGGCTGCCAAACTGATTGCCTTCTTACATCAAACACAGCAAATGTGTTACGTATAAGTGTATCATGTAGAAAGCAATATACAAATAATCTAAGAGTAAATGTTATTAAAAAAGACAGAAAGGCTTACTTACATCACACATTTTAACTGATGCCCAAATAATCACACTGATGAAAAAGATGTTAGACACATATCGTCCAGCCAGTTTGATGCTGGGGAAAGCCGGGGATATAGAGACAACTTTAAAACCAAATCGAAGGGTGCTGCCGAGATAACGTGTAGGCCCCATTGTGAATGCTCTTGTTCGGCCGAGACGATAAAGGGCTATTCTACTGTTATGAGAAAGACTGTCTTCGCTTGATGGGGAGGAGATGTGTGTGTGTGTGTGAGAGAGAGAGAGAGAGAGAAGCAGTTGTGCTTTTAGTGATTTATCACAGGCTAATTCTAAATGGACTGTTGAAGGGCTATGGTGGAAAGGGTAGTGGGGTTGGGACGAAGGTTTCTGGCCCCACCAACGGCAGGCAGCACTACTTCCCCCTGAAAGGGGCTTATGTAATTGTTTCCATGGCAACATAATTCAAAAATGTACTGGCACAGTTGGATGGGAATCTTGACACATTCTTTAGGGAATTCGTAGTAAAGCAGCAGTGGCCTTTTACAGTCCTTTACAGTTGTGTGCTGAGGGACATTCACATGAACATACTATAGAGTGAACCAAAAAAAACAAAGGGCTTCCCTTATACACTGTATGTCCAGATGTAGGCAGCTATGGGTAATTTCAGCTGTTTTATGTGCACCCATCGCTGACATAAACACACAACTTACAAACACTGGCCATCCTCTGGAGCAGCTGTACATGCTTTAAGTCACTATCCCCAAAGCCAAGCATGTTCTTGTGGGGTATAAAGCCCCAAGCACTGGGATGTGGAAGAGTGTAACGCTAGAGCAATGGAGATCTATCAGTGTCACACCTCACTAATGCACTCATGGCCAAATGCCATGACATCCTCACAATAACATACCAATATCTAAGGCTTTTTTTGGAGGAGAAGTTACAGCAGAGGAGAGAAATGAGCTACCAATTACAAAAGGCTTTAAAGTGTAGATGAAAACCCTCAATTTAAAAGCAATATTTTGTACATTGTGGAACACGGGAGAACATAACAACACCACTGTGACTCTGTTCAATAACAGCACACAACAGTGAAAATGAGGTCCAATATCCAACAATAATTTAAAATAATTAAAATAATTATCCAATAATAAACTACACACTGGCACCCACAAATATCTATTTTCCCCCCCTTTTAATGTTCACTTCTGCTTAAAGAGGCCAGTTTGATCAATCTGGCACTGTTCCATTCTGGCTCCATTCATCTCCACATCAGTGCCTTCAAACTCCTCAGGCTCTTTTGCCAAACTCTCTCTTCCTCCACTTTGCTTTTGCTCTTTTTGTGCCTTCTGAACTGTTCCGAGCATTTCAAGCACTTCAAACACTCCAATATGGTGCTCTCCAGAAATGAAATGTTCACATGTAAATTCATCTACTTAAAATTCTTATGACTCTGAATTCTAAATAAAAGAAAGTTTTCTTTTTGAACACTAATTCATTGAGTTTATGACACTCCTGACAGCAGAATTTTGCTACTAAAATGTACTGAAGTTTGTGGCCATCGTGTAATAGTTGGTTCCAGTTCACATCACTGAGAGTAAAAAGTGGAAGCAAACAACTCATTATTATTCTTAGTCTATGAGTAAATAACACATTCAGACTGCATGGGAACAGTCATCAAACTGACTCAGTGCTGGGGGCTGAATGCTGAACCGTGGCCATGTTCAAACAAATAGAGAAAATAATAAAATTACACTCTTAAACTTACACATTTCAGGTTTAAGGACGAGCCATATAATGTATTTCTGATGGACTACACTGGTCAGAATGTTAAAGGTGCACTGCAAAAACATTCATTCATTCATTCATTCATTATCTGTAAGCGCTTCAAAGAGTTCAAAGTCACGGTGGGTCCAGAGCCTACCTGGAATCATTGGGCACAAGGCGGGAATACACCCTGGAGGGGGCGCCAGTCCTTCACAGGGCAACAAACACACTCACACATTCACTCACACATTCACACCTACGGACAGTTTTGAGTCGCCAATCCACCTACCAACGTGTGTTTTTTGGACTGTGGGAGGAAACCGGAGCACCCGGAGGAGACCCACGCGGACACGGAGAGAACACACCAACTCCTTGCAAAAACATTATTATTTTATATTTATTTTTTATTTGGATGGTTCATTTGCAGCTTTCTACACAAAACCATTATTCCAGCCAATGTTGTAGTTTTGAAGAAGCGTGTCATAATCACTGATATTGTCTTGTACCTTTATTTCAAATGATAAATTTTGATAAATCATAATTTGATAAAAAATAATATATTATAATAATGATGCTATTAAATCCAGTTTGGGGCCTGGGTAATCCTGTTAGCTTACACATCAAATATTCAGCATGTCGACATGAATAAAGCTGACAATTTATCACAGTCTCTCAACCCCTAAGCTACAGCATTCACTGACAAAGAGGGACAGAGGAAATACAAAAAAAATCCCATTCACACTCTGATAATCTACATTTGGTTGTGTTTTACTAGTAACATATTTGATGTTCCCAGTTACATATATTTAAACAAATATTTGGAGAGATTGCTCTTTAGATCTGTGAGGACTATATTCTACCTGTACCTCTGTTCCTCAGTCTCTTTCATCTTACCCTGTTTAGTTTAATTGCAACCTGATTTTGGGTTCAGCACTTGCACTGCTTTAGTGTATTAAGCTAAAATGGGATGATTCAGGAGCAGCTGAATATGAAAAGCCTAATGCCATAGTCACACTACACGGCTTCCAGAGCGGGATCTCTGTACCTTTCACACTGCACAAGCTGTTTTCTTATAATCGGGAGTCTTTCAGTGTTTTTACCTCCCACTCCACATGAGTGATGGGTGACACAGGGTCACAAATTACACTAGCTTTTACCAGGAGAAAGCCCCGGCGACTTTGTCTGGTGTCCAAAAATATGTTTTGTCACAAAAACACATGAGAAATGATGTGATGTCAAGCATGAGTTGCATGTTTTTTTTTTTCCCAAATCGTACAGAAATGAGCAATACTCATTACATTGCACTGCTTTGTGAAAAAAAAGCATAAGAAGTACAAGTATATGGATGAGAAACGGAATAAGGACAGCAGGGATTGTCACTGTTATTCACTGTTATATATCATTGTTATTGACACATTTTAGAATTGCGATATATATATATATATATCGCAATTCTAAAATGTGTCAATAACAATGATATGATTTGTATACACATTTTCAATATTTTAATATATACAGCATTTGTCACTGCCTGGCGGCCATTACAGGGCACTGATATCAGTTCATTGCACTCCATTTTAAAGTTAGTTTATAAATATTAATATTGACAAAGCCAAGAGGTTGTTGTTTGATGGTGATGTTGTTTTCAGTTCTTGGCAGTTTCTGTGGCTTTTTATTGTTCATGATATAATTATATTGTATCGACCGAAGTTAAGAAATATATTGTGATATAAATTTTGGCCACATCGTCCAGCTCTATGTATGCACATGTATTCTGATAGAAAAAGTATTATAGTTCAAGAGGTTTAACTGTCGTTTCAGCTATTTACCTGTACAAAATCAAACGAAACAATGTTCCTCCAGGAACAATACACAACACAAGAGCTGAAAATACAGCGCAATAATAACGAAGGACTTACCAAGAACACCTTTCACAATAGCGGAGGAAATGTGTTACATGATCTTCAGTAATTTGTGCAAAAAGAACGTTTTGAAATTGATTAAATGAAAAACATACAATTGTTTTACTCATATTTAATAAAACAAAAGACTTTTACTTTAATATTTAACCCACCTCTGGCTAAAAAGCATGAGAATCCACCTTAAGTTCAAGTCTGATACTCATTTAAACAGAAATCTAGCCTGGATCATTTGGACCCTCAGCTCCACAGCTCTAATTTATAAATCTATATCATGCAGTCTGAATCATAACAGACAGTCCTTTGGGTGTTTTACCACATTAACTTATTTTTCGATTCTGTTACTGATGTGTAAGCAGCAGCCTGCTAACCTCACTGCCCTGCATATACAAATAAGTGTGGAGCGGAGCATTTGGGAATCTCTACCTCACCTGCAGGGTTGGAGGTATTCTGGTGATTGCAGTGCTGTATTGATCTAGCTTCCAGTTGCTCTGAGGAGACTTTTTAAAGCCTTTTCAGCCATTTCCCCCTAGCCATTAGGCAGCGAGGCATTGATTTTTAAGGGGAAAAAATAAACATTGTACGCAGGCAGGTCGCTGAGGGGCTCGGCTGGGAAGCAACAGGGTTGGCCCTTTCCTTTGGGAAAGCGCAGAGGGAGTGCAGCTGGAAGGGCATTCACAAACCAACACGAAAACAAGCGCGCACACATACACACACATATACACAAGTGCACATGCACAACTGGTTTCATAATGTCAAGACGTGGGGTCACAGGTATGTCCCACACTTACCCTGCATACTTGTGACAGCCCATTTCCAACAACACTATATCAAATACATGAATGTGTATAGAGTACTCAGAGAGTCAATATCCAAAAGTCAGAGAACACCTTTTGTTTATTTCATTCTCAGCCAAAATGCCTATTAACCTATATTTCGGAGAAAATCGGACCAAGTCAAAGTAAAAAATAAATTAATTAATACATTTAAAACAAATTATAATAATAATTGCGATTCCCGCTCCGGGTGACTGTCTGTGAGGAGTTTGTTGTATTATCCCTGTGTCCGCGTGGGTTTCCTCCGGGTGACTGTCTATGAGGAGTGTGGTGTGTTCTCTCTGTGTCTGTGTGGGTTTCCTCCAGGTGACTGTCTGTGAGGAGTGTGGTGTGTTCTCCCTGTGTCCGCGTGGGTTTCCTCCGGGTGACTGTCTATGAGGAGTGTGGTGTGTTCTCTCTGGTCTGTGTGGGTTTCCTCCAGGTGACTGTCTGTGAGGAGTGTGGTGTGTTCTCTCTGTGTCTGCGTGGGTTTCCTCCAGGTGACTGTCTGTGAGGAGTGTGGTGTGTTCTCCCTGTGTCCGCGTGGGTTTCCTCCGGGTGACTGTCTATGAGGAGTGTGGTGTGTTCTCTCTGTGTCTGTGTGGGTTTCCTCCAGGTGACTGCCTGTGAGGAGTGTGGTGTGTTCTCTCTGTGTCTGCGTGGGTTTCCTCCAGGTGACTGTCTGTGAGGAGTGTGGTGTGTTCTCCCTGTGTCTGCGTGGGTTTCCTCCGGGTGACTGTCTGTGAGGAGTGTGGTGTGTTCTCTCTGTGTCTGCGTGGGTTTCCTCCAGGTGATTGTCTGTGAGGAGTGTGGTGTGTTCTCTCTGTGTCTGCGTGGGTTTCCTCCGGGTGACTGTCTGTGAGGAGTGTGGTGTGTTCTCTCTGTGTCTGCGTGGGTTTCCTCCGGGTGACTGTCTGTGAGGAGTGTGGTGTGTTCTCTCTGTGTCTGCGTGGGTTTCATCCGGGTGACTGTCTGTGAGGAGTGTGGTGTGTTATCCCTGTGTCCACATGGGTTTCCTCCGGGTGCTCCGGTTTCCTCACACGATCCAAAAACGTTGGTACGTGGATTGGCGACTCAAAAGTGTTCGTGAGTGTGAGTGAATGTGCGAGTGTGTGTGTTGCCCTGTGTAGGACTGGCGCCCCCTCCAGGGTGTATTCATGATTTGCGCCCAATGATTCCAGGTAGGCTCTGGAACCACCGCGACCCTGAACTGGATAAGGGTTACAGATAATGAATGAATGAATAATAATCATTGAATGGAACATCCAGACAATGCAGTTTAGCCCTATACTTTGTCGTTTTTTTCTTTCTGTTTGTGTGTGTGTGTGTGTGTGTGTGTGTGTGTGTGTGTGTGTGTGTGTGTGTGTGTGTGACTTTGTATAAAAAACAGAACTGATGCAGGCTCATAGCTCAAGTGTACAAAAGCACTCTGTCTTCTTACCTCTAAGTTTTCTCAATCTATCCCTGAAAACCTCTTCATATCCACTCTCTCGGCTCTAAGTCCATTTATATGACCCTATCCCCCTACTTAATCACAAAGGCAATTTTGGGGGTCTTTGTGGGGTCGACAAATCTTGTAAACCTCTAAACCCAAGGTCAAATCCGCTTCTCCTTTCTCTCAAGGCTATAGATACATTTTCACAACACTGACACATACACACAGAAATACCCAGCATACACACACACACACACACACACGTGTACACACAGCACCTCTGCCTGCTTGACACATCCAAAGTGCCTGTCCAATTATAGTGGCTGCAGAAGAAGGGCTGGAGGTTTTAAACCTGGAGCCTGTGTGGGATTTCGGATCTCAGCCTCAATCTGCTGTCCGTTTCCCTGGAGTGCTCTTTCCTCCTGAAGGCCATTTCCCTCCTCGCCATCCATCACGCTAAGGGTGACAGCGCCAATCTCGCCGCCTCGCCTCGCCTCGCCGGCCCATAAACTCACTCACATGCCTTAATGGACGTCTCCACATGCCGGACACAAACTGCCCACCTGAACACGGGGCGCGAGACGGCCGAGATGAAAGAGACAGCTTTATCATCGCTGCTGGAATGAATCCTTCATCGCATACTTTCTGTTCTTGCCACACGTTTCATAGTCACTTCATGAGGTGGAAAAAAAACTGCGCATACATTTCATGTCACTTAAATTAACAAAATAGTTCATGAGGTTGGAACCACAGCTTGTCAAATAGGAAGTCAATGCCATTACCAGTGGACTGCAGTGATGGTGTATCAGTTACAAACAAACAGTGGTAAATGTATTGGAAAATGCATTCTTTCTAAAGGTACAATTTTTTTATTATCTTTTTTTATTTTTAATATAAGAATCTCTATAACGATCAAACCATATTCCCCCCAAAGTACCATTACTTTACCATGATTTGTATTTTTAGCACTTTCCAAAATAGCTGAGCTTACATTATGTTTTGTTTATGTTTAATCAAGGTATGAAACTGCTTAACATACAGTATGAATACTTGAAATGCTAGGCAAACATGTGTGTACCCTTTTCTGTTCTAGTATAAGGTGAAACAGACTGACATTTTTGTTAGCTCTGAGAACGAAGCAGAATAAATGCAAAGTCTGAGAATTTGACAAAAGGTCATCAGCAGTGTCTCACAATCCCAGCTCGCCTGCATGAACATCGACTCATACATGCACTCTTTACAGTCAACCCCCAACACACACAAACACAGAGAGAGAGAGGCTGCACAGCTAAAGGTCAAGCGAAATGCCTCTTGTCCATAGAAGACGAGGTACAGTGTCTGTCTGCCTATTCATAACAGAGTGCCATAAATTCCTGGTTGAACATGGCCTTACTTACAGTAAAGCTTCTGAGAGGAGACTAATCACCAAATTATGCTGAATTCAGTGGAGTGAATACAAAGTTGCACAACTTATAGCTTCTATTATCTTGCTCATTTGCAAGGACCCCAGACTGCATGCCTAATAGTTTAATGGTAAAAACTGTAACTGAAATCATGGCGTTCATAGGCTTGTCCAATATGGAGCACTTTTTTTTTTTTGTTCATGAGCCAAAAGGGCACCAGCTCTTTAATGAGTTTTCATTTCTTCACAATTCCATTCAAATGAGGTCAACCTTCACTTGTTTCATTAGAAGTTATACATTTTTCAGGAGATAGTTCTGAGAAAATTAGATAAGAGCATAATCCACTTATAAAGGCAACATTAGTGAAGTGGACTTTCAAAATCTAGAGTTACAAGAAGTTTTAAAATGATAATAAAGAAAAAATAGGTAAAAAGGTGTTGTGGATTATCAAGCCTGCCTGCTGCTTCACAGTGCATCCAACAATAAAGGCAGTAATGCACTTCTTTAATGTAGTGATAGGTAACAGTAGAGTTCAAAACAAAAGGGATGGTGTAATTTAACATGTTACTGGGGACATGTTAGGTCTCGTATTGGATCTCGGATGATACATGATGTCAGACTGGGTTAACGGCAAACATTTACGATGATGACACTTGAGAAAGATTACAGAGTTTTACCAGCACTTGCTAATTCAGTGGTGTTGGTAAAACACCAGAGGAGTCTGGGTATTACAGCGTTCTTCCAATGAGAAGCAGGTGTGTTTTATTTCAGTGGGTTTAGAGAAAGGGGGAGTAAAGAGTCATCTTTGGCCACAATTATGGGGCGGAGGTGCATGGAAGGATCTATTAAGAAGGGATTATCACGACATGGGAGAAAAGTAGCAATATAAGCTCTCCTAACACTCAATCAACTCTCCCACTGGTTTTTTCGTTTACTGGTGTGTGTGTGTGTGTGTGTGTGTGCTGCCTTTGCCAGCCAAATACAAAAAAAAAAAAAAAAAAAAAGTACAGCAAATGAATAACAACAGGGAAAGTTTATCGCAGTTTAAACTCCTACTATTTTCATTGCTATTCCGGTCCATTATGCAGACTCAATTGCAGTAACATCCTCCTCGCCATCCTATATATCCATAATCCCTGTGCAAGTCTGGCCCCAAGAATTATGCAGAGTTTATAATCCTACAGAAAGCTGTACCTTCACTAAGCTTATTTGTCCACTCACGGTCACAGAAGGAGCAGCAGAGGAGGAGTTATCACAACATTCTCTGATCGCAATTAACAAATCTGATAGCCATTATTTTCCATGTTTATTAGATTTAAAAGCAACATGTTGGTGCTCCATTAAATGGAACTGTACCTTGTAATTAACTGGGTTGAGGAAAACCTGTAAATAAGAGAAAGCAGGAAACATGTTTATCTAGAAGCATCAGGTTTATGAAAAACAGAGTGAACAGAGGTTTCACTTTGTTACATTGAGCTACATTCTGCTCGCTACATATTTTTATCGATCTGTCCAATGCACATCTCTTTGTTTCATTTGGTAGAGACTTCCAACAGAGGCTCTGTCACATGACTGTGACTCACCAATCAAATGTAGCCATTAGCGACATTTGATTCTGGTTCACCAATCAAACAGAGCTTGAGAGCTAGCTGAATAGCCACTTCACGGAGAGAATACACACACACACACACACACACACACACACTTTATGATTTGCATAAACATATGCACAGATTGCCTTTTTCGTCTTTGTTTTTATCCTTTGTAACCTCTACCTATTGGAACCATTGTTCTGTTATTAAATTATTGTGGCTGCATTTAATGTGTTACTTTGTAAATATTTCCTTTCTTATTATTTTAGTTGTTTAAGAGATATTCTCTGGCTCTGAATTTGTTAATTGCTGTTTTACATCATTGTACGTCCTGATTATTAAACCAAGAGGTTACTCAGCAGTTACTCAGTACCTGAGAAGTTTTTTCACTTAGTAATTTTTACTCTTACTCAGGTTATTAATTGGGTGACTACATTGTACTTTTACATGAGTCATATTTTTCTAAAATAACAATACTGTTACTTTAGTATAATTTTTGGCTACTCTGTCCACCTCTGAGAGTGAAAGTAAACCCGCTATTGGAATCTGCTTTCCATGTGTTGGCAGAGTCCAGGTCACTTGTCAGTGTGAACAAAGTGCAGAGGAAGGAGACGAAAAACCGAAGTGCTCACAGTGACAGCCCTGCCCACTCACTGTCCACTGCGCTCTTCTCTGGACAGAGCTGATGTTTACTTACTCCTTTAAAGTGAGAGCTGAGGAGAGCCTATGCCCAAATGGGCTGCTTCCTCCAGTCACAAGGCCCGCACAGACCCGGCAGCTCGGACAATGAATTATTGAGAAGGAACTGAAAATAAAAAGCAAGACGACAGCAGGACCACACACGTGACAAAGCTAGCACGTGCCGACTTTCTCCTGGACACACACACACAGACAGACACAGAAGCACATATGCTTTGCAAAGTAAACTTAATACCTGCTTTTTTTTTTATCACAGAAGGCACGGAAAAAGAAAAAAGGTAAATTCAGACACAGTGTCCATTACGGTATCAAGAGTTCTCAAGACCAGTGCAACTCAGCATCCAGTTCAGGGTCGCGGTGGGTCCAGAGCCTACCCGGGGTTTCACTGCACGCAAGGCAGGAATACACCATGGAGGGGGCGCTAGTCCTTCACAGGGCAACACACCCGGAGGAAACCCATGCGGACAGTCACCCGGAGTTCCTGGAACTGTGTGACTGTGACTCTACCTTCACACTGTGTGAAAATTGCATGATCAATGGACCAATAGAAGTGCTCCAAATTAGTTTGGAAAATAATCTTTTTAAACTGACTTCTATTGAATGTTAGAAGGTTAGTTCCTTCTCCTGTAAAGTTGCTATTTTGAAGATACATGTTTTACACTGCACAGTGATGATGAAGGACTGACAGTGAGTACTGACCCTGGTATGTCCACTCCTGTCCATTTCTCTGCTCTGAATATCAATTACAAAAATGCAGAAGCATAAGTTGTGGCCTTAGACTTTGAGGTAAGAGCTGAGGGGATGACTGCAAGAGCTGAGAAGAGAAAATGCCAGTAATGCACCCAATCTCACTCTCCTGTCCTGATTTCACTCCCTCTTACTTGAGGGAGACTGGGCACCACACCGGTCACGAGCAGTGGGGGGATGGAGCCGTGACGTCATTGCTGTCGAACTAGAGACTTCCAGCAACCTCTCTTATGAGGCTAGATGTAATTTGGAAGGCTGACGACATGGACAGCAGCCTACATGGGCACTAGCAAATGTGGCAGCTTACTAAGAATAGAGACACCACATTTTTATAGTTTTATTCATTTATTTATTTACATTTGACACAAGAAACACAGACATTTGATTTATAACTTTCAAAAATGTAAGTCAAACAAATGATAAAGGACTTATTGAGCTACTGCATTTTGATTCATTTATTATTCAGAGTGAATAAGAGCAGAAATTGTGCCAATGTGACAGAGATATTGCAACAAATTGGGTTACATTTCTTCTCTATTCTCCAGTGCTTAACAATGTGCCTGAAATACGAGTTTCCTAATGTAAAACATGGAATACAAAGCACTGAGCCAAACTGTTTCAATGGTTGTTTTGACCTGGACCTCACACCTATAATAAACTCTCCAATATTATACAATTAGTGTAATAATAACAGCACTGTAAAAGCCCGTTGTTAATCTTTTCTGCTTGGTTTTGGCTTAATCAGGGCTTTGTGGGATAATGTGTCCCTCGTGGCTTGTAAACCCTGAGAGAAAAGCAAAGAGTGAGCGGAGGGCGAGGGACAGGGGGTAAGGGGGGGTATAATTTCCCTCTTTTCCGTCTCAGTGAAAAAAAAAAGTTTCAAGGCCTGAGAAAACACGCTCTCCACTGAGCATGACCAAACACACCATCCGTTTAGAGCGTGGACAGGAGAGGAGCACTAAAAGGAGCGAACGATGTGCTAACCTCACACGAATGGAATTAGAAAGTTATGTCAGCTATCAGCTCACTCTATAACGGATGGCTCTGGTAGTCTCCGCTGCAGCAGTCGCAGATCTGTACTGTTCTTTACTGTGGTCGACCTAAAGACCTGAGAGGCAGGAACAAAGCTGCCCAGTCGTCTGCACACATATGGAAGCCATCACAGTAAGTCCAGCGGAGTCTAGAGCTAGTCCGCTTTTCATTACCTTTATGTTTAAAGTCCCAAAACAGTACCACGGCCGTCCTGGACTTAGCCCTAGGAGGTTTAATAGAGATTTAAGGTGTGCATTATTTAAATGTGGCCATAATTTCACTATAAACCATATTAAATCAACACAATCATTTTCAAAATGCAAGTCAACTGAAAAACAATATGGTTTTAATGAATTTCATTCATGTCCAAGTCTCCATCCTCATGTATCTGGATATTTTTAAAAGCAGAGGGTTTTGGCCCCCTATCCACATTAAAATGAGGTTAGTCAGAAAAGTCAGAAAAACAGAGGTTAAAACTGTTGTCAGTGTCATGTTCACAGGCAAAAATAAGCTTTTCAATAAATGAAGACATTCAAAGGACACTCTAATAGCTCTGTACTCCCTATATACTGACTTACATAGGCCATAAATCTATAGTGTAAACACTCAGATACCACTAGATTTCAGATTCCCACACATGTATAAATAAATATTATGTTGTATTAGAAGTATATACTGCACTATTAAAACATAATTGACTTGCACATTTAATTACATAGGGAGTATGGGGTGATTTGGGATTAAACCTGTGTTTCTCTCATGTATCAGGGTGTTTTGTTGTCTCTCTTTAAGAAGAACTATGGCTGCCCTACTGGACTGGCATGATACTGCAACCGTATTCTTTTTCGTCCGAACTGAGATACAGAGAATCAAATAATGCAATCTCAAGCACACAAGACCATGATGTTATCCACTATGCTGTCTACTTGCTTTGGGGGAGATATATATATATATATAGTGGAGTCTCATGGCAAAGAGACAAAGACTCAACACGGCTGGTGTGTCCCTGCATATGCCTTTTGCTTCGTCTTGCCTGAAGAGCATGAAGGCACAAATCCAAAGCTTAACATGCCCACTGAGGTTCTTTCCTAACCAAAACAAATGGGGTGGCAGCGTTCATAGACTTGCAGTGACATATTTGCCAGAGCAATGACGCATGAGTTCCTCTTGAGACTGAAGCTGGATGAGGTGCCTGATCTTGTCAGGGACATTTAGGCATCATTTCACCCATGAGTACAGTTTCATTCCCTTCGGTGTTAAAAAAACAAAAAAGGGAAGTGATAGAAAGAAAAACAGCATGCCCTCTGTGTTCTATCAGATGAACTAGATACACAAAGTATAAACTGGCATTTTGCCATCTACTGGCATGTAATTCAATGTTATTTACTACTCGCATGGGGAACTAAACTGTTATTGATCCAAACAACAGCTAAACCTTCACAAATGGACTGACAACATGGGGTAAATGGTTTGCCGCAGAATTTCTGTGATTAATTCTGTGATTGCATTAAATAAACAAAACAAGCAGCCACACTAAAAAAAAACACAAAATACAAAACAGAGAAAATATATCCATAATGGATGCAAATTTAATGACGGGTCTATCCAGCCAAAGCCCCCAAACCCCCCACAACTGTGCCTCTGGCTCTGGCATAATAGTGACAACATGTGAATGTAAGTATCTTTTTCCACAGTAAAATCTATTCCAAAAATGACATGACTATCAAGGGTAAATGTGGGGTGTGGGGGGGAATCGCATAAATGGGCATTGCAGATGTCTTGCACTTTAGAATTCCCTGCTGCGGCCAATAAAAAGCAGTCCAGCTAAAAGCAGCCTCCACACTCACGCAAAACCCTGTGCTTTCAAATTGGCAGAAAAAGCGGCTCGCTGATAAAAGACTGAAGGGATCCATAACGCATTAGACTAAAACTCTGAGCCATTTTGCTGAGCTGAGGGCCGAACACGCTCTCCCAAAGCTCCGAAACATTTCAACAGGTACCAGCAGAGCTTAAGTGATCCAGCATTCACCGCAACAGCTCCACGGATGGCATTACTCTTTTCATATAAGGACTACTTCAACTATAATACGGCTCAGGACGTTTCATTTGCAGCCCACTGGACAAGACCCAGGGCTGTGGATAACTGAAAGCATTTGGCTGCGGGAGAAATGACAGTCATTAGAAAGTAATGTCGATGAGGTCACAGATGGATCTCAAGTGCTGAAAGTGAAAATATGTCTTTCAGACAAACTTTAAACAGCATGGGTTTAGTGAAATTCCATTCAGATTTAGATAGAAGTCCGACTGAATTCATTTATTTCCACAGTTGAAATGGCCACTTTATTAGATCCTCTGGTATTGTTAGTTCTACACTTCCAGATTTGAAGACAGGAACTGTCCTCTGTAAGTCATTCTCCAGCCCTCCATCAATGGTCTGTGTTTTATCAAACAGCCACTCTTACTTGGATATTTGTAAGTGGTGTGTGGGAGGACTTACCACTGTGCAAAACCTGGCAGACAAGCACAGCAGTCACCTTCAGCTAAACAGTGCTTATAGCTTTTGTTTCACCACTGAAACACAGGAGAAAGTCCAGCACTAATTTTGAATTAGATTTTTAAACGTACTTTGTGTATTTAATTGTTAGATGACTTCTAAGTTAAAATTTTGGATGTGGGGAAAAAGAAAAAAAAAAAAAAAAAGGTCCTTAGATAAGAATAGAAACTGTAAAACAAGGCAAAGAAAGACAACAAAGACATATTAGACATTGGTGGCACGGTGGTGCAGCAGGTAGTGTCGCAGTCACACAGCTCCAGGGACCTGGAGGTTGTGGGTTCGATTCCCGCTCCGAGTGACTGTCTGTAAGTAGTGTGGTGTGTTCTCCCTGTGTCTGCGTGGGTTTCCTCCGGGTGACTGTCTGTGTGGTGTGTTCTTCCTGTGTCTGCGTGGGTTTCCTCCGGGTGACTGTCTGTGTGGTGTGTTCTCCCTGTGTCTGCATGGGTTTCCTCCGGGTGCTCCTGTTTTCTCCTCCAGTCCAAAAACACACGTTGGTAGGTGGATTGGCGACTCCAAAGTGTTCGTAGGTGTGAGTGTGTGAGTGAATGTGTGTGTTGCCCTGTGAAGGACTGCCGCCCCCTCCAGGGTGTATTCCCACCTTGCGCCCAATGATTCCAGGTAGGCTCTGGACCCACCGTGACTCTGAACTGGATAAGAGTTACAGATAATGGATGGATGGATATTCGACATTTCCAATTTCCTAAAAAACACATAATCCGTCTCAAACAAATAAATAAACAAACAGTGATTTCACTGGCAACACAGTGTTGTCTGGCAATTTAGTGTCTGTGGTGGTGTTTTTTTCACCCAAATCGCTGGCAAAGAAATCAGCTGCTCCATTGGCAGAATCCCGCTGGCCCCCAGCATGGTGCCGCCGCATGCCGAGGATTACAGATGTGGAAACAAAAACTTAAGGCCCATTTGGACAGAGCCAGGGGCAGAGGGGGTGATTACGGAAGCCTCACTGCTGCAGACAGCAGCACTAGTGTGTAAAGCTGATGACTACCAGATGGGTTAACCCCTTCTGACCCTCACTGCCCAACATACGAGACTGGAGACACATGAGCAAACAGACGACCACACACACACATACACACACACACACACACACACACACCCCTCCCCCCCTCGCTCTGTCACAGCATATCAGCACACACATACACTACCACATTATGAGCTTTCCTTTGTGTCGGATTTGGTAAATCTGCTTCACAAAGCTAAAACAACTCAGAGGACCAGGAGGCTTGGATAGTATTAGAGCCGCACAGTATATTGTTTGAGCTTTATCACTGTTACAACCTGTTCAATGCTGACATTGCGAAGGGCTGGAATATGCAAATGAGCATTCAAAACAATCGCAAAAGTGTTGATTTTATGATCTGTGTGTTCTGAGCAATTATGGATCTTATTGTATGATGAATCAAGGCACTGATTCAAAAACAGTCATCAAAATAATGTAAACGACACCGAATTTAGTTTGAAAGCCATACCGCACTCGCTGTGATTTTTATCCTTCAGAGATCAGATGATATCAATAATGATATAGAGAACCGAATATTGCCTTAAAACCAATTGCATTACGAATACCAACAGAATATATTTGAAATGCTTTTAAATTAACTTTATTTAATAGAAGTACTTCACTTACACAATCCTCTAACAACGTCAAATCTAAACCACATGCACTTTTTCAGGCTAGGTTTCTAACACTAATGGACTGGATTCTATAGTTTTTCTCCCAATATCTATTCCATCATATTCTACTGACATCAACCCCAATACCCATCGATACTGATGTGCCTTCTCTGTTCAGAATGTGAAATTTTGTCCACAGTGTGTCACTCCAGCTTGTGGAAATCCAAACCGTTGTGTTTCACTTGTGGGTAAGAATTGTGCCGAGCTTCTGCTGCTCGGAGCCTCCTGCTGCGGTGCTCTGTCAGGGGCGCTCACAATCCCATGACCCAGTTTCAGCGCTGGGAGAGAAAAGCGCTCCTTGCGGTGAGATTACTGTCACAAAGAGCTCATCTCGGCCACTCCAGCCTCCAGCCTCTTTGCTTTTTAAAGCAATCACCCGACAAAATAAAAATTAAGTTACAGAATTTCCCACTTATCCGAAATGTTGTGTTTTGGCCATGATACATTTGGTGTCTGGTGGTTATTTGCTTTGCACTGCAGCTTGGAGGCTAATGTGAGAAACAGAAGCTTAATGGAAGCACCCATTTGCACTAGTGTGTATGACAAATCAATAGCCGTATTGTTTTTAATGTAAATGTTGAACATATATAGGGACAACACCACTTATCAATGACACTTCATAAACCTCAACTGTTGAGTAGTGCTTTTCTTTAAAAACATTGTATTTGTACACATACTGGCTGATACCAACACCCGTGTAAATACCAATCCAATAAATATGTTGTAAGACAATGACTAACATATTTAACTAAAGCACTCAAGACAAAGACTTAGTAGAATGCCATCATGCCCAAACTCCTCAAACCACCCCTGAAGAAAAATACACAGCATCATCACACCGTGTGAGCTGTTTCAGGTTAGGTTTGTTACAGGATTGGAGCATTACACTATTTTATACAGAAAAGCCCATTAGGAGCTGCTTGTGTCATTGTGGGAGGCCATTGGGTCATGTCCGATGCTGTAGCTCAATGGTTGACACACTCAGGCAGGGCTCTCGAGTTGAATTCCCAGCCCACAAAAGCCCTGCGATTCATCAAAAGCACTGTGAAGGAAGGAAGGAAGGAATGATGGTGAGAACGTGCAGGCCCTGTGAGAGGCCTTCACACAAGTGGTTTCATATTGAAAAGGTCCTTTAACAAACATCCAGGCAGGGCAAAATAGGAAGAAAGAGGAGACTGGGAGAGAGCAAACAGGGTTATGGAAGACACTATGGGAAGTAAAGAGGAAGTGCAATGCCAGTTTTTGAGAGCTTATACAATATGAGAGGGGGTGGGGGTGTTGAGTAATAAAAAGTATTGTTCTACAAGATAAGGCTCTAGATGCCAAAACACCTGGGACTCAGAACAATACATTTAACTGGAGGCAAAAATACTGCACTTTTAAAATACAGCTTATATTGTGTGTGTTGTAATAAAAATGAAGCAAGGAAACCTACACTGAGGACAAAAGGTCTCTCAAAACTGAATAAAGAGCCAAGTGACCAGAATACTAACTCATGGCTAGTGCTTTAGCTCATCGCTAGAATATATGACTGAAAATGTATATCCTCTTGGGGGAAAAATTTCCATTCATTCATTCATTATCTGTAAGCGCTTATCCAGTTCAGGGTCACGGTGGGTCCAGAGCCTACCTGGCATCATTGGGCGCAAGGCGGGAATACACCCTGGAGGGGGCACCAGTCCTTCACAGGGCAACACAGACACACACACACACACACACACATTCAAATACACTCCCTACGGACACTTTTCCACCTATCAACGTGTGTTTTTGGACTGTGGGAGGAAACCAGAGCACCCGGAGGTAACAAACGTGGACACAGGGAGAACACACCAACTCCTCACAGAGTGCGTGCGACTGCGTGACTGCGACACTACCTGCTGCACCACCGTGCCGCTCGGAAAAGTTTCCAGTGAAAGCCAAACGTGCAACAAGTAACAGGTCTGTGAGAACTGGGGGGCGGAGCCATGTTCAGTCCACAAACCAAAAACAACACACGAACACACAATGAGTAAACATCACCTAACTTTACCGCCATCGTTGTTGTGGTTTTCAAAGCCAGCATGAGGGTGCCCTGCCAGTGGAAAAACGACAAGCTTTAAGCGAGTCGAGTCGTGTTGAGCCGGACCCATGCGGTGGAAAAGCGGCATCAGTCTCCTGAGCCAGGAACTGCAATAAACTGCAAAATTATATTAATTCATAGCTACAGCATTTGTTCATGTATAGGGTTAATAAATTATGAACGTGTTCTCCGTGTGTCAGTGCGGGTTTCCTCTGGCTGGTTTCCTACCACTGTCCAAAAACACATGTTGGGAGCTGGATTGACGTGCCCTGTAACGGACTTGTATCCTGTCCATGACATGTTCCTGCCTTGTGCCCAATGATGTGACCCTGATGAGGATGTTACAGAAGATGAATGAATGAAAATTGAATGTGCATTCTACTAAGAAACTAGTTTAAATGGATTGGAAAAATCGTTGTGCCATGCCAGAGTCCCAAAAATAATTTATAAATGTAAATGAAAGCATTTGGCACTGTATCAGATAAATATTGAATCAAGGCATATTCAGATACAGTACTGTATCAAACTATGAATGCTGTGTATTGTTACAGCACTAAGAGGAAGAGAAAGAGAAGTCACTGAACTGAGATAGAGTAACTGGGCAACTATGTAGCCTCTCTTTCTCTCTCTCTGTCTCTCTCTCTCTCTCTCTCTCTCTCTCTCTCTCTCTCTCTCTCCCCTGTGCTATCAGTAATGGAGAGTGACAGAGCACGACAGTCTGCATGAAACAGTGTAGCCCTGTGGGGTCTGACCTCTCATATGGAGAGAGTGAGACAGAGAGAGAGAGAAAGAGGTGGGGGGCGGGTGAAAAGATTGACAGAAACAGAGAGGCAGAATATTGAAGGAGTATCGAGCATTCAGAGGAAAAACAAAACTCCAGAACAGTCAAACCAAGAGAAGGGCATGACACAGGAGACAGGCGGTGGCGGAGGAGGTGGGGTGTCTAAGACTGGCCTAAATTTAACTGCTTATGTAATTCCACTGACACTCCTAATCATGTTATTCTTTGCTGAATACATAAGATTTCGCCCCACGACCAGGGAGAACGCCCACAGCACTCTGAGCCTCCAGAATCCACTGCAAAAACACAAAGGTTAAAAACAGAACCTGAGACATGGCACCTCATATATTCGGGACTCATTTGTCATGGCAACACTCGGCTTCTTAAGGGCATGTTGGAACCAGATGCAAATTATTGTTTCCTCAGCTGCTCAGCAGAAACACACTTTTGTGGATTAGGTTGGCACAAGCAAACCTTTCAGTGCGAGTTTGTTTTTTTGATCGCCAGTGTACACTCCTATGAACCCATTCTTCTGGTGATGTATTTAAGGTATAATGGTGCTATTATGTATTGAGGCTCTACAGATGTCTCTCCCTGATTATGCCAGGGGTTTTGACATTAGTTGTGCCATGACTAAGCAGCTATTTTTACAGATACAGGTGCACTATTGTAGGTTTACTACACCATTCACCTCGACAAAAAAGCCAACAACAATGCCACCACTGATCAGATATTGTTTGTTGAGTAGACCATTCTTGGATGGTTCAGCTGAACACTGATGAAGGAATGATGGTTAAAGCATTCATTAAAAGGTGACATAAAAATCACTTCTTCAGTGCATGTGTATATTAATGTAGGTATCTGGCGTCTACCAATCCACAATCTATTTGCTCTCTTATTACTGTTCTGAGAACAGCACACCAAGCAAAAATATCTAGCCCTCAACAACCTTACCTAACCAAGTGTGTTACACTTAAAACATATCTAGGCTGCTATTGTGCACAGAATTTACGCATAGCTGCCAGAAGTGTCACTGCTTTACCTAATACTTTAGCTCATATTTTGGATTCCACAGTCCTGTGAGGTTAGCCACAGACTTGAACAATACATTGCATCACAAAATGCCTCTTCCTATGTCTCCATTCTTGAAAGAACCTGTCAAGTCTTAAGTCAGGAATAGGGTTGCAAAATCAAAGTTGGGTCATTTACCATGGGAATTAACAGGTAATTATGGGAATTAATGGGTAATTACGTCAATTATTGGGAATAAAATGGAAACATTCAAAGCTAAAGGTGAGAAACTTACTTATAGTTGGTAAAAATATACTGAAGAATAATCTTGGCTAAATTAATTAGAAATGACACCAAAACAGTAGCAAAGCTGCTACTTAATCCCAGGCACATGGCACATTACACACTGAAAGGCTATCACAAGTACAGCATATGTGCAGATCATTTATAGAAACCTAACACACTCACCACTACTGAAAGCACACATTTACGTTCATATTTTTATGTACAGTAAAGGCATTGAAACATATAAGCAACTATTAAATCAAGGGGTAATCTCAGAGTTGCTTGCTATCTGCTAAATCAGAAAAGCTCGCTCGGCAATTACATTTAAGAGACAAGTTTACCAAGGCTAGCAGGCTAGCAAGAGGTTAGCTTAGCAAGGCTAGAATAAGCTAACTACCTATATTTTTTGTGCCTCAGCGGGTTTCTGTAACCAAGAATAAATACTTATTAATTATTTATTTGAACATGGAGGATACTGAGGTTCAAGAAGACGCCTGAAACTATTCAAGCAAAAATGCAGAACATGCAGAGATTGAGAAGCTTGTTGTTAAGTTGTTAATTTTATTTTATTAAAAAAGAAGAAAGGCTACTTTGTTTTACATTTTGAATTGTAATTTTTTGAGGGAGTGTGGATTGCATTCTTTTGATTGTTTATTGATTG